>NC_056731.1:1766392468-1766762468 GCF_019279795.1 Protopterus annectens
ATTTTAATGGTTATAATTTGCACTGTGATTCCTCATAGCTATCTCTGTTGATACTGTCTTCCCCACCCCCCTTCATTTTTGTTTGTATAGCTTGTGTGTTAACTCAAGTTCCCTTAATTTGCTGTTAATAGCAGCCTGCATTTAAAGTGGATTGTTGAGAGACAGCCTTACAAGACTCTCTGCAAATATATAGAGCTGAGTATATTTTTTGTATTATTCTGTATTATAGAGCTAAATAGTTACTTAGATATCTGTTGTCTTACTGTTCTGCAAATATACAGATATCAGTATATATTTTTGGTTAAAATTTGCACTGTGATTCCTCATATCTATCTCTGTTGAAACTCTTTCCCACCCCCCTCCTTTATTTTTGTTTCTATAGTTTGTGTGTTATCTCAAGGTTCCCTTAATTTGCTGTTAATAGCAGCCTGCATTTAAAGTGGATTGTTGAGAGACAGCCTTACAAGACTCTCTGCAAATATATAGAGCTGAGTATATTTTTTGTATTATTCTGTATTATAGAGCTAAATTGTTACTTAGATATCTGTTGTCTTACTGTTCTGCAAATATACAGATATCAGTATATATTTTTTGGTTATAATTTGCACTGTGATTCCTCATATCTATCTCTGTTGAAACTGTCTTCCCACCCTCTCCCTCATTTTAGTTTCTATAGCTTGTGTGTTAACTCAAGGTATCCTTAATTTGCTGTTAATAGCAGCCTGCATTTAGAGTGGATTGTTGAGAGACAGCCTTACAAGACTCTCTGCAAATATATAGAGCTGAGTATATTTTTTGTATTATTCTGTATTATAGAGCTAAATTGTTACTTAGATATCTGTTGTCTTACTGTTCTGCAAATATACAGATATCAGTATATATTTTTTGGTTATAATTTGCACTGTGATTCCTCATATCTATCTCTGTTGAAACTGTCTTCCCCACCCCCCTCATTTTAGTTTCTATAGCTTGTGTGTTAACTCAAGGTTCCCTTAATTTGCTGTTAATAGCAGCCTGCATTTAAAGTGGATTGTTGAGAGACAGCCTTACAAGACTCTCTGCAAATATATAGAGCTGAGTATATTTTTTGTATTATTCTGTATTATAGAGCTAAATTGTTACTTAGATATCTGTTGTCTTACTGTTCTGCAAATATACAGATATCAGTATATATTTTTTTGGTTATAATTTGCACTGTGATTCCTCATATCTATCTCTGTTGAAACTGTCTTCCCCACCCCTCCCTCATTTTAGTTTCTATAGCTTGTGTGTTAACTCAAGGTTCCCTTAATTTGCTGTTAATAGCAGCCTGCATTTAAAGTGGATTGTTGAGAGACAGCCTTACAAGACTCTCTGCAAATATATAGAGCTGAGTATATTTTTTTGTATTATTCTGTATTATAGAGCTAAATTGTTACTTAGATATCTGTTGTCTTACTGTTCTGCAAATATACAGATATCAGTATATATTTTTGGTTATAATTTGCACTGTGATTCCTCATATCTATCTCTGTTGAAACTGTCTTCCCCCCCCTCCCTCATTTTAGTTTCTATAGCTTGTGTGTTAACTCAAGGTTCCCTTAATTTGCTGTTAATAGCAGCCTGCATTTAAAGTGGATTGTTTAGAGACAGCCTTACAAGACTCTCTGCAAATATATACAGCTGAGTATATTTTTGTATTATTCTGTATTATAGAGCTAAATTGTTACTTAGATATCTGTTGTCTTACTGTTCTGCAAATATACAGATATCAGTATATATTTTTTAGGTTATAATTTGCACTGTGATTCCTCATCTCTATCTCTGTTGATACTGTCCCCCCCTCATTTTAGTTTGTATAGCTTGTGTGTTAACTCAAGGTTCCCTTAATTTGCTGTTAATAGCAGCCTGCATTTAAAGTGGATTGTTGAGAGACAGCCTTACAAGACTCTCTGCAAATATATAGAGCTGAGTATATTTTTTGTATTATTCTGTATTATAGAGCTAAATTGTTACTTAGATATCTGTTGTCTTACTGTTCTGCAAATATACAGATATCAGTATATATATTTTTTGGTTATAATTTGCACTGTGATTCCTCATATCTATCTCTGTTGAAACTGTCTTCCCCACCCCTCCCTCATTTTAGTTTCTATAGCTTGTGTGTTAACTCAAGGTTCCCTTAATTTGCTGTTAATAGCAGCCTGCATTTAAAGTGGATTGTTGAGAGACAGCCTTACAAGACTCTCTGCAAATATATAGAGCTGAGTATATTTTTTGTATTATTCTGTATTATAGAGCTAAATTGTTACTTAGATATCTGTTGTCTTACTGTTCTGCAAATATACAGATATCAGTATATATTTTTTGGTTATAATTTGCACTGTGATTCCTCATATCTATCTCTGTTGAAACTGTCTTCCCCACCCTCCCTCATTTTAGTTTCTATAGCTTGTGTGTTAACTCAAGGTTCCCTTAATTTGCTGTTAATAGCAGCCTGCATTTAAAGTGGATTGTTGAGAGACAGCCTTACAAGACTCTCTGCAAATATATAGAGCTGAGTATATTTTTTGTATTATTCTGTATTATAGAGCTAAATTGTTACTTAGATATCTGTTGTCTTACTGTTCTGCAAATATACAGATATCAGTATATATTTTTTTGGTTATAATTTGCACTGTGATTCCTCATATCTATCTCTGTTGAAACTGTCTTCCCCCCCCTCCCTCATTTTAGTTTCTATAGCTTGTGTGTTAACTCAAGGTTCCCTTAATTTGCTGTTAATAGCAGCCTGCATTTAAAGTGGATTGTTGAGAGACAGCCTTACAAGACTCTCTGCAAATATATAGAGCTGAGTATATTTTTGTATTATTCTGTATTATAGAGCTAAATTGTTACTTAGATATCTGTTGTCTTACTGTTCTGCAAATATACAGATATCAGTATATATATTTTTGGTTATAATTTGCACTGTGATTCCTCATATCTATCTCTGTTGAAACTGTCTTCCCTGCCCCCCTCCCTCATTTTAGTTTCTATAGCTTGTGTGTTAACTCAAGGTTCCCTTAATTTGCTGTTAATAGCAGCCTGCATTTAAAGTGGATTGTTGAGAGACAGCCTTACAAGACTCTCTGCAAATATATAGAGCTGAGTATATTTTTTGTATTATTCTGTATTATAGAGCTAAATTGTTACTTAGATATCTGTTGTCTTACTGTTCTGCAAATATACAGATATCAGTATATATATTTTTGGTTATAATTTGCACTGTGATTCCTCATATCTATCTCTGTTGAAACTGTCTTCCCCACCCCTCCCTCATTTTAGTTTCTATAGCTTGTGTGTTAACTCAAGGTTCCCTTAATTTGCTGTTAATAGCAGCCTGCATTTAAAGTGGATTGTTGAGAGACAGCCTTACAAGACTCTCTGCAAATATATAGAGCTGAGTATATTTTTTGTATTATTCTGTATTATAGAGCTAAATTGTTACTTAGATATCTGTTGTCTTACTGTTCTGCAAATATACAGATATCAGTATATATTTTTTTGGTTATAATTTGCACTGTGATTCCTCATATCTATCTCTGTTGAAACTGTCTTCCCCCCCCCTCATTTTAGTTTCTATAGCTTGTGTGTTAACTCAAGGTTCCCTTAATTTGCTGTTAATAGCAGCCTGCATTTAAAGTGGATTGTTGAGAGACAGCCTTACAAGACTCTCTGCAAATATATAGAGCTGAGTATATTTTTTGTATTATTCTGTATTATAGAGCTAAATTGTTACTTAGATATCTGTTGTCTTACTGTTCTGCAAATATACAGATATCAGTATATATTTTTGGTTATAATTTGCACTGTGATTCCTCATATCTATCTCTGTTGAAACTGTCTTCCCCACCCCTCCCTCATTTTAGTTTCTATAGCTTGTGTGTTAACTCAAGGTTCCCTTAATTTGCTGTTAATAGCAGCCTGCATTTAAAGTGGATTGTTGAGAGACAGCCTTACAAGACTCTCTGCAAATATATAGAGCTGAGTATATTTTTTGTATTATTCTGTATTATAGAGCTAAATTGTTACTTAGATATCTGTTGTCTTACTGTTCTGCAAATATACAGATATCAGTATGTATATTTTTGGTTAAAATTTGCACTGTGATTCCTCATATCTATCTCTGTTGAAACTGTCTTCCCTGCCCCCTCCCTCATTTTAGTTTGTATAGCTTGTGTGTTATCTCAAGGTTCCCTTAATTTGCTGTTAATAGCAGCCTGCATTTAAAGTGGATTGTTGAGAGACAGCCTTACAAGACTCTCTGCAAATATATAGAGCTGAGTATTTTTTTGTATTATTCTGTATTATAGAGCTAAATTGTTACTTAGATATCTGTTGTCTTACTGTTCTGCAAATATACAGATATCAGTATATATTTTTTGGTTATAATTTGCACTGTGATTCCTCATATCTATCTCTGTTGAAACTGTCTTCCCCACCCTCCCTCATTTTAGTTTGTATAGCTTGTGTGTTAACTCAAGGTTCCCTTAATTTGCTGTTAATAGCAGCCTGCATTTAAAGTGGATTGTTGAGAGACAGCCTTACAAGACTCTCTGCAAATATATAGAGCTGAGTATATTTTTTGTATTATTCTGTATTATAGAGCTAAATTGTTACTTAGATATCTGTTGTCTTACTGTTCTGCAAATATACAGATATCAGTATATATATTTTTGGTTATAATTTGCACTGTGATTCCTCATATCTATCTCTGTTGAAACTGTCTTCCCCACCCTCCCTCATTTTAGTTTCTATAGCTTGTGTGTTAACTCAAGGTTCCCTTAATTTGCTGTTAATAGCAGCCTGCATTTAAAGTGGATTGTTGAGAGACAGCCTTACAAGACTCTCTGCAAATATATAGAGCTGAGTATATTTTTTGTATTATTCTGTATTATAGAGCTAAATTGTTACTTAGATATCTGTTGTCTTACTGTTCTGCAAATATACAGATATCAGTATATATATTTTTTGGTTATAATTTGCACTGTGATTCCTCATATCTATCTCTGTTGAAACTGTCTTCCCCAGCCCCCTCCCTCAGTTTAGTTTCTATAGCTTGTGTGTTAACTCAAGGTTTCCTTAATTTGCTGTTAATAGCAGCCTGCATTTAGAGTGGATTGTTGAGAGACAGCCTTACAAGACTTTTTGCAAATATATAGAGCTGATATATTTTTTTGTATTATTCTGTATTATAGAGCAAAATTGTTACTTAGATATCTGTTGTCTTACTGTTCTGCAAATATACAGATATCAGTATATATTTTTTGGTTATAATTTGCACTGTGATTCCTCATATCTATCTCTGTTGAAACTGTCTTCCCCACCCTCCTCCCTGTTCTTGGTTGTAGTTTAAATTTGGTGGCTTTTGCAGTGCCTTCCCCACTGTAGATTTGATCTAGGACACTCCCCAGTCCCATCTCTTTACCGCATTCTACCTAATAAACCCTTTCTGCACTTGCTTTTAGTCCTTTTAATTTAATTACATTTTTCAAACTGTGTGTGGACTAATATTGCTACATACTCAAGTGTGCCAGCTTGCACTGCATGTGAGTTGTTTTTACTACTGTTTTGCAACTTTTCTGAAAAAAAAAAATTTCTTTTACTGTATTTGTGTTTCTTCCTAGTTTATTTTGCTTTTGCGTCATCTTAAAAGTACTCAGTTGTATTTATTACTGCTTGGTGTAACTCATTCTAAGCCTTTTAGTTTAAGCACTTGGGCTTCAGACCAGTTGTTTTACATTAGGAAGGTTTGTGGCCTGCACTGTGGTGGCAGAACAGGTAGCTTACATCCTTCTAAGTTGGGAACTGCTGATTGAGGGCTCAGTGTCTGTTATTCTAAAAGTGTATTAGTTCTGGTTTAAGCACTTGGGCTTCAGGCCAGTTATTTTGCATTAAGAAGGTTCATGGTCTGCACTCTTGTGGGAGGAGAGGCTGGACTCTGCCCTTCTGAGCTGGGAATTTCTGGTTAAAGGCTTATAGTGCCTGCATATTTCAACTGTTTCTTACTGAAATTGGTACACCTTGTTTGCTGTAGCATAGACTAGATCTAGGCCTGCTGAATCTAGCTTTGTTTGTATGCTTGTTGTTTGTTTGCTTGTTATTTCTCTGAAATGCTAATACCACCTAAAACGCAGCTTTTCAGCGCTTCTGTGGATCCCTAGTGATATCTGCATTGCTTACTGTACTTATTTCCTTGTTTCACTTAAAAGAAAGTTACTGTTTGTCATTTTTGCATTTAAGTTACCTGTATTGCATTTAAGTTACCTGACACTTGCTCACTAAAGCAATTATATAAGTCAGCACTAAAAAATTAAAAGCACTACACCCTCACAAACTCTTCTTGAGTACCTTGTTTCCCATTGGCCCTTTTTTTCAATTATAAAGGAATTCCCAATACTATTCTAGCATGTCCGAAGGTCAGTTCTCAATCTCCTCTCCGGTCCAGCTGGTGAATCTGGGAATCTTGAGGCAATGTTACAACTGCCTCATGTACACAGACAACCCTCACCTCCTCCTCCCAACAAATTTCAACACATGTGAGAGATGCATCCCTATAGCCAAACTGGAGGCTAAGCTCTCTCAACTAAGTACTGGTGTAACCAGTCAGGAGGAGAAGGAAACCACGCTCACTACAATTCCAGTCTCACATAGACCTACCATGACAGCAAACCAAACACATAAACACACAAAAACATACTCCGAGGCTCTAAATAAAAATCTGCCTAAGCAGCAGAGACCTCCAAAGCAGACACCCAAGCAACCGCTACCCCAAAACAAAACAAGTGCAACACATAGCTCACAAAGCCAGTGTGCTGAACAGTCACAGCCCTTAAGGCTAAACAACACACCTGATACACTTGTAATAGGTGACTCTATCGTCAGGCACACTGATGTCCCGCTCACCAGGCTGAACAAGGAGAAGGTCACGGTGAGCTGCCTGTCGGGCGCTAGGATCCGCCACATAACACAAGCACTCAGGTCACTCCAAGGCAAGTACAAATATGACTCAGTCATTGTCCATGCTGGTGTGAATGACCTGAGACGTACCTCCCTGGACTACATGAAAAGAGACATAGAGGAGCTCTCTGAGCATGTGGCCCAGGCCGGTATGACCCTGACCTTGAGTAGCATCTTACCCTCACCAAGAATGATGCCACAATATGAAGACAAGATGATCAATTTCAACAATTGGCTTAAGTATTGGTGTCATTCAAAGGGGATCCAAGCCTGTCAGCCTGGGATGACATGCTCAACAAGCCACGATGCTTCACTAGGGACGGCTTGCACCTGTCACCCCTGGGCTTTCAGATATTGGCAAAGGCTCTTGCTACCCCTATAGTGCCTTTTTTAGGCAAGGCTCAAAAGACAAACCCACCTCCATAGGTATCACAAGGGATAAGAAACTAAGAGTAATGCTACTCAATGCCAGAAGTCTAAACCTCAAGATGCATGCACTCGAAACTCTCCTTAGCATGGAGAACATCGATATCTGTGCAGTGACAGAAACCTGGTTCAAGGCTCCCGAGAGCACCCCAGCACTACCAGGTTATACCTCATACCATGCTTTTGGCCCCAAAACTTGGACTGAACCACAAAAGGAGGGGGAGTATCAATATTCGTCAAAGATACCCACACCTCCAGGTTGATGGCACAGCACGAAGCATCAGAGACTATCCATGTGCAACTAACAGTGGGTAAAACTACCTTCCAGTTTATAGCCTGCTACAGACCACCCTCCCAAACCCAGGAACCCCACTCGGCCTTCCTGAGAACACTGGAAAATATGAAGGTCTCTCCAAACACCATTATATTGGGCGACTTCAACTACCCAAACATAGACTGGGAGCATTAATCTAGCTCCAACACCCTAGCCCAAAGGTTCCTAGAATTTATAAACTCAAATGCTATGGAACAACTTGTTACCACTCCCACAAGAGGGGAAAACATACTGCACCTGATCATCACCAACATGGGGACTCTATGCTCCAGACCAGAAGTGTATCCCTCACTGGTAAGATCAGACCATAAACTAATCTCACTGGATATTCACATCCTGACCCCACCTCCTGCCCAGAAAACCACAGTGAAAAACTTCTCTAAAGCAAATTTCACTCTCCTCAAAACCGAGGTGGAATCCTTCAAAGCCCTGGGCTTGTGGAAAATATGGCCCAGACCTCAGAATCCTTTATAAATGCATTCTATGAACACCTTCAGGAATGCATGGATCATGCAATCCCAAATAAAACCAAGACCCAATCCTCCAAAGGCAGATGTCCTGTCTGGTGGACCCCAGCCATAAACAAACTATACAATAGAAGGAGGAAGCTACTAAATGATAGAGCAAAATCCCAAAAAGAGAAGGCATCTCTGATCAGTATTAGCAAAAAACTACGGGCACTCTTAAAATCGTCTAAGGCCAGCTTTGAGAGAAAAATTGCACAGGACACTAAGGATAATCACAAGGCTTTCTTTAGTTATGTTAGGAACCTGGATGGGAATTCCCAGATATGCTCAGAATTAGTCCAAAATGACAAAAAATACACCGAACCCACAGACATTGCCAACATCCTAACTGACAGGTTCAGCGCAAATTTCTCCCCACCAAAAGGGCAAATATCTATCCCAGCAGAGTGCTGCCCCCCTGACATCTCATATGCTCAGGTAAGAGCCGCCCTCTCCAAAGCAAAAAACACAGCGTCAATGGGACCGGACGGTGTCCCAGGCTGCGTCTTACATGAACTCCAAGAAGAGCTAAACCCAAACATAAAACTAATGTTCAATCTCAGCCTTACTACAGGATATGTACCCAAAGAGTGGTGTACAGCAATAGTGGTCCCTCTCCACAATGGTGGTGCCTCAACGGATCCTGGAAACTATCGCCCCATAAGCCTGACTAGCTTGGTCTGCAAAGCTATGGAAAAAGGTCATCATGGACCTCATAAATAAAGATATTGGGGACCTACCGACACTGGATCCTACCCAGTTCAGCTTTGTTAAGGGCAGATCCTGTCTCTTAAACCTGGTTGATTTCTTTGAAACAGTCACCAAGGCCATTAATGAGGGGAAGGTGGTCCACACAGCCTACCTGGACCTCACAAAAGCCTTCGATACAATACCTCACTCGGGCATTATAAATAAGCTCACCAGCCTAAATATAAACCCCTATGTCACTAGATGGGTTGTAAACTGGCTCAAGGACAGAAGCCACATGGTTAGAATTGCTGGAGCCATGTCAGACTCCAAACCAGTAACAAGTGGCGTCCCACAAGGCTCAGTCCTGGGACCTCTCTTGTTCGGTATATATTTCTTGGAGGTACAGGCCAACACGGAAGGACTGTGGCTGACCAAGTTCGCAGATGACTGCAAACTGGACGCTATAATCAACTCTCCAGCCGACACAAGCATCCTCCAAAAGGGCCTCATAGAAACAGACAACTGGTGCCAGAGCCATGGCCTCAAGCTAAATGCCAAAAAGTGTATATTCATCCCCTTTGGCAAAAACAAAGTGCCCACAAATTACCACATAGGTGGTAATCCATTAAGTACAGAAGAAGTAATTAGGGACCTGGGGACCCAGGTTGATAGCAGTCTCTCATTTGACAACCATGTGGCCAAAGTGGTTAGAAAAACATTTTATATAGCCCACCTAATCATGAAGGGATTCACATCTAGATCAGGGGAGGTCATCGTGCCTCTTTACTCATCCCTCATCAGGCCCATAATTGAGTACAATGCCCCTTTTGGGATGTACCTTACCAGACACCTGCAGCAACTGGAAAGACCCCAAAAGTACCTCACCAAGAGGATAAATGGGCTCAAACATTTGCCATATGCTGCCTTGTTAAAGAAACTCCAGCTCTACTCAGTGGCATACCGCCTGTTCAGGGGCGATCTGTGCCTGACGTATAAAGCCATGTCCAACCCGGAATTAATGGACATGCTGCACCTCAGAAAATCCAAATCCCATCGAGCTACGCGCTCGAGAGACTTGATCATCAGCACTGAAATAAATAGGACATGCTGGAGGGACAGATTCATAACCCAGAGGCTCCCTTCACTCTGGAATAAAATCCCAGTCCAGGTTAGGCAGAGTCCCTCATTGACTCTCTTCAAGAGGAATCTTGATGAGTGGATGGGAGATCATAGGTTTAACCTGGGTATCACTTCTGTGTCACTGTTAGACAGAGGCACAGTATACTAACCTCGAAAAAGGGCATAGCAAAATTAATTTAAAATGGGTGGCGAAAGCCAAACACATTCTGGCTAGGCTTATAAATGCCCTAGGGCAGATAGCCTAGTATGAACCTATGAACCTATAAATGTAGAACAACTCTACTTTACATGGATGGGAGGCCTATTCCAAAGAAAGGAGAGCATCTGGACTCATACCTCTTCCTCCAACATGTCATATACATGTTGCTGGTGAGATTTAGGTCCCGAGATCAGATGTTTCAGATGCTAGTTATTTTTCTAATGTGTAACAGGTCCATTACTGCTGGATCTGAGGAAGCTTTGCAGGGTAGGCATAGGTTGCACCTCAGTAGCCTGTAGGAAGCTGAATATGAGGACAATGATTTGAGGTAGTCTGCATAGGATTTGTTTTCTACTCCTTGTATTTTTTTTTGTGACATATCTCTGTGTTCCCTGCAGTTGCTGCATATGCCTGGTGAGGTATACTAAAGTGGGAGTAGTACTCAGTGATAGATCTTATGAGGGTAGGGTATAATGGCACGGTGACTTGTTTTAACCCAGATGCTATACCTTCTTGTAATTTTTGCAATATGTAATGATTTCCTTACCACAGTAGAGACATATTGGTCAAATGCCAAATGTCTGTCTACATGTGTTCCCATGTCCCTGACTACAAGATCAACTATCCAATATGTATTATCAATCTGGGAGTTTGCAGGGGTGGCCATCTTGCCGAAAATTTCTATGATGCACTTATTAGCATTAAGTTTTAGGCCATGATTCTGGCACTAGTTATTAGTCTGTGTCCTCCCTCTTGGAGGACATTAGCATCTTGGGAGTAATCAATGACTGCTTCCCGTTTGCAATCATCTGCAGACTTGGTCAGCCATATGCCCTTGACATTAGCCTTAACTTCAGAGAAATAGATTCCAAACAGCAGTGGCCCCAGCACTAAGTCATTGGAGGATCCCACTAGTAACTGGCCTTTTTGTGGAAGCAGATTCCTCTGTTCTAATATCTTGGGTCCTCCCAGTGAGACAGTTGGTTATCCATTTTGTGATGTATGGTTTAATACCTAATTTATTGAACCTGTTAATAATGCCTGAGTGAGGTTTTGTATCAGATGCCTTGGCCTGGTTGTGGTAGGCAGTACATACTAATTTGCCTTCATCCATCACTTTGGTAACCTTCTCAATGAAGTCTACCAGGTTTAGCAGGCAAGATCTGCCCTTGGCAAACCTGTACTAACTGGGGTCCAGTGTTTGTTGGTGACCTATGACATAATTTATGATATCCTTGATTATCTTCACCATAGCCTTGTACAGCAGGCTTATCAGGCTAATGGGTCAGTAGTTTCCTGGTCCATGGAAATGTTGCCCTTTCGCAGCAGTAAAACCTTTGCAGTCCTCTATTCATTAGGTCCAAACCCCATTTGGAGGCTGTGGTTGAATAGAGACTCTGGTAGGACCAATACTATCAGGACCCATTGATCTACTGTTCTTGGCCTTGTAGAGCACCTTTAGGACCTGTTCTCCAGTGATGGTGTGGGGAGAAGGATGTTCAAATTTCTTGCAGACTATCCGTCAGGAGTTAAAGTTTGAGCCAAACTTGTTAGTCAGGGGACTAGCTATAGCTTCTGCTTTTATGTAGGTGCCACTGCTTACAATTAACGCAATACACATAAAATATCAGATTCAGCTGTCAAGGCCATATAAAAAGTAATTTTTGAATGGATTTTAGTCAAGTTTATTAAATCTCGCTGTCTGACTGAGATGGAGGATTGTTTGGGCCCACTTTCCACAAGACTAGCCAAATGAGATGTACTCAGCAGTCAATGTACAGCTTCATTTATGTAAACTGTTACACATGGGATTTATTTGCTTATTTATTTGTTTGCTGGTCGACTGGTTGGTTTATTTATTTATTTTTTTCTTGAATGGGTAAGTCCCACTAGATGTGTATCCTGCTTTCAGAATGGGGATGTTCATACTACCTAAGAGAAATCTGAGCAGGGCGCTGGGGAAATTCTTTTTCTTTTTTTGAAGGGGGGTCATTGGACAGCATTTCTTTCTGAAAGTGTGGCAGGGAATGTACTAAATATGGTGAAGGCCAAAGAGTGTAATACAAATGAGAAGGAGAGTGTGCGACTAACTGTGGATTAGGAGTGAGTAACTGATGTTTCTGAAGTTGGGGCTGCTGTATTAGCAAGCAATAGATTGTTTAATAAGATTTTTGTAAGAAAATGACAAATGCAAAGGAACCAGTCAGCAGAAATGATATTGCGTGGACTGATACTTTTTACTACAACCAGATGAGCAAACAGAGGCAGTATATGAATTGACTTACTTCTGTTGATATGGATAATTAGGCAGGGCTGTGTGTTGCAAACATCCTGATGAGACAAGAATCATAGGATCATAGATTAGTACTAGGCTAACTGCTCTTTTAGGGCAGTTTAAGCCTAGCCATTTACCCTGTGCGAGAATAAAACTCTGCACCTTTTGTTTGTAAGGTAGCCACCTTTACCATTACACCAACCTCCCATCCAAGGATGTGATAATGCAGGCAAAATGTGAGAAGCTTTATTAAAAAGAAGATGAATAATGGTTTGCTAAGGGAATTAAGGAAGGCATCTTGTTGTACAGGTATGTTTTCTGGCACAATGTCATGAACATGTCACATTTCAAAGTCACTGATATTAGGTTGTTTATAAATTTGCCCTGCAAGACTCATGCTGATTTTCCTTCTGAAGGATATGAGCTAGCATGTACATTTGTAAACCTGTTTTCTGTAAGCCTTAAAACAATATCATGGAGCCAGTTAATATCAGTTACAAACAAAAATATTTATGCAGTTTCACAATGATGAGATTTACAGAGATGACACTGAAGCATGTTTTACAAAAAAACTGTAGAGCAGTGACTACAATTGTACAAAGTGTTGCTAAGTGCAGAATATCATCTGGGGCTGGGAGTCATGGGTTACCATGAATGCAAATGAAAATGCACTATTTACTAAGACTGTGCATTAATTAAAACAGGGATGCATTTAAATATTGGTGAGAACCTCGAGAACAGCCTATCAGGAATATGAGTGATGACAAACAGGTGAGTATCAGAGGGAGCCGTTGCAACTTTGAATGTGTGACAGCATCATTTTCTTTCTATGCTCCAGTCAATAGAATACAGTATCTAATTTTCACAAAATTCAAGTGCTAAGATGTGACGGTCATTACTGAATTGGTCTAAAATCACATTATGTAGTAAAGGAGGAAGTTACATTGCAAACATCCTCAACAATCACATTTTCAGCAACGAAGAAGAAGGAAGGAGGGCACTAAGAAAGTAAATAAAGTAGAAGGTACCTGCGGTCGTACTTGGAACCAGAGGTTGAAGTTCAGAAACTGTTTCAACTGACAACTGAGTCTGTCAGACATAATTTATTTTAGGGGAAAATTTTACATTACCTGTCTGTGGTGGATTCAGAATCTGTCAGAACTGTACAGACAATGGCAAACATAGGTTGTAGCTGAGTACTTGGCTATCGTCTCTGATGGAGCATTTTAAGCCTCGCCATGCTTCATGTTTGTCATACAGTTGTGTTATCCTATGGGTTTTTTACTGTCTTTGATATAGCTATATTTAATTACATCTCATTTGTAGCTGATTATTTTGTTTGGGTCTCTCCTTCAGTGTATTTGGGGGTCCCCACTGTAAGGTAGGGTGTTTAAGTATTGCCTCCGTCCACTATGAGGATAGGGGTCACTCCTGTTTCCCATCCACTGATCCAAATTATGCTTAAATAAGGTCATGGAAGGGCTTTGTTTTACATATACGGGGAGTCTGTTCCACAGTAGAGATATCCTCTGGGCTATGTACTTGTCCCTCCTGACCATTCTGTTTGTTGCAGAAGTGGTTGAGATCTCTGGACCAGGTGTTTCTTATACCATTTCACTTGCGAATGTCCAGTTGTTCCATTAGTGCTGGGTCTATGAATACCTTACAAAACAGGCATAGGTCGCCTATTAGTACTCTGCATGAGATCATGTATAGTGACAAGGCTTTGAGGTGGTCAGTGTTGGTCATATGCCTCTGTGGGCACTTCAGTTGTTGCATGTGCCTGGACAAGTATATACCAAAGGCAGCATTGTACTCTATGATGGGCCTAATGAGAGCTGAGTAAAGTGAGATAATAACATCTCTAGATCTAGATAGTTTCCCTTTATTTATAAGCTGTACAATAGAGAAGGATTTCCTGACAACAGTGGACACATTTGGTCAAAAGTTAGGCTGCTGTCAATGTATGTGCCCAGATCCCTCACTACTCAGTCTACTCTTGGGGATATGCTGTCAATGTGATAATTCACAGGGGTAGTCAGTTTTGCAAAGGACAAAATAATGCACATTTGGCATTTAGTTTTTACTCCATGACTCTGACACCAGTTGCCCATAGGAGCCATATTTTGGCCTTTGAGATCACCTCCAATACTTGGTCCTTTATAATAGCTGGGTTTTTATGTTTTACTGATATTTCTTGCAAGATTACCGGGGTTGGGGGGAGTGAATTTGTCATCTAGTAGTTTTTTGGTATATCCACAGCTTCTATATTGGGGATGTTATTTACAATTAGCTCAGCACACTGCTGGGCATTGCCCTTGAGATGGTGGATATAGCTGAAGAAAGCCTTGTGGCTATCCTTGGCATCGTTGGCTATTTTACTCTCAATTTTGACATTGGTAGTTTTTATTATGTTCTTTAAGTTCCTTGTTTAATTTTATGATTAGAGTTTTATTTTGCTGAGTGTTGCGTTTTTTATTTTAGCAGTTTTTTTTCTTCCTTTTCTTATAAACCTTATTTATGCTCTGATTCAACCAGGGAAGATTGTTTTTATGGTTTGTCCCCACTTATTTCTTTTGTGTAAAGCTGCTTCTATGCAGTTATGTACATGTTGGCAAAAGTTGGCGATGTATGTTTCTAAATAAACATATTTTTTGGGTTTGGGGGGATTTCATTCTGGCTTGGGAAACACTCAGAAGTAGGACAATAGTAATTTTTTAACACTTTATTGAATTCTCACTTAGAACAAAGTCAAACATACCTTTATATAAAAGAAATCAAAACATATTAACATGTTTCCAGTTGCAAACATTTTTTAAGAGAAGAAACATCTTTATTAAATTATCACTTATGACATAGGCCATCATACATTTATATCAATTAAAACAATCCATATTGACACATCCCATTGCAAGCATTTTACATCACAAACTATATTGGCACAGTTCTAGCTGCAAACATTATAAATCACTTATAATAATCCACCCAATTATTGTCAGTCAAACATTACACAGCTCATTCATATCCTGCCTTATTTTAAACCTCATTCATCCCCTGTATGCTTTGTTCCCACAATTCCCATTTTTCCTATGTAATTTGCTCCTGCCTTTTTCTAATGATCCCAATTCCAGCTCAAACAAGTAAAAGTCCGAATCAGTGTACATGAACTCCAGGAACAGAAACCAAATCCAAATGCAAAGAAACATGTCCGAGCTCAACATCAGTGCAAAAATTTCCTTTAATTAAACTCAGCAAAGCTTTTATTTACCCTTTCTCAGTGCATACAACTTTTTCTTAAATGCAGCAATTAGTTTAAAAAAGCAATCACCTACATCAGCAACCAGTCATATGACAATATTAAAGAATCAATTAAGTATTCAGCAAAACTTACTAAAAAGATACGTAAAAATACCTAAAATGTAGCGTATATACTATAGTATATCATAACATTTGATTCATAATTTTTTTTGCTTCTTTTTCAGTAAAGGCTTGATGCTAACTGCAGAATTCAGCCCAGGTGGATCATCTGCACTTAATCTAACTATCCAGTTCTGCTCACATACTTTGGTATAGTTTTTCAAATCACCACCCCTTATATTTCTAGATAGTGCCTGTATAACAAGAAGCTTAAAGCTATGTTCATTCACTTTCTCTTTAACATGTTTCACAAGTGAGTTTTTGTCTACAGCTCTCCTAATATCTGAAAGGTGTTCAGTAATTCAATCCTTCAACCTGCGATTACATTTTCCTACATAATAATTTCTACATTTAATGCATGTAGCTAAGTAAATAATGTTTTCAGAAATGCAGTTCATATAACACAAGAACCTATATTTTTTGCCACTATTTGGATGTACAAACTCCGTATCCCTTATGATGTATTTACAACTACAGTTGTGACATGGAAATGTACCCTTTTTATCTATAATAACTGGTCCTTTAGAAGACTTCATCTCTTGATAACATAATATTTGCTTAAAATTTGAGATGACATACTCAGATAGGGAAATTAATTTTCTGGATGAGAAAATTTATAAAAATGATTTGAATTTAGAAACTAGTAATCTGATGTTGTTAATCTTCTTTCCAGTCATCACTGATGGGTCAGTTCCGAGCCCCTCGGAACCGTGACAGCCTAATACCAAGCGCACATACACCAAAAAAACTCTCGAGCTAAGCTGCTACCCACAATTCCCTTCTCCCTATTACCTCAGATCTCATTTGCTGCATAGCCATATAGCCGCGTTTCACTGAGCTCTCAAGCTAAGTGGTATTTTTTTGATATTTTTGATACATATCTCTTACCTAGTCACTTTCTAAAACTTTCTCCTTTCTACTTTACTAGTTTAGAGTTATTTGTAACTTTCTCATACCTAGCTTTACCCATTGGGTAATTCTTCTTACCATCTCTGGTACACCCTCTCCTTACCCTTGTGGTATCTCTTGATACCATTGTTGGTATCTTTTTTTCCTCTTTCTAGTTTAGTAAACTTGTTGTTAGTGTGTTTGTGGACATGTCTGATAAAAAAGGATCTTCAGGGTTTAAGCATTGCACCTTTTGCAATGGTAAACTTCCTAATAGCAACTCTCATGACGACTACGTTTATTCCCTGGAGGTTCCTCATCTCCCTGTTCAACCCCCTCCAATGAAGGATGAGAAACATCCCCACTCTGATCCCTCTTCACCCGCTGGTGATAGAGGTAAGACGCCTAAACATAAGACCCACAAAACTTCCTCAGAGCATAGACTTGCTACTTCGGGTCTGACTACTGCTCTTCCGAGCTCTGCTCCGAATACTATTACAACTCAAGCTGTCTTGGATACTACCAGATTTTCGATGTCCACGCCACCTTCAGCACTGACTTCTCCAGCTACGGCACCGACCTTGCCTTCACCTACATCTAAAGCAATACCGACCTCTGTCACTACTTTGGAACCGATGACATCGACTCTGAGTGGCCCATCGGCACCCAGCCCTTTTACTGTACCATTGATTCCTTTGCTACCTGTCTCCAAATTAGTGACTATGGTGCCATTAGCTCAGACACCACAGACCCGATACTCCCCCCTCTTTGGATCTGTTCCTGGGTCAGATGTATAGCCCTTTTTTGGATTGACCCAACTCCCCTTCAGGAGTATCCACAAGGTCCACCAGGAGTCTATCTGAACTTGATGTGGTGCGCCTGTTGGATCAGTTGTTAATGGCCAAAGGGATACCAAATGTTCCAAAGACTCATCCCCCTCTGGGACTTGGGTCTAGCTCTCTTAGGGCTCTGATGTATTCTCCTCCTTCGGACCCATTGTCTCTGAAGCCCATTGCTCCGATGTCTTTTGTGGAACCCCGTTCCTTGGCACCGACAGTGACTGTCACTGAGGCTTTGAGGCCATCCCTTTGATTCTCAGTTCTGATGGAACCGTCCCTACCTCAGACTCATGGTTGGGGGGCAGAGCCCTCAATTCAGGGCATGGTTCCTAGTGTTTTATTGGTTCTGTCCTCCATATCCAGGGATAATGCCTGCCCCGATCCTGCTTGAGGCTCCATCTCTGGGAGCGGGTCCGGCGGAGAGGGGTGTGACCCTGGTTCCAAGGTTGTCCTTTTCGGTTCTGGGCTCCCACTCCTCTTCTGGTGGGCCTGCTTTCCGGGTGATGGAGAGGGTGCTTGCTTCGGGAAGCACTCCTCCGACATCAGGACTCTATCCTGCTCCCTCTGAGCTACAGCTACCATGAGCCACCACCCAGGGACACTGGGAGGAGAAGTCTCAGGAAACCCCAGTTCAGGGTACCCACACTTCCAAGTCTTCCTCAGATATTCCCACTGAGGAACCTTCTCAGAAAAAGGCATGCAAGAGGAAGCACATAGACTCTCCTGAAGAGTCTTTGACAGAAGACACAGACTACAATGATGGGGAGGGGACCCCACAGTTGCTCTCAGATGATGTCTCCTTCTGAGACATCCTGGAAGTATTAAAACAGAGGGGTGGCTGGAAGCCCTCCAACCCCTCCTCAGAGAAATCCATATTCCTGCAGGCTTTTTGCTGCCAGCCTTCTACC
The DNA here is from genome assembly GCF_019279795.1 of Protopterus annectens. NCBI lineage: Eukaryota > Metazoa > Chordata > Ceratodontiformes > Protopteridae > Protopterus > Protopterus annectens. Next base: position 1,766,411,072 of record NC_056731.1, read on the forward strand.
TCTTGGGTGACTCCACCTGCCGATGAGTTAATCCAGCTCATTGTGCAGGGTGCTTGGCAGAACCCTGACTCTACTGAGGCCATTACCCAGACACCTGATAAGATTCTTTCTCCCCTGGAAGAACATTCACACTGGTCCATACGTTTGCCAGTTGACACTATGGTGGCAGTGGTGGCCACTAAAAAGGATCTAGCAGAAGAAAGTCCTACTGTCCACCCACCCAACAGGGAGTCTCGGGCTGTGGACAGGTTGGGGAAGCGAGTCTTTTTCCTTCTTTTTGAACTCCCGTATTGAACCATCTTCCTTATTTGGTTCTAAAGTGAAGGACATGCTATCCAGATGTGAGCAAGATGGAAAGACTGTCTGCCATTGGCCTACATTTTTCCAAGCTTCAATGTTCCTTTTCCAGGAACCAGAGGAGTGTGAAAATCTGGCACAAGAAATCTCAGTGTCCTTTCCGTAACGCACATGTCGAGGATTTCCACAGAGGCAGAGGGGGTTACAGTGGTGGAAGATGCCCCTTTAGGGACAGAAGGGGTCCCCGAATCAAAGACTTCAGAGATTCCTTCTCTGGGCGGTCTTATCAATTCTCCTGAAGTGTTGCTCGATTGCTTTCCTCTGGAAGAAGTCAGGGCTCATTTTTCAATGGAATCAAACTGCCTGTTGCTCTATTACAAATGATCGATGGGTGCAGAAAATAATCTCCAGAGGCTACTACATCCCTCCAACCTCCTGTCCAAAACCTGCAAAAAACTTCCAGATGTTCCAGCCAATAAAAGGGAAGAAGCGGCTTCAGAGATAACAAAGCTGTGTCAAAAAAGAGTCATCCAACTAGTCCCTGCAGACCAATGCGGATCCGGGTTTTACTCAAGATTCTTTTTAGTGCCAAAAAAGACTGGGGACTGGAGACCCATCCTAGATCTCAGCCACTTAAACAAATCAGTTGTGAAAACCAAGTTCCACATGGTCACTATTCAATCCATTCTCCCTTTTTTAAGGGAGGATGTTTGGAAGTGCTTGATAGACCTCCAGGATGCATATTACCATATCAAAATGGACAAACGCTCCAGGAGTCTCCTTTGCTTCTGGCTAGGAGCCAATCATTACCAGTTCCGAGCCCTGCCATTCAGTCTCTTGATGGCTCCCAGAGTGTTCACGAAATGTCTAGCAGTGGTGACAGCTCATCTGAGACTTCAAGGATTCCAGGTGTTTCCATATTTGGATGATTGGCTCCTCTCTGCCCCCACCAAGCATCTTCTGACTATGGCCCTCCAATACACCCTTTCACTAGCAGAGTCCCTGGGAATCACTGTACACTGGGAGAAATCCAACCTAGAACCTACCCAACAACTGAAATTTATAGGGGCGGTTTTTGATACTCGATCCTGTTTGGTATCTCTCCAGCTCACAGGCTTCAGAGGTTAAGATTGCAAGTGTGTGTGATACTCTATCAAAGGAAGGTGTCAGCAAGAGAAGTTTTCCAGGCTCTGGGGTCCTTGGCTGCAGCCATTCCAATAGTTCCTCTGGCAAGGTTACATATGAGATTGTTACAATGGTGCCTATTGTCCCAGTGGTTTGCAAATCTTCACCCCCTAAACTCACAGGTGCTCATAACCAACTCTTGCAAGCAAGATCTCCTTTGGCAGATAAAGCCAGATGCAGAACTTTGGTGTTTTCCCTTTCAGACCCCACAACCTAATGCCACTGTGACCACGGACGCTTCCCTGATAGGGTGGGGGGCCATTTTCAGACAAAGGCAGTCCAAGGCTTGTGGTCGAGTTTAGAGGCCAACCTGCATATCAGTGTTATGGAGTTAAGAGCGGCGCTGTTAGCGTTGCAGGCATTACATCCACTTTTTCCCCCTGGAATGATTGCAATTCAGTCAGACAATATGTCACTAGTCTGGTACATCAACAAACAAGGAGGAACCAAATCCTGCCCCCTGTGTCAAGAGGCCATGAGAATTTGGCACTGAGCGATAGCTTCTGACCGCTTTCTAATAGCAACACACATCCCAGGGCATTCCAGTGTGATTGCGGACAGGTTGAGCAGATGCATTCTCCTTCCACATGAGTGATCTCTCAATCCCAAAGTGACAGCAGAAATTTTTAGCTGATCGGGCCAGCCCTACTGTGACCCCTTTGCCTCTCCTACGAACAACAAATGCAGCAGCTACTTTGCCCTCTTTCCCCCAGAGGAGTGGCCCGATAGACCTTCTAACTCACGATTGGCCCATGGGTCTCCTCTACGCCTATCCTCCAATTCCCTTGATACCCCTATTCTTATAGAAAGTTATTCAGTTGAGATGCAAGATGATCCTCATTGCCCCATTCTGGCCTCATCAAGTGTGGTTCACCTTCCTCTGGCCTCATCTGTTACAGCCTCCATGGATCCTGGACACTCGTCCAGACTTGATTTCTCACACCCAAAGGTTGGCTCACCCAGATCTGTCTAGTCTCAAGCTGATGGCTTGATTTCTCCACTTCCGTTAGTCACCAGGCAGGAAGCCCTTTCCTCACATGTTCGTGATATTATTCTGGCCTCCCATAAACCATCAACCAGAAAACTTTATAGAGATAAATGGAAAAGGTTTTCCCTATGGTCTAAAGAACAGATGCTAGATCCCTTCTCAACCCGGGCAATGTCATCCTTCAATACCAATCGGAGTTCTTTGAAAACACAGCATCAGCCACTACCATATGAGTCCATTGAGCAGCAATTTCCAATTTTCATAACAGATTAGAGGGCAGTCCAATTATGTCCATTCGCCTATGCAAAACCTTTCTCAAAGGAGTGTTTCACAGCAGACCTCAAATTAGGCATCCCTTACAGACGTGGAATCTGTCCCTAGTACTGCAGTCATTGTCTCAACCCCCTTTTGAGCCTGCTGCAAAATGTGATCTCAAATTTCTCTCATGGAAATCTCTCTTTTTGGTAGCTGTCACTTCAGATAGACGGATCTCAGAATTACAGGCCTTATGCTTCGAGACCATACCTAATATTTCATAAAGATAGAGTATCTCTACATACTAATCCATCTTTTCTCCCCAAAGTGGTTTCTGATTTTTCTGTGAACCAATCCATCGAGCTCCCAATGTTTTTCATGAACTATTCCAATAAAGGAGAATACGTACTAATCCATCTTTTCTCCCCAAAGTGGTTTCTGATTTTTCTGTGAACCAGTCCATCAAGCTCCCAGTGTTTTTCATGAACTATTCCAATAAAGGAGAATACTGCCTACACTCCTTGGATGTGCATAGGCAACTACATTTTTACCTAGATAGCACTAAATCTATCTGCAAGACAGACCAACTTTTCATTTCCTTCTCTGGTCCAAGAATGGGATATGCTGTTTCAAAAGTCACTTTATCAAAGTGGCTCAGAGAGTGTATTTCTTTTTCATATTCATGTGCAAACGAGCCTAGACCTTACAATATCAAAGCAGATTCAACTAGAGCTGTAGCAACCTCTGTAGCCTTTCACTCCAGAGCCTTTAGGATGACATTTGCCACACACTTTCATCAAAAATTACAAGTTGGATATGGTCTCCAGGGGAAGAGCGGCCTTCGGCTCAATGGTGCTCAGGAATGTTCTTCCATAAGGGCTACCCAGGTTTCTCAGGTAGCTTGGGATTCTGTCCCATCAGTGGTGAATGGAAAGAAGATTAACAACATCAGATAATGTCTTACCATAACATTCCATCTGTGTTGTTGATCTTCTTCCATTCATCGCATCCCACCCTCCGTCCCCCACCAGAGTCTCCTGTTGGATCTCATGTGGTGTGTCAGGGTTTTTGAGCAGAAGTCGCCTCTGCTTTATTTCTATATGTCTTATGCAAACTCGATCTGAGGTAACAGGAAAAAATGCATTGTGGGTAGCAGCTTAGCTCGAGAGTTTTTTTGGTGTACACAAGCTTGGTATTAGGCCAACACAGTTCCGAGGGGCTCGGAACTGACCCATCAGTGATGAATGGAAGAAGCTCAGCAACACAGATGGAACATTATGGTAAGACATAACTTCTTTTTTATAAAAAGAGGTCCACGTGAATCTGTTGTTGCATACACGTAATATGCCCCTGAACCACATATTTAAAGGTGTGGTTAAAAGCCAGTTATTAAGAGCATGTCATCTGAATACAAGTGTTGAAACTTGCACATTACAAATGTTGGAAATGATTAATGAATTTCGAGATAGATCCTATGATCCTTCATTATCTGATAATATTTCCCATGAAGTACTTCTTGAATGAGATCACAAAACTACATCTTATTTCACTAGTTCTGTACTTCATTTTGACAATAATAATGAAAATATAGCTTCTACTAATAATGGTGAAAATTTTAGATATTTACTTCACTATACTATAAGAACAGAAGGTGCTATGCATATTATTAGTAACAACTGGGATATGTTATGTACACAACCAGGGATGGAAAAAATAATAAATATTACCCCAAACTTTGCTTTTAAAAATTGCCAGAATTTAAAATGATTATGTTATCAAAAGATGAAGTCTTCTAAAGAACGAGTTATTACAAATAAAAAAGGTATATTTCCATATCACAACTGTAGTTGTTTCCATAATGGATACAAAGTTTGCACATCCAAATACTGGTAAAAAATATAGATTCTTGCGTTATGCGAACTGCATTTCTGAAAACATTATTTACTTAGCTGCATGTATTAAATGTAGACGTTATTACATAGGAAAATGTAATCGCATGTTGAAGGATCGAATTATGGAACACCTCTTACATATTAGGAGAGCTGTAGAAACCAACTCACTTATAAAACATGTTAAAGAGAAAGGGAATTAACATAGATTTAAATTTCATGTTATACAGGTGGCACTAACTAGAAATATACAGGGTGGTGATTTAAAAAATGTATACTGAAGTATGTGAGCAGAATTGGATAGTTAGAGTAAGTGCAGATGTTCTGCTGGGCTGAATTCTGCAGTTAACATTTATTGAAAATGAAGCAAATTAAACTATGAATCAAATGTTATGATATGATATAGTATGTACACTGCATTTTAGGTATTTTTACATATTATTTCATTTTTTCATATTTTTACATAGCATTTCTCCCCGGGCCTCCGCTGAAAACAGGCTCTGTGGAACCTAGTCGGACATTCCCGGTCAACAAATGTTAAATAAAAAAAATAAAATAAAAAATTTTAGTGAGTTTTGCTGAATGCTTAATTGATTAATGTTGACATATGATTGGTTGCTGATGTAGGTGATTGCCTTTTTTAAATGAATTGCTTTTAAGAAAAAGTTTTGCACATTGATAAAGGGTAAATAACCAAAAGCTTTGCTGAGTTTAAAGGAAATGTTTTCACTGGCGTTGAGCTCGGATGTGTTTCTTTGTTAATATATTCACTGCTTCTAGTACAGCTGGTCTACACTTTGATTTCCATTTTCTAGTAATTGCTTTTTTGGCATCCTCCATAATTAGACTCAGCAAGGGAATACTATGCCTAGGCAGTTCCGATTCTATATCATAATACAGAAAAATAATTTACCTAGTTACACCAATTTGCTCACTCAGTATTTCTGACAGAGTTGTCTGCATGGAAACTTTAAAGTCTGCCAACTCATCCCACTCCCAGAAAATATGTTCCCAATTACCGTTTTTTTCCCCATCACACCTCCAACATTTGCTGTCTACCTGAGGAGAAATTCTGTGGAGTCTACTTGGGGTAGAAAAATATCTTTGTAAACATTTCCAAGCAAAAATCCTAAATTTTCTAGATTTTGTTGCATATTTGGTAGACATAAATGTATCTCCCATTGTTTCTTTGTGAATTGTTTATCCAATCTGTCTTCCCAATCATTTCTAACCTCCTCTGATTGATTCTTATAGTTATTATGCAGTATTTTATATGCCATACTGATTATTCCTTTTTTAACAGCAGCTTCTGTTCTAGAGTTTACTAAAATCTCTACCAGTGCTGGTCTTTCATTTAGGAACCCCCCTTTCTTTCTCTTGGCCGATACACTGATATCAATCCTTGATAGGGAAGGCAATCTCTAACTTACAGTCCAAATAAAATTTTCGTGTCTTCCCATTCTACTACCTTTCCCTCACTAGTTATTTTCTCACAGTACCTTGATTCCTTTGCCAGTTTTGTCCAATAAGTTCCATGCCCCTCTTGCCTATTCTGTTATCTATATCCCTAATTGCAAGTCACCTCTATCGGCAGAATCTCCTTCCTCTATTCCCATGTTGGCTTAGTTCTTAGTATACTTTCTTCTACTTTATAAATATAATATTCTGTGTGATTATTGTTATTCTCCTTAAAGGACTTTATCCAAAATTCTAGTCTTGCCTTGTTCTTGAGCTTTCCCCTGTTTCATCATCATCCCTTTCCACTTTGAATTATAGGTTTCTGCTTCTACTATGTATAGGAGTCTTTACTGTGTAGCTCTAAATACCCTTTCGAATTGGGTAATCCCAATCCGCCCTGCTGTGTTGGAAGAAGCAGCTTATTGCACTTGATCTTTGCCATCTTCCCCTCCAAGATAAAATCCTTCAGCTCTTTATTAATTGCTATCCACAACTTCTCCTTTAGTTGATAAAAATATGCATGGCCTGTGTATAAGAATAATGGGACTAAAAACTGTTTACTTGCTTGTATCTTACTATCCATATCCATATAACAGATCTTCTAATTTCTCAGTTTTTGTATTAGTCTCTTCCCACATATACTTATCTACCACACTGGAATAATATTTAATACATATTCCTGAATGCTTAATTTTATCATATCCCCATAAACATGGATATTGCTGAAGCAATTTGTGTATAGGTATATAATTTACCGCTATTACTGATAGAATTTTATAAACTGGTTTCTCTCATAAGTAATAACATGTATTTGACAGGAAAACATATATATATATACATATAATATTTAATATTTTATTAAAATATCTCTAATTTAGTTAGTTTTAGATAGTTACTGTTAGTACCCATCCCATTAGCTTTCCTTCTTAGCTTAACTTCCTTCCGGTCCCTTAAATCCCTTAAAATCCTAACCCCTTGTTTGGTTGAAGGGTTAGGCCTTTGTGCCCATTCCCTCTTTCTTTAAATTGTCAGTGAAATTGTTGTCTGTGTGACTGACTTAGTTTTGTGTTAAAGGGTGTCTGTGTGTATTTTTGTTTGTCCTTTATTAGGATGTCTAAAGACACCAGGGTCTCAGGCTTCAAGAAGTGTGACTTGTGCTGTCAGAAAATGTCGCTGACAGACGGTCACACTTCTTGTGTTTATTGCCTGGGCCCTCTGCACCTGCAGGACTCTTGTTCTGTCTGTCATGCGTTCAGTCCGAGATTCTTGCAGGAACACACAAATAAGTTAATTTTGAGAGGCTTATTAAAGCCTGAAGGTTCCCCGGCTAAGTCATCGTCGGGGAAGCCTTCAAAGCCTTCCAAGCCATAGGCTCCATGTTCAGAGCCTTTGACTGGTGGTGCTCTAACTGCTTCTACAGCGGCTCCAGCTGGAGCCGATGTTTCTAAGACACAGTCTTCTTCATCGGCTCCGGCTGGAGCCGATGTTTCTCAGACGCAGTCTTCTACATCGGCTCGAGCCGGAGCCGATGTTTCTAAGACTCAATCGGCGCCAATAGTTGTGTCAGTGCCATCTGCCAGCCATAAACAGTCCAGGTCTCCATCCTTGGAATCTGTTCATTTGGCTCTGAGGTCTCCCTTACTCTTGGAGCGGAGCCATCGATCCCATTCCTCTAGGTCTTCCAGGCTCTCGGACCATGACCTCGAGAAGGTAGTTAGTAGACTTCTTAAGTCTCAGGCACTAGCCCAGATGCTTCATAGCCCTGCTCAACAGACAGTGACTATTCCCAATCCATCTTCGATTCCTCCTCCGACTCTTCCCTTGAGTTCGGAGCCAGAGCTTGTGGGAGCCATGGCTGTCGACATGTCGAAGCCGATACCTCACTTTTCGGCTACGTTGTCGGCTCCAGTCTCTTCCATGGTCCCATCCTTGGAGGGATCCGGGCGTATGGACTTCCTCGTTGGCTCTGAGGGGGCGAGTGGCATCGGACCCTTGTCTGACCCCATTCTCCCTCTTGGAGCTTCGTCACTGGTGAGTTCGGCCCCAACATCGGCTTCGGAGCCATCCCTCTCTGTGCCGGGAGGGGTCCTTATCTCTTTGGCATGGGGACCTTTTACCCTGCCTGATAGGGGCGCCTTTGAAGTCATGAGGAGCGTGCTGGCCCCTGTACCTGCTCCACGGTCAGCTCCCTCAGCTCCTCCCTCTGTAGTGCCTGCTGCGGTCTCATTCCTGACTGTAGAGATCCAATGCCTCAGGTTTCCCCATTGGGAATATCCTCCTATTCCGAGGTTTCCCCTGATCCATCAGGGGAACCCCCTCGGAAGAGGAAATGTAAGAGGAAGCATGTGGACTCCCCTGAGTCCATCACATCTGATACCGACTTGGATGAGTCGGAAGGGTCCCCACGGTCCCCCTCTGAGGATGTCTCCTTTTCAGACATCCTTGAGATCCTTAAGCAGAGGGGGAACTGGTCTACCCTCAATCCTTCCGAGGACGTGTCGGTTTACCTAGAGGCATTTGGCTCTCGCCCTTCCACCTCCTGGATGTCTCCGCCCTTTGACCCCCTCATGGAAGTGGTGGCGCGGAAGGCATGGACGGCCCCTGATACGATGGAACCTCCCCCACGGAGGCCTTCAAAATTCATAACAGCCCCTTCGGACAAACAGTTTTTAGCCAAGGGTGTCCCGGTTGATGCCATGGTGGTGGCTGCAGCCACTAAGAAGGAACTGGCTGATCCTTCAGTACCTGTCCATCCTCCTAACAAGGAGTCTAGGACTATGGATAGGTACGGCAAGTGGATGTTTTCTTCAGCGACCTTTGTCATGTGGTCGCTGAATTACCTGTGCCATTTCACCCGCCTTCAGAGAGACATGCTCAAAGAAATGGGTGAGGCCCTACAGGATCCAACAGCTGCGGGGTCTCAAGACAAAATCAACTCCCAGCTGGCAACCCTGAATTAGATTGTCAACTCCTCCATGTGGCTTATTTCCTACGCGGCCGATGGGGCGAGTAGGGCTGCAGGCATAGGCATGGCCTTACGGCATCATGCCTGGATGCGGCTTTGTAACTTTGCAGACCCCTTCAAGGCGTCATTCACTAACTCCCCCTTTGACAGTTCAGCTTTGTTTGGACCTCAGGTGAAGGATACTTTGACCAGATGCGAGCAAGAAGACAAGACTCTCTCTGCCGTGGGAGTCCGTTTTTCCACCCTGTCTAGACCATATCCTAAGGGACAGAAGGGTGGGAAAATGTGGTTCCGTAAACCACAAGAGGTCACGCCTGACACAAGAGGTCAGTTCCCCTCTAGAGGCGGGGGGGAACAATAACAGACACCGTCCTAGAGGTAGAGGAGGTCCGCAAAATCAGGGTAGCAGAGAGACACTCTCTGACAAACCCTTCCAGCATCCCTGAGAAGCTGCCCAACTGTCTGCCTTCGGAGGCAGTCGGGGAAGGTTATCACTGTACCCAGAAGCCTGGCTTTCACTCACCCAAGACAAATGGATACGGTCGATTATATCCGAGGGTTACAAAATTCCCTTTATCCACACCCCAACTCAGCCAAAAGGGCCCCTTCCAGACGTTCCACCCAGTCTAGGGGAACAAGCAGTACTAGAAATATCAAAACTGCTAACAAAAAGAGCCATCCAGCCAGTCCCAGCAGACCAACAAGGATCCAGAATCTACTCCAAGTTCTTTTTGGTACCAAAAAAGACAGGGGACTGGAGGCCAATATTGGATCTCAGCAGACTAAACAAATCTGTAAAAAGAACGAAGTTCTGGATGGTCATGCTACAGTCCATTCTACCCTTTCTGGGTCAGGACAATTGGATGTGCTCAGTAGATCTTCAGGATACGTACTACCACATCAAGATGCACAGGTGCTCCAGGAGGTTTCTCCACTTCCGGCTGGGAGCAGTCACTACCAGTTCAGGGCCCTGCCCTTTGGTCTCACTACAGCCCCCCCCCGAGTGTTCACGGCTCATCTGAGGCATCAAGGATTCCAGGTGTTTCCATATCTAGACGACTGGCTCCTCACTGCCACCACCAGGCGTCAGCTTCTCCTCTCCAGAGATCACACCATTCATACTTGAAAAGGGCTAGGTATCTCTGTAAATTTTGAAAAGTCTGCCTTGTCGCCTTGTCAGTCTATTACCTTCATAGGCGCCACCTTGGACACGGTCCGACTCTCCGCAAAACTAACCGAGCAAAGAGTTCTAGATATTTGCAGGCATGTTCACATCCTCCTTCAGAACAACAGAATTCAGGCCAGGTTTGCCCTGAAGGTATTAGGTCTCATGGCGGCAGCCATTACACTACTTCCCCTAGCTCGCTTTCATATGTGGATCCTTCAGTGGATGCTTTTCTCCCAGTGGTCTTTTCAACAGCTACCAATGTCACACAACTTCTTAATAACCCTGTCTTGCAAGAAACACCTTTCTTGGTGGATGGTCTCCCCTCAAGTCCTTCAGGGCAGACCACTTGTTCCTTCTCCCCCAGTCGCCACGGTGACAACGGACGCCTCCCTGGTTGGGTGGGGGGGGGGGGCATTTTTAGGGCAAGACGGTCCAGGGCACATGGAAATCTTTCGAATGCCACCTGCACATAAATGTCTTGGAGATGAGAGCAGTACCTTTAGCGTTGCAAGCCCTTCAGGACTCTCTTCCCATTGGGACTATTGCAGTTCAGATGGACAATATGTCCGTAGTGTGGTACATCAACAAGCAGGGCGGAACCAAGTCCTATCCCTTATGTCAAGAGGCACTCAGACTTTGGCAGTGGGCGATCTCCTCTCAGTGGTTTCTGATAGCAACGCATATCCCCGGGAAGTCCAACATCATAGCGGACAGGTTGAGCAGAGCCATTCTCATGCCACATGAGTGGTCTCTCAAGCAATCAGTAGTGGAAGAAATTTTTCGGAAATGGGGTCGACCTTGCTGTGATCTTTTTACAACACCTCAAAACAGCAAGTGCCATGACTTTTTCACTTTCTTCCCGGCCACCCCCCAGAGACGCTCTAGTCCACGATTGGCCCCGGGGACTTCTGTATGCCTTTCCCCCCTTTCCATTAATCACTCAGTTAATTCAGAAAGCTACCACCTTGAGAGCCATGATGATCCTCATTGCTCCTTACTGGCCTCGACAGATATGGTTTCCATTCCTACATCATTACCTCTTGGGGCAGCCCTGGCATCTGGACCCAGTGCCAGACCTCTTGACCCATCAGTCGGGACAGCTGCACCAATCCTTCCAATCTCTCAACCTCACAGCTTGGTTGCTCCAATTCCAACCCTAGCCAGGCTTCCCCTTATTTCCCATTCTGTATGTGACATCCTTATAGCTTCCCTTAAGTCATCTACCAGAAGGATTTATGCCAGTAAGTGGAAGTGTTTTTCCTTCTGGGCAGGAGCTAGAAATATGGATCCTTTTACTGCCCCTATCCAATCAGTCCTAGACTTCCTAGCTGAACTGTTTCACTCAGGGTTTTCTTCCTCCGCCATCAGAGTACAGTTAGCGGCTATTTTGAACTTTCATGTAGGCTTTTCGGACTCCAGTATCATGTCCCATAAGTTTTGTAAAACCTTTCTTAAAGGTATCTTTTTGCTTAAGCCCCCAATCAGAGACTCCCCACCAATGTGGGACTTAAATTTGGTACTAACTTCCTTGATTCTTCCTCCCTTTGAACCTGCGGCTTCCTGCTCCTTGAAGTTGCTCTCTTGGAAGACTCTTTTTCTAGTTGCCATAACATCTGCGAAAAGAGTATCAGAACTTCATGCCCTTTGCATTCGTCCACCTTATCTAGTTTTCCATAAAGACAGAGTGTCTCTCAGGACTAACCCGTCCTTTTTACCCAAAGTTTCTTCTGAGGCGAACCTAAACCAGACTATCGATCTCCCAGTTTTCTTCCCCAACTACTCCAACAGAGTGGAACAAAAACTGGATTTTCTGGACATTCATCGTCAGCTCTGTTACTATCTGGATAGAACCAAGCAAGCTAGGAAATCTGAGCAGCTCTTCCTATCTTATGCGGCAGGGAAGAAAGGCCTTCCAGTTTCCAAAGTAACCCTTTCTAGATGGCTGGCCTCTGTGATTACTTTCATCTATGAGCTTAGACATCAAAAACTACCATCTATGCCCAGAGCTCATTCAACTAGAGCATTAGCTACATCAATAGCTTTTCAGGCTAGATTACCAATAGATTCCATTTGTGCGGCAGCTACATGGGCTTCTCCTCATACATTTATCTCTCATTACAAATTAGACATGGCCTCCCGAAGCCGGGCTAATTTTGGTTGCACCATTCTCAAGAGTCTGTTCCGATGAGCCACCCAGGGTCAAGGTGCTAGGGACATGGTCCCATCCAGCAAGAATGAAGGCGAGATTGACAACTTAACATTGAGAAGTTATGTACCTACCATAACGTTCCATGTTAGTTGTCTTCTTCTCGCCTTCTTTCTTGCGTCCCACCCCCCATCCCCCTAGCCTGGACAGACCTAAGGATCCTTGGGGATCTTCCTTCTGCCTCAGTATAAGCCCCCTTGGCTATCTTTATTGGTAGCTGTAGGTCTAGGTGACTATACCTGTAAGGTTTCCTCTTCTCCTTATCTTGGAGATCAGAACTGCTATGGTTTCAGCTATCCAACGAGATCTGGGTAGTTAGCGCCTAGCATTGTGGGATATAGGGTAACCTCGAGCTGGTAAAAATAGCTCTCGAGCTTTAGTATAGGCCAAGTCGGAGCTGAGGATCGGCTCTGAACCCATCCAGCAAGAAAGAAGGCGAGAAGAAGACAACTAACATGGAACGTTATGGTAGGTACATAACTTCTCATTTTCTTTAAGATCCTCTGTATTTCTTTCTTCCTGGCATCCAGGCAGTATATTTACTAGCCAGTTACTGAATTTTACCTATGAACACAAGTCTACTGGCCTTCTCTTCTGAGTTTCTGTTTTCACACTGGGAGAGATACAATTAAACTGTTATTCAATGTGCAGCCATCTTGGAAGTCATTCCAGTCATAAACATTATACACCAAATATATTATTTTGTATAATTATCATCAGTCCAACACTACATACATTTCTTAATTTTTGCCTTCCCTTAAACATCACTCCTCCTCCAAAAGATTTATCTGCATGTGTTCTTCCCACTATTTCATTTTTCTGTGTAGTTTTCTCCTTCTTCTTCTTCTTCTTCTTCAGCTGCTCCCATTAGGGGTCGCCACAGCAGATCAACTGTTTCCATTTCTTCCTGTCCTCTACATCTTGCTCTGTCACACCAACCACCTGCATGTCCTCTCTCACCACATCCATAAACCTTATCTCAGGCCTTCCACTTTTCCTGTTACCTGGCAGCTTCATCCTTAGCATCTTTTTCCCAATATACTCTGCTTCCCTCCTCAGCACATGTCCAAGCCAATGTAATCTTGCCTGTCTGGCTTTGTCTCCAAACCTTCCAACCTGGGCTGACCCTCTAATATACTTATTCCTAATCCTGTCCATCCTTGTCACACCCAGTGCAAATCTTAGCATCTTCAACTCTGTCACGTCAAGCTGTGACTCCTGCCTTTTTGTCAGTGCCACTGTCTCCAACCCATATAACATAGTTTGTCTCACTACCCTCTTGTAGACTTTCCCTTTCACTCTTACTGGTACTCATCTGTCACAAATCACTCCTGACACTCTTCTCCACCCACTCCATCCTGCCTGTACTCTCTTCTTCACCTCTCTTCCACAATTTGCTCCTATATTTTTGTAAAGATCCCACTTCCAGTTCTTTTATCTCTGCTTCAGTATTCAGTGCTTCAAATACAGTTGGTTTATACTTTAATTTCCATTTCTAGTAATTGTTTATTTTTTGATAGCTTCCGGAATTAAACTTAACAAGGCCTTATTATTTCTATACAATTTAAATACTGTATTCCAGCTCAGAAAGTAATTTCCTTGGTTACACTCACAACCAGTATTTCTGACAGAGTAATCTGTAGGGAATTGTCTGCCAACTCTTTACGCTCCCAAAACATATGTTCTCAGTTATCTCTTTCTTCTCTATCATACCTCTAACATTTGCCATCTACCCAAGGAAAAATTCTTTGGGTATAAAAATACATATGTAAACACCTCCAAGCAAAAATCCTAAATCTTCTAGACTTTGTTGCATATTTGGAAGCCAAACATAGGTCTTTTCCAAATGTATCACCCTGGTATTGTGTTCTCTGTGTTGTGCAGTGTTTTCATTGTTAATAGGTCTTTCCATTGTTTTATTGAGAATTGTGTATCCATATTGTGCCTCTATCTTTTCTAACCTCCTCTGATTGATTCATATAGTTATTGTGCTATATTTTATATGCCCTGCGAATAATCCCTTTTTAACAGCAGCTTCTGTTCTAGATTCAACTAAAAAGTCTACCAGAGCAGGTCTTTCACTTTGGCTTCCCCTATCCTTTTCTCTTTGACTATACTGTGACCAGAGCAGGTCTTTCACTTTGGCTTCCCCTATCCCATTCTCTTTGACTATACTGTGACCAAAGCAGGTCTTTCACTTTGGCTTCCCCTATCCCTTTCTCTTTGACTATACTGTGACCAGAGCAGGTCTTTCATTTCGGCTTCCCCTATCCCTTTCTCTTTGACTATACTGTGACCAGAGCAGGTCTTTCACTTTGGCTTCCCCTATCCCTTTCTCTTTGACTATACTGTGACCAGAGCAGGTCTTTCACTTTGGCTTCCCCTATCCCTTTCTCTTTGACTATACTGTGACCAGAGCAGGTCTTTCACTTTGGCTTCCCCTATCCCTTTCTCTTTGACTATACTGTGACCAGAGCAGGTCTTTCACTTTGGCTTCCCCTATCCCTTTCTCTTTGACTATACTGTGACCAGAGCAGGTCTTTCACTTTGGCTTCCCCTATCCTTTTCTCTTTGACTATACTGTGACCAGAGCAGGTCTTTCACTTTGGCTTCCCCTATCCCTTTCTCTTTGACTATACTGTGACCAGAGCAGGTCTTTCACTTTGGCTTCACCTATCCCTTTCTCTTTGACTATACTGTGACCAGAGCAGGTCTTTCACTTTGGCTTCCCCTATCCCTTTCTCTTTGACTATACTGTGACCAGAGCAGGTCTTTCACTTTGGCTTCCCCTATCCCTTTCTCTTTGACTATACTGTGACCAGAGCAGGTCTTTCACTTTGGCTTCCCCTATCCCTTTCTCTTTGACTATACTGTGACCAGAGCAGGTCTTTCACTTTGGCTTCCCCTATACTTTTCTCTTTGACTATACAGTGACCAGAGCAGGTCTTTCACTTTGGCTTCCCCTATCCTTTTCTCTTTGACTATACTGTGACCAGAGCAGGTATTTCACTTTGGCTTCCCCTATCCCTTTCTCTTTGACTATACTGTGATATTAATCCCTGACAGTGAAGGCAGTCTCTAGTCCTCAGTCCAAATGTTTTCTTGGCCTCTTCCCATTCTGTCACTTTTCCCTGTCTAGTTATTTGCTCCCAGTACCTTGGTACCTTTGCCAGATTTCTCCAGTAAATTCCAGCCCCCTCTTGCTTTTCTCTTTACCCCTAATTGCAGTCATTCCTATCAGCAAAATCTAATTTTTCCATTTTTGTGTTGGCTTTGTTCTTAGAATACCCTTTGGTACTTCAGGAATATAATATTCTGTATGGCTGTTGTTATTCTCCTTAAGGATATGCATCCAAAATCCTACTCTCTCCTCATTTCTTAAATTTCTCCCCTGCATCACCATCTCTTTCTACTATGAATTATAGCTTTCTGATTCTGTTACATATATGAGCCTTAACTGTGTAGCTCTAAAATATCCATTCAAATCAGGTAGTCCTAAACCCCTTTGTTCTGTTGGAAGGATCAACTTATCCCACTTGACCCTTGCTCTCTTCCCCTCCCAGATAAAATCAGTCAACTCTTTATTAATTATTATCTACAAATTCTGCTCTAGTTGATAAAAATATGCCTGACCTGTACATAAAACTAAAGGGACTGAAAACATTTTCACTGTTTGTATCTTGCTATCCATATACATAAACAACAGCTCCCAGTTTCTCAGTTTTTCTGTTATATTTTGTTTATTCTCTTCCCACATATCCTTAGCTGTCATAAAAGAATCCTTTTTAATCCATACTCCTAAATGCTTCATTTTATCATATCTCCATAGATCTGGGTATTGCTGAAGCAATTCATGTCTGGGTACATAATTTATAGCTATAGCCTTGTTTTATCATCATTAATTTTATATCCTGAAAAGACTTACTGTTGCAAAATGTTCCAAATCACTGAGATACATACCTCTCAACCTCTTAGAGCAAGAAATCTGGATATAGCCTTAAACAGTGGGGGGAGAAAGGCCCACAAATAGGAACAGTTTTTAAATATTGCTCCTAAAAGAATAACAGGTTTTGCATTAGCATAAATTTTCTGAAGGGCATGAAATCTAAAACTCAAATGTCTGTCATTATTTTCTGACTTTCGTCTTTAATTTATTGTTTATAGGTTCATAGGAGGTTACTAAGCTATCTGCCCTACAGTCCTTACAAGCTAAACCCAAGTTGCCCAAATTGTCCTTGTTTAAATGGACATAATTCACAGAGACAGTCTATATTGTTAATCCCAAGTTGCCCCAATTGTTCTTTTTAGATGGATGCAATTCACAGGGCAAGTGTATGATCAACACCAACTAGCCCTATCTGTGAGGGGCACGGGTGCCAACCCTGAGGTGAATTTGCAGTTTCCCATCCATTTGTCTAAGTTACGCTTGAATAGGTTTAGTGAGAAGCTCTGCTTCATGTGAATTGGAAGTTTATTGCAGAAGACCGGCAACCTCTGGGAGATATATATGTCTGAAAACAACAAAAGAAAAAAAGAAAGGGAACGTGTAAACACAGTCCACTGCACAACAGCAAAGCAATCCATGAAAAAAGCACACTATGAAGGTCCAAAAAAAAAAATTTTTATTCCACAAAGCTTTCAGGTAACAAACCCTTCTTCACTGTGATACAAAATGCTAAGAACAGTAAATCTACTTAAATACTCAAAAACAGACACAGCCAATTAATCAATTAAAACATTTAAAGACATATACTAAATAGCAAAAGTGAAAAGCCACCAGCTGGATTTAACGTATAAATTGTTTTATTTTATACGAACTTGTAACTTAAATAAACTTAAAATAAACAATTGAATAACTTCACCTATGCAAACGATAAATAATAAGCGCTTTCGTTTAAAAAGTTTTAAACTTCATCAGACAATCAGTTGAATTACATCACTTCCTTATATAACCTTCACTTTTTTCAAAAAATCCTGCTCACATGACTAATACAACTCGAGCATGCCCAGTAATAAAAAAATGGGTGTTCGAAAATATTTTGACTTGTCTCCCATATGTATTATTTTAAGTTCTTATATATAATCTTTCCATTACCAATTATGCGCATTTAAACTAACTAATACTATCAATATTTACCATTAAATAAATTATTTAAAATTTTTTATATACAAATGATATAAAAAGCAATATTAATATATGAATATAAAACCATTAATATAAGATTGCTATTGGACATGACATATGATATCAGCCTACTTGGAAGAAGATTGTATAATACTTAAAGAATTATAAATAAATAATTTTATAAAATCTTTATTAAGAAATTTTTCACCATTCTAAAAATCTATAAAACATATTAAATAGTATTAAATCTATACACATATGTGTAAATTATATTAAATGTATCCCAATCATTTTCATTAATTTTCATTCATTATATTAAAAATCCACCTGTTTTAATTATTAAATGTATGTTTATACTATTATTAATACTATTTAACTAACAAACTAAACATTTATAATACCCTTTGTTATGAAGATTTATAATATTTTATTCATCAAAATTATAAATATTATATTCATCAAGACATATACAAAAAAGAGGTGCTACAATTGCATTTGCTTCCTTTTTAATACTAGCTTAATGCTTACAGCTGCATTTAGCCCTCGTAATTTATCATCACTTAGATGTAGTATCCATTTATATTCTGCTGTTTCTAACCTATTAGTAATATCACCACCTCTTTTATTTGGATAAATCACTTGCACAACCCTAAACTTAACCTTATGATCTAAACCTTCATCTAACTGATGTTTATAAAGAGCATTAGTAGGAATTTTTCATCTAATATCTGATAAATGTTCTATTACCTGTCTTTAAGCCTTCTACTACACTTTCCTATATAAAATGATGTGCACAACTCACAGGTTGTTAAATAGACCACATATTGTGTGGTACAGGTTGCAAAACAATTAATTTTAAACTCTATGTGTAACTGGATGTACAAAATTAGTGTCACTAAAAATAAATTTACAATTGACATAATTAAGACAAGCAAAAGTTCCTTTCTTAGCTACTTTTACAAGGATTTTTAAATCTTTAATTTCTTTATAACACAACTGCTGCCTTAAAATTTTTCCCTTTCTATAAGTGAACATAGGTTATCATCCAAAATCTTATGTAGTTCAATATGTGCCATAAGTATAGCCCAGTTGTTTGTTATAATATCTTTCACCCCATGCATCCTAACATTATAAGTAGTTAAATAAGTAGCTTTATTAAAATCTTCTTCCATCTATTACTTGAAACCTGCTCTGCATAATCATTCTTTCCAAAATACGGTCTAGCAAGGGCATTTCATTGTCTACGTAGAATTTTGTCTCATTCAACGTAGATTCACTATAATTTCTAGACTTAAAGTCATCATATAAATCTTGAATCTGTTCATAGTACATGGAATCATCAGTATTTACTCTACTAATTCTAAAATACTGACTCCTAACGATGCCCTTAAAAATATATGCAGGATGCATACTCGACCTATGCAGGAACCTATTAGCTTGTACATCCTTTTTATGAACCTTTGTTTGAATAGACTCATCTTTTTTAGTAACACAAATATCTAAAAATACAGTACTCTCCTTTGAAAAATTCAATTTAAAATTCAAAAATGTAGTAGATGTATTTAAATGTTCAACAAACTTAAATAAATCCTTTTCTTCACCTGTCCAAATAAAAAAAAAACATCATCCACAAAGCATACATAAAATGCTACAAAAGATGCATACACATTCAAATTACTAAAAACATATTGATTTTTCCCAAGTATTCAACACCAGGTTTGCATAGGTGTTTGCCACTGAAGTTCCCATAGCAACCCCAGACACTTAATAATAATAGTCATTCTCAAAAAGAAAACAATTGCTACTCAATACAGCATCAAGTAACAAACAAACCATGTCAATTTCTCTGCTATTCATAGTACTATCACTAGACAAAAACTCTGTAATAGGTTCATAGGTCGGTACTAGGCTATCAGCCCTAGGGCCTATTGAAGCCTAGCCAAAAAAGTAACCTGTCTTTCGTAACCCAAGAAAATTATTTTCCTGTGCCCGTCGAGCAGAGCCACAGAGGTGATCCCCGGGGTGAATTTTCTATTTGCCATCCAATCATCAGGATTTTTCTTGAAGAGTGCTAATGAGGAGCTTTGTTTGATATAGATAGGTAGTTTGTTCCAGAGTATGGGAAGTCTCTGGAATGGGAAACTATCCCTCCAGCATGTTCTGTTTATTGTGGTGACAAGGTTTAGGTCCCTAGAGCTTGTAGCTCGGAGGGCTTGGGATTTCTTTAAGTGGAGCATGTCCAACAGCTCTGGGTTTGACATAGCTTTGTATGTTAGGCAGATATGCGATGGAGTAAAGCTGGAGTTATTTGAGACAGTCTGCGTAGGGCATCTGTTTGAGGCTGGTAATCCTCTTTCTGAGGTATTTCTGCATCCTTTCCAGTTGTTGTTGATGTCTTCTGAGGTACATACCAAAAGAGGCGTTGTACTCTATAATGGTCTAATGAGTGATGAGTAGAGGGGAACAACGACCTTTTTTTTCCTGGATGAGAAACCTTTTGTGATGAGGTGTGCAATGTAAAAGGATTTCCTGACTACTGTGGCAATGTGATTATCAAAGGAGAGACTACTGTCCACCTGTGTCCCAAGGTCTCTTATCGCACTTTCGGTGTTAAGTAGACTACCGCCTATGTGGTAGTTCAGGGGTACAGAATTTTTACCAAAGGGGATGACGATACACTTTTTGGCATTGAGCTTGAGGCCATGGCTTTGACACCAGGCATCTGTCTCAGTGAGGCCCTTTTGTAGGACGTCCGCATCGTTAGGAGTTTCAATTATGGCTCCTAGTTTGCAGTCATCTGTGAACTTTGTTAGCCAAAGACCTTCTGTGTTAGCCTGTATGTCAGAAAAGTGGATACCATACAGGAGAGGACCCAGGACTGAACCCTGTGGTACTCCACTTGCCATTGGTCTGAAGTCAGATTTGGAGTATGCTACTTTCACAGTGTGGGTTCTGTCCGTGAGCCATTTGGCAACTCATCTTGTGACATAGGGATTTATACCTAGTTTAGTGAGTTTATCTATATTTCCAAAGTGGGGGATGGTGTCAAAAGCCTTGGCAAGATCTAGAGAGGCTGTTTGAACCAATTTACCCTCATCTATGGCCTTGGTGTCTGCTTCAAAGAAGTCAATCTGGTGTAGGAGACATGATCTGCCTTTTACAAACCTGAACTGGGTGGGGCCCAGAGTTTGGAGATTACTAATGTCTTTGTTTATAAGTTCCATGATGATTCATTCCATGGCCTTGCAGACCAGGCTCATTAGGCTAATGGGCAGTAGTTTCCAGGGTCTGTGGTGGCTCCCCCTTTGTGGAGTGGGATAACCGTCGCTGTATGCCATTCAGTGGGCACAAAGCCTGAGGTGAGGCTATGACTGAACATGGTGCTTAGGTGGGGTGCCAGTTCATTCTGTAGTTCATGTAGAATGCAGCCTGGGATGTTGTCAGGTGCCATGGATGCTGTGTTCTTGGCTTTGGAAAGTGTGGTTTTTACTTGTGCAGACGTGATTACAGGAAGTTTGCATTCTTTCAGTATAGAGGATACCATAAACATTAGGTATTGCTGTAAAAAGAGAAGTAATGTCAAGGGTAACAAAATAAAAAAACAGACAAAGCATTCATATTATACCATTTATAAAAACTGGAAGTTTATTCCAGAAGAGCAGCAACTTCTGGGAGATGTACTGTATCTGTCTCTCCAGCATATACTGTTAATGTCACAGGCTAGGTTAAGATCCCTGGAGTAAGTGACTCTGCTGCCATATGACTTGCGCATGTGAAGCATTTCCATCAGGACAGTGTCGGAGACTGCCCTGTAGGCCAGATACAAGTCACCACTCAGTAGCCTATATAATACAGAGTACAGTGACAGAGTTTTCAGTCTATCCATGTAAGTCATGATTTGGAGGCCCTGTATTTTCTTGGTGAGAAATCTCTATGGTCCCTGCAGCTGCTGCAGGTGCCTGGTGAGATGCATTTAAAAGGGAGTATTGTACTCTATTAATGGTCTGATGGGGGTCAAGTACAGTGGAATTATTATAACATCCTTTGACCTAGATTCAATGCCCTTCCTTATGAGATGTGCAACATAGAAAGCTTTCTTTACCACTATGGAAACTTGGTGGTCGAAGTTCGGATTGCTATCTGCCTGTGTTCCCAGATCTCATACCTCTGGGTTTGAACTCAGGGGGGACCTGTCAATGCTGTAATTAGCAGGGAATTCTGCTTTGCTAGAGGGGATAATAATACACTTCTTTGTGTTTAGTTTTTAGACTGTGGCTTTGGCACCAGTCATTTGACTGTATTAGCTCCTCCTGTAATATATTAACATCATTGGGGGAATCAGTGATTGCATCCAGTTTGCAATTACCAATGAACTTGGTAAGCCAAAGGCTGTCTACTTTAGCACAGACTTCTGAAAAATAGATTCCAAACAGTAAAGGGCCCAGCACAGATCCCTATGGTACACCACTGACGACGGGTTTACTGGTAGAGTTGGAGTCATCAACTTTAACTGTATGTGTTCTGTTGGTGAGCCAGTTGGCTACCCATCTAATGATGTAAGGGTTAATCTCCAGCTGGAAGAGTTTCTGAATGATACCTGAGTGGGGGATTGTTTCGGTCAAGATAGGTGGTATGCCTTCATCCAGGACTTTGGTGACTTTCTCAAAGAAGTTTACCAAGTTTAATAAGCATGATCTACCCTTAACGAAGCCAAATTGGGTTGGGGCTAGAGTTTGAAGGTCACCTATGTCCTTGTTAATAAGGTCCATGATGATTCTTAACATGGTCTTGCAGATGAGGCTGGTCAGACTTATGGGTCTATAGTTCCCAGAGTCGGTTGAATGCCCCTTTTGGGCAAGGGGATCACTGTTGCTGTTCTCAGTTCTACTGGAATAAAGCTGGATGTCGGGCTATGGTTAAAGAGACTGACAAGTGGGTCCAGGAGGTCCTGTTTTGGATTTCTTAGTAAGCAACCTGGAATGTTATTTGGTCCCACTGAGGCCATGTTTTGGGCCTTGGAGAGTGCAGCTATGACCTGATCACTAGAGATACTAGGCAGAGGACTGGTGTTACCTATGCTTTGGGGTATTTCTGGTGTAGACAGGGGGTGAAGTTTGCACCAAATCTATCAGCCAGTAAGTTGGCAATTTTCTCTGGTATAGTATGAGTGGTACCATATACTACCAGTTTGGCACATAGCTGAGCATCCCCTTTTAGATTACAGACATAGTTAAAGAATGCATTATGATTAAAAACGAAATTACACATCCACTGAAGTTACTTCTGAGTGTTAGAAGAGATGTGCTTAGAGAAAGGGGTGGTAAATATGCCCCAATTTTACATTCAGGGGCAATGTCAATTAAAGGACAACAGATTGATGGATCAGGAAAAAGTGGTGAGGTATGGCTGGTATTAAAATACAATCATAGGACGCCTGAACTGACTGAAATTGTGAAAGGTGTATGGAATTTTTCTTTAAGTGAAGAGATTAAAAAGATTTTAGGTTTAAAGCCAGTGATTGTATATAGTAGGGGAGAAAATTTAAAAGGTATTCTGGAAAAGAAGATTAAGAATAGTTTTAAGTCTATTATGAAAAAGTGTGGTTTTTGTAGATGGTGCAGATATATTAATGAGAGCACATATGTTTGCGTGAGTGGGTATAAATATACAATTCCCTGTCCTGGACAATGTAATTGTTGTACAAAGAATTTGGTTTATTTGGCGACTTGTACCTCCTGTGATGCATATTATGTAGGTAAGACCATAAGGAGGCTACGAGATAGGGTTGCAGAACACATCAGATCCATCAAAAAGAAGGACATGCACAATGCACTTTATTTACACAGTGTCAAATGTACAGAATTTAACAAATTTGTATTTTTTGTCATTGGGCGTGTGTTAGACTGTGGTGAAGGGGGTGATATAGTCAACAAGGTGGGGGCATTGGAGGCAGAATGGCAGATTAGATTAGACGCTTGTAGGCCTCCTGGCCTGAATGACCATATTTCACTTAAACCAATGTTGAAACTTAGGTCCCAGCAAATTTGAATTTAAAGTGAACATTTTATGTGATATATTTTGAAAAATATAATAACATTTTTTAATGATTTTATGAGGGATTTGGACAAAGTAATATTTTAGTATATAATGTCTGATGAATTGCTATGTTTTTGAATTTTAAAATATGTTATATAAATATAAATGTAAAGATAAATTAACGATGCAACAACTGTTATATGTATTTAGTTTTTAAAATATAGAGGATAGTTTAATAGGTTTAAAGTGTTTGATTATATATGTACATGTAGTGATGTATACATTTTTAAATTAATTAAGTATGTAAATGGATTTTGGTGGGTGGCATTAGTCTTAACCAATGAGATTGGATTTTATGGATTATAAAGTAAAAGGAATTGTTCAAACAAACGACTCTGATGAAGCCAGATTGTTGGCGAAAGCACTTAGTCGTGGATGTATTTTGTTATTAATAAACGAACGTTGCTCACTCGTTGGATGGTGAATTGTACTTTGTGGTGTTCATCTTACTTTAATGCATTATGATTATCCTTAGCTAGGGATGCTATTTTTTAGCTTCATATTTAGCTTTAGAACAATATTTCTGATCTGCTTTTTCAAGTTGCTGAGGGGATTCTTCCTCTGCTGAGTAAGTTCTCTTTTGTTCTTGGACATCAGTTTCTTCCTCTTGTTATATAACCTCTTTATACTTGAGGTCCAACTGGGTGGCTTGTTTTATTGAGAGGACCTGGTTTTGATCCAGTCTGGTACAGTCGAGTCTATATAGCTGCTTAAATGTTTATAACAGGGCATTTGTGTACACTTCTGCATAGGAGTCATTGTTGTTTGTGCTTGTGGGGGGTATAAAACGTTTTATACCATCTCTTAGTAGGCTGTAGTTTGTTTTGGAAAAGTTTTTTAGTTTTTTTGCTTGTGTGTGTGTGTGTGTGTGTGTGTGTGTGTGTGTGTGTGTGTGTGTGTGTGTGTGTGTGTGTGTGTATGGGGGGGGTCAGGTCCAATAGTTACTTCAAATGACACTGATTTATGCTCCGAGCTTACCAGAGAGGGCATCACACAGGTGGAGTGCAGTGACCCTCCCATGTTGGTGAGTACTATGTCTGGGACATTTGAGCCCCTTGTGGGGGTGCAGAATATCTGTTCTACAGCATTTGTATTGACAGAGTCCAGGAACCTCTGGGCAAGTATGTTCGTGCTTGTGTATGTTGCCCAGTTGATGGAAGGATAGGTGAACTCTCCCATGACTAAGGTGTTCGGCTGTATGGCAAGTGACTCCAGTAAGTCCAGGTAGGTGGTGTGCTTTTCTTGGTTGATGGTGGGAGAAATATAGTTAACAATGATGTGGTAGGGTATATTGCCTATAGTTAACTGGACATAGCATAGTTCAAGAGAGTCGTACTGTTTGACCAGTCTCCAGGCATACTTGGTTTTAATGAAGATGGATACACCTCCAACTTTGGTTCTTTCACACTCATTTTGAGGTCTGAACGTGTGGAAGACATTGTAGTCTTACATGGCTGGAGTGCTCTCTGTTACCTTGAACCATGTCTCAGTGACTATACAGACGTCAGCATCTTCCAAGGTAAGGAGTGCTACCAGAGAGTGCAATTTCATGTTTAGACTCCTGGCATTAAGCAGCAGAACCTTGAGTTTGTCTCAAGTGGATTTTGTTATGTTGGAAATTTTGTTGTTTTGACATTGCCTAAAAAAGGCATTATGGGGAAGGCTAGCACCTTTGCTAGTATCCAGAAAGCTAGAGGAGACAGATGCAGACCATCTCTGGCAAAGCAGTGTGGCCTGACTACCATGTTTTCCCAGGCTGACAGATACTGGATCCCCTTGGACTGACACCAGAAGCTAAGCCAATTGTTAAAGTTGATTATTTTGTTTATATTGTGGCATCATCCTGGGTGAAGGTAGAATGCTGCTTAGGGTTAGGGTCATACCTGCCTAGGATGCATAATCTGAGAGTTCAGTCATGTCTCTCTTCGGAGTGGTACGTCTCGAGTCATTCACCCCAACATGGACTATGACAGAGTCATAATGGTACTTGTTGAGTGACTTGAGTGCCTGCATGATTTGATGGATCCTAGCACCTGACAGGCAGCTGATCATGACCTTCTCCTTGTCCAGTCTGGTGAGGAGGACATCTGTGTGTCTCACAATGGAGTTTCCTATGACCAAGACATTTGGTTTTGAGATGTTTTGCCTTAGATGCTCATTTGCTGAGACTCTGGTTTACATGTTATTATGTGTAATGGTTTCAATTTGCATAGCAGTGTGTGCAAGTGGTTTACGTTTGGGAGGTTTCTGAACTTTTGGTAGACTTCTAGTGAGCACCTCCGCATAAGTGGGTTTATGTGTCATGACCTTATTTTCTTAGAGAGATGAAGTGTGCGTGCTGACAACCTGTTTGATATATGATTTGTTGTTACATGAGAGAATTGATTCCTTTTTCATAGTGTAACTTTACATGAGGCAATTACTACACTGCCTGAGGATGCCCATGTCGATCAGGCTGGCCAGAGAAATGATGGGAAACTGCCTGTCCATTATAGCAGGGTTTTACTTTATATACTATTAGGGAAGGGAGTTGGCTAGTATGACCAGATTTTTCCCTGGGACTAACAAAGGGGCTTGATCTTTTGAAGGGTGTGGATAATACGTGTTGCTGCACTGCTTGGTGAGCAACTGGGTTGCACATAGTGCAGCAGGAAGCCTGGGAGTGTTCCACTGACAAGTATCTAGGGAAAAATTGTGTTTCAAGTCATTTGCACCAACACAGGGCTCCTCTAACCCCTGTTGTGTGGAGCGCAGCGATGCCCAAACACAATCTTTAAATACAGGTGAAATTAAAAACTTTTAAGCTAATCTACCAATAGGAAAGCACACAATGAGCCTTCCTTCAGCAATCCCCAGCTGTGACAAGGCTGGATCCACACTCTTCTGCCACAAGGGTGTATGGGAGCTTTTCTTAATGTAAGATGGTTGGTTTAGTGCTCAAGTGTATCAAGAACTGGCTAGATTCAGCAGAACTGAATCTAGTCTAGATATCAGTACAGTGCAATTCAAGTGCAGACAACGAAGCGGTCGCAAGCAGTAAAACAGAAACAAATACAAATGCATTAATTTGATAAAATACAGTTCAAAAAGTGCCTTAGATTAAACCAGAAATGCCCTAGACCTCTGGCAAAGGACACCAAACGTAAAGCATCTCCAGTTAATTGAGCCAAGAAGGATACGTTCAGAAGTGCAACACCCCTCCACCAACCCCTTAAAGTGTACTGCAGTATCATCAATCCAACTACATGGTGTGGGAGTAGAATCTATAGCCTTCTGTCCCAAAGGCACGCATGCTATGTGTTGTGCTACTAACACTGCAGTAGGTAAGTACTAGACTACTTGCTGTTTGGGGCCATTTTAAGCCTAGCCAATTTTTCTTTCAAAGGTGAGAATCAAACCCAGTACCATGTGTCTGAGGGTTAAACACTTTAACCATTGTACCAACCATGCTATAAGTTCATAACTAAGTACTAGGCTAGCTTTCTTACTAGGCCATTCTAAACCTAGCCAGTTTCCCTCCCAAAAGTGAGAATCAAACACCGCACCTTGTGTCTGTCAGTCAAACACCTTAACCATTATACCAACTCACAATGCTTTGCCAGAAAAACACACTTTTATGAAAAATGGGCAAAAAATATGAGACAAAAATCTGGGCATTCTGCAAAAATCTATACATTTGAGAGGTATGCTGACTACTGAAATGTCCCTTTTTGGGTTTATCAAGAACAAAATAATATCATCTGCAAATAAAGCCAACTTTTCTTGATTATTATACCAATTTTATCCTTGAATTTCTGATTCCCTTATTTTCTTTGCTAATGGCCCTAAATATAGTGCAAATAACAAAGGGAAAGACTACATCACAGTCTGGTTCCTCTGTTCAGACACAACTTATAAGAGAGGAATGTTCCCACTTTTTTTGCTTCTAATACTTCATAGATCCTCCTAATTAACCTTAGTATTCTATCAGGGAATGCCAATGCTTCCATTTCTCTAATCATAAAATCCCACCTTACTCTGTGGAATGCTTTCTCTGTATCAAGACCCACCAACAACAGCAATATTTTATTATATTCTGCTTCCCTCTGGATCATCATTGGTCTATTAATGTTGTCAAATGTTTGCTTCCCCTTCACAAAACCACATTAATCTATACCTATCAATTTTGGCAATACCTTTGTCATTCTTTCAGCAATTATAGACATAAGCACTTTGTAATCATGATTTAAATTTGAAATGGGCCTATCTGAAGCTGGGTATGATGGGTCTTTACCGTCTTTAGGCATTACGGACATAACAGCTTTCTTCTAGGATGTTGGTGCTTCCCTTCTTTTAAAATACCATTAAACTAAACCCTCCAGATCTTTATCCCTTTCTTCCCAACTTCCACAGGAATGCCATCTATTCCCAGAGACTTTCCTGCAGATTGACTATATATCACTGTCTTTACTCTCATCTCCTCTTATCTTAACTGTTAATTGTTAAGCTTCATCTACTTCTAACCATGGCCTAGTTAAGTCTTCCATAAATATTTCCATTTGTGCTCTTTCTTGATTTTCACTTTTGTCTGTTTTTACACAAATTTTCATAAAACAGAAGTAGGAAGTTAGTCCTGGAGAAGTTGTTAACGGTACCTAGGTCTGGAGGGCATTCTAGTTTTATCTGTATTAAGAGGGAGACGGCTTTGTGGTTGGACCTGACAAGTGAGAATGTTACACTGGGGATGGAGTATGATTCACCCATATCAGTGAGGGCAAGGTCAAGGATGTTGTTTCTTCTGATGGGTAGTCTAGTTGTTTCAGGATATTTTATTGACAAGGTCTATGGATCTCTTGGCTTGCACACTAGTGGTGGTATACATTTCCCGTTTATGCCGGGATAGAAGTCACACAAAGATATGGTATTTGGATTAATACTAAGTGACTCTAATTAATTTATTAATTTTATTATTTCCTGGGTCATAGAGAACATTCTGCAGCTCACCAGAATATGGCATAGGACTTTGTTGATGATAAGGTGGGCATGAAGGATATCAGGGGCAGCATGCTGCTTTACAAGCCTTGATGTGGGCCTTTTCTGGATGAGGATTGGGACACCGCTACCTTTCTTCCCTTCCTGTGTAGTGGCTGGTGTAAATGTATGGAAGGCATTGTAGCCCTGCACCACTGGAGTGCTGTCTGCCAATTTGAACCATGTCTCAGTCACTACTCATATGTTTATGCCGTCTTGTGTGATGAGGGCTTGCAGAGAGTGGAGTTTTTTGTTTAGGCTTCTGGCACTGATAAGTAGTAATCTTAAGTTTTCTTTAGTTTGTTTTGCTATGTAGATAGCTTGATTCAGCTGACATTGCCTAAAAAAGGTACAATGGGAGTGGAAAATGTTTTAGCCAACATACAGAAGTATAGACAGGACAGGTGATTACCATTCCTGTCAAAGGAGTGCAGTCTGTTGACCATGTTCTCTCAGGCTGACTGATATTGTAACTGCCCCTCAAATGACACCAAAAGTTTAGCTAATTAATCAAGTCAGTTATATTTTCATGGTACTGAAGTATCATCCTTGGAAAAGGTAGAATGCTACTCAGTGCTAGGCTCATTCCTGCCTGGGCCACACAGTCAGAGAGCCCCACGATGTCAATCTTCATATAGTCCAAGAAGATGCGTCTCAAGTCATTAACACCCACATGCACTATGACAGAGTCATAATGGTACTTGCTGTTTAAGGGCTCTGTGATCTGGTGAATCATGGTCCCAGACATGCACTGACTATCACATTTTCCTTAATCAGCCTCATAAACAGTGTGTCTGCATGTTTCTCTAATGAATCTCCTATGACCAAAATGTTAGGTTGTGTGGATGCTTGCCATATAAGCATAGTATCTGAGAAATTGTGGTCTTGATTACTATATGAGGTGGTAGGATTTGCCCATGTTGCAGGCTTGAAATGTTACTGAGGTTGCTTAATGTCTTTACTTTGTTCTGGACATTTTTGAGGTTCATAGGTTCATAGGCTGGTACTAGGCTATCGGCCCTAGGGCCTATACAAGCCTAGCCATAACAATTCCCTGGATATTTCTTCCCACAATATTTACTTCCCTGGACCCCTGCCTAGCAGGGTGACTGATGTGATCCCCGAGGTGAATTTCCTATCTCACATCCAATTATCAAGGTTCCTTTTGAAGAGGACCAAGGAGGCGCACTGCTTGACATGTATGGGCAGTCTATTCCAGAGTATGGGGAGTCTCTGGGTCAGGAACCTATCCCCTCCAGCATATTGTGATGACAAGGTTTAGATCCCTGGAGTGTGTAGCTCTAAGGGATTGGGATTTCTTTAAGTGGAGCATGTCCAACAGCTCAGGGTTTGACATGACCTTGTATGTTAAGCAGAGATCACCTCTGAGTAGACGATATGCCACAGAGTATAGCTGGAGTTTTTTTAGATGGTCAGCATAGGGCATCTGCTTTAGGCCTGTGATTCTTTTAGTGAGGTATTTCTGTGGCCTTTCCATCTGTTGCAAATGTCTTATGAGGTACATACCAAATGGGGCGTTGTACTCTATAATGGGTCTAATGAGGGATGAGTACAGTGGGACAATGACCTCCTTTTTTCTGGATGAAAAGCCCTTAGTGATGAGGTGTGCCACATAGAAGGATTTCCTGACTGGTGTGGCGATGTGGTTATCGAAGTTGAGACCACTGTCCACCTGTGTCCCTAAGTCTCGCATCACACTTTCGGTGTTTAGTGTACTGCCACCTATGTGGTAATTCATGGGTACATGTTTTTTCACAAAGGGTTAACTATACATTTCTTGGCATTAAGCTTGCGCCCATGACTCTGGCACCAAGCATATGTTTCTGTAAGGTCCTTTTGTAGAATATCCACATCATTTGGGGATTCAATAATGGCTCCCAGTTTGCAGTCGTCTGCAAACTTTGTTAGACAGAGTCCCTTAGTTTTGGCCTGTACTACAGAGAAGTAAATGCTAAACAAGAGTGGTCCCAGGAATGCACCCTGAGGTACTCCACTTGTCACTTGTCTTGAGCTGGATTTGGAGTCGGCTACTTTTACAGTCTGGGTTCTGTCAGTAACCAGTTGGCAACCCGTCGAGTGATGTAGGGATTTATGCCCAGCTTATTAAGTTTATCTATGATTCTAGAGTGGGGGATGGTGTCAAAGGCCTTGGGGAGGTCCAGATAGGCTGTGTGGACCTCCTTACCCTTGTCCACAGCTCTGGAGACTGATTAAAAGAAGTCACTCAAGTTCAGGAGACAAGATCGGCCCTTCATGAACCCAAACTGGGTGGGGTCCATGTTTGAAGGTTGCCAATGTCTTTGTTTATAAGTTCCATGATAATGCATTCCATGCCCTTGCAGATCAGGCTCGTCAGACTAATGGGATGGTAGTTCCCGGGATCCCAGGTGGATCCCCCTTTGTGGAGTGGGATAACTGTAGCTGTGCGCCACTCAGTGGGCATGAAGCCTGAGGTGAGGCTATGATTAAACATGACACTTAGGTGAGGTGCCAGTTCATTTTGTAGTTCATGTAGTACATAGCCCGGGATGTCATCTGGTCCCATGGATGCTGTATTCTTAGCTTCGGACAGTGCTGTTTCTACCTGTGTGGCTGTGATTGGCAATCATTTGGTATTGAGATGGGCCTGTTTAGGGGGTGAGAGGGGGTGAAGTTGGCACTAAATCGATCTGCCAGGATATTGGCAATATCCTTGGGATCAGTATATTTAATGCCATTTTGTTGTAGCTCAGAGCAGATCTGAGCATTGGCATTTAGATTCTTGACATAACTATAGAATGCCTTGTGGTTGTCATTGGAATCTTTATCAATTTTATTTTCGTAACTTGCTTTGGAGGTTTTTATGAGGGATCTCAGCTTCTTACTGAGGCTGGTAAGGAGTTTTTTGCATCCTGGGATTTTCCTCTTTTCTGCAATAGTTTCTTCCTTCTGTTGTATAGTTTGTTTATTGCAGGGGACCACCAGATTGGCTTCCTTTTTTGGGAGGAGAGCGTCTTGGTTCTATTTGGGATGGCACAATTCATGCACGCGTAGATGTGCTCATACAGTGCCTTAGTGTAGGATTCAGCAGTTTGAACTTTCAGCTGCCATCTGCATGGGTGTCATGAAGTTTGTCACTTCTGACTTGAGTAGCATGAAGTTGGCTTTGGAGAAGTTTTTTTACAGAGGTTTCCTTACCGGGGGGTTAGGGTGAGATGTGGATGTCAAGGGTGATTAGCTTACGGTCAGACCTGACCAATGAGGGGGTGACCACTGGTGTGGAGTATCTATCTCCCATGTTGGTAATGACTAGGTCTAGGATATTGGAGTCCCTGGTGGGACAATGGATTAGTTGATCCAGGGCATTGGAATTTATGAATTCCAATAACCGTTGGAAAAAGGTGTTAGTATCCGAGTAGTTTTCCCAGTTAATGGCAGGGTAGTTGAAATCACCCAGTATTAGGGTGTTCGGTTGTATCTTAATATTTTCCAGTATGTTTAGAAAGGTGTAGTGAGAATCCTGGGGCATGGTGGGTGTCTGTAGCAAGCTACAACTTAGATTGTAGTCTTACCTAGAGTTAGTTGCACCTGGAGAATTTCAGGTTCATAGGTTCATAGGCTGGTACTAGGCTAACTGCCTTTGCAGGCCATTTTAAGACTAGCCACTTACCCCATGTGAGAATCAAACCCTGCACCTTCTGCTTGTAAGGCAAACACCTTAACCATTACGCCATCTTCCCACCCAAGATTATATCAGCCTGATGGGACTCGAACCCACAATCCTTGGCTTAGGAGGCCAATGCCTTATCCATTAGGCCACTGGGGCCTGACAGATGCATTGTGTTGGGCAACTAGCCTGGAGGTGTGAATATCCTTGATGAATATGGACAGTCCTCCACCTTTAGTGTTTCGGTCTTGCTTTGGTGGCCGAAAAGTGTGGTAAGAGTTGTAGCCTGGTATTGCATGGGTGCTCTCTGGAGCCTTGAACCAGGTCTCAGTTACTGCACAGATATCGATGTTCTTCATTTTCAGGAGTGCCTTGAGAGAGTGCATTTTGAGGTTTAGACTTCTAGCATTGAGTAGCATTGCCATCAGATTTTGCATGCTTGTATCTGTTACGGTGGTGGTTTTGTCCTTTGAACCTTGCCTAAAAAGGGCACTATAGGGGTGGCAAGAGCTTTATCCAGTAACCTGAATCCCAGGGGTGACAGGTGCAGACCATCTCTGACAAAGCATTGCGGTTTGTCAATCATGTCATCCCAGGCAGACAGATACTGAATCCCCTTTGAATGACACCA
This sequence comes from Protopterus annectens, assembly GCF_019279795.1. Classification (NCBI taxonomy): domain Eukaryota; kingdom Metazoa; phylum Chordata; order Ceratodontiformes; family Protopteridae; genus Protopterus; species Protopterus annectens. Next base: position 1,766,444,012 of record NC_056731.1, read on the forward strand.
GAAGCTTAGCCAGTTGTTGAAGTCAGTCATTTTGTCCTTATACTCTGGTATCATTCTGGCCGAAGGCAGGTTGCTACTCAGGGCCAGGGTCATAACTGCCTGGGCCACATGATCCAAGAGCTCTTCCATGTCTCTTTTCATGTAGTCCAGGGAGGTACGTCTCAAGTCATTCACTCCAACATGGACAATGACAGAGTCGTATTTGTACTTGTTGTGGAGTGACTTGAGTGCATGCATTATGTGGCAGATCATCATTTCTCTCCAAACATTTTGACGAAGGTGCAGCAGCTACCATTAGAGTACAACTAGCAGCCATCTCTAATTTCCATACTGGGGAGATGAGAATGTCTATCAGGTTATACAAGGCCTTTTTGAAAGGTACCTTCATACTAAAACCCACAATCAGAGAACTTCCCTTGGTACCTAAATTTTGTTCTATCTGCCTTAGTCTTGCTGCCCTTCAAACCTGTATCTTCTTGTGATATAAAGTTCTTGTCAAGGAAAACCCTTTTCTTAGTAGCCATTACCTCTGCCAGATGGGTGTCAGAACTCCAAGCTCTCTCTATATATGCCTTCCTTATATATTATTTCACAAAGACAGAGTATCCTTAAGAACTAATCCCTCTTTCATACCAAAAGTCTGTTCAAAAAACAATCTAAATCAATCTATTGAATTGCCAGTGTTCTTTCCCGACTGTAGCAACAAGGGAAAATATAAATTGCATCAACTAGATGTACACAGACAGCTACACTTCTACTTGCATAGGACCGAAGATTTCAGAAAGTCTGACGAGATTTTTGTTTCCTTTTCAGACAAAAGGAAAGGATTGCCGGTTTCTAAAGTAACTTTGTCTAAATGGCTTACAGATTGCATTTCCTTCTCATACAGCAATAATTACAGTCAATTATCAGGCAAAGTGAAAGACCACTCCACAAGAGTAGTCTCAATGTCCTCTGCTTTTCAGGCTAAACTTCCTATGGACGTTATTTGTGCAGCTGCCACATGGGTGAGACCTCATACCTTTATTACTCATTACAAAGTAGACGTGGCCTCCTGGAACAGGTCTTCCTTTGGATCCACTGTATTAACGAGTCTGTTTTCCTGAGACACCGTAGGATGAAGGTGCTATGGGCGCTGTCCCAACCAGCAAGAATTAAGGCAAGATTGGACAACATAACATTAAGAAGTTATGTACTCACCATAATGTTCCATGTTTGTTGTCCATCTTGCCTATATTCTTGCGTCCTACCCACCTTCCCCCTCCCTTGTTCCTGGAGGACCAAACAGATAATCTTATATATATATATATATATATATATATATATATATATATATATGTTGTTTTTTTCCTTTCTACAGTTAGACAAGCTGTATTTATAAATATGTAGAGATATTACTAATGCTTTCACTTGCAAACAAGATCTGGGTATCTTACCCTATGCATGATGGGATAGGGGTTAGCCTCAAGCCAGTGGAAACTCTTGAGCTTTTGTATCAGACCAAGTCAGAACTGATGCTCAGTTCCAAACCCAACCAGCAAGAATATAGGTGAGATGTACAACAAACATGGAATGTTATGGTGAGTACATAACTTCTTATTTTCGATTATAAGTTCAGATGAGTTATAGGGATTCTCGAGATTTGCATGTGACAAAGCCTTTATCAGATGTTATGAAATCAATATTTACAGGTTCTAGGCAGGGAGACAGGATTCAAAGAATTAGTAGCTATGGATTTTGACATTGTTCACAGAGCTGGTTCCTAAGACCAGGGTCTCAGTGGGCATTTTTTTTTTTGAAGTTGCATTGCACCCCGGCATCACACTGACAGTTGTCGCCAGTGCCCCACATCCATTGTTGGGTCTACTGGCTCCTCCAATTCACTTCTGGACTCCAATCTGTAATTTTGACTGGGGTTAACGTGAAACTTAAGGATGTACTGGGGAGGCTGTCCAACACTGACAGGATTTTTTTTCCCTTTAAGATCTATCTTGGTTTCCCCACCCTTCCTGGTTGCACAGTCACATAATAGAGTTGGGTGTGCAATAAGAACATGCAACATTTTATCCCTGCCTCCACAGTAACTCAGAGTAGTTTCCACGCTAATCACTCTTAGACTGCTCCCTTCCTGTCCAATCTCCAGTCTCTGCCAGGGATGCCATAGGGACACCCACACAACTAATCTCCCTAGGAACTGACACATCTGTGTCCCTCCATGCCTCTCTGTCCATCGCCTCAGATACTAAGTGAACACAGGTTAGCTGTGTTGTAGTTATTATCCCTGTATGCCACCAGAGTATAATATAATTTTGGTTAAAATATTTTCCATTACTAATTATAACATTCAATGTTCAACTGCTTTAAAAACAGGCACATTTTGTTTACCAAAGTTCTTTATGATTTTTACAGCATCTTCTACCACATATATTACAAAACAGGACGGTGTTTGCTGATATGTGAAAGATTTGCTGGCTTAAAGGAATTGCATCAAGGTATATTTTTCCTGGTACCCTGCAGATAAGCTATAACTGTTGTGATGTAGGTTGAGGATAGGGAATTCCTTGAAGAACATGTATGTATATATTTGGACATTAAAATCATCTTTTTTGGGGAGGGGGGTGTGATGGCTTACACTCCATTTTTTTCATAGCTGTTATTTATTTTCAAGTTAAGGTTATTTATGTATATTTACTTTATGGAAGATAAGATTAGTTTCATTAAATATAAATGTCATTAACAATCCTGCAAAAAAGGAAATTTAAATTTCTTAAGCATATTAACTGTGAGATGTCATGTTTACATTAATTTAGCTGATAACAATTTAAAGGTCTTTGACAAGAAAGTGAAGCTTTTTTTAACTTACTGGATAATAAGTTATGAGGTGTAGTTATAGTAGTGTATAGTGATAGATTTAGGTGATCTGTTGCTACTATAATGCTAATGCTAGAATTTTGTTGATCAACTTTCAGTTAGAAAATTATCAACTGGGTGTTAGTTCTATCAATGTACCTTTTGCCTGTTATTGTGCACTTTACATGAATCAGCACAAAAGCTAATGTCTCTGCAGGCAACAGGAATTATTATGGCTGGAGAATTTAATGTGGATTTGAATAAATCATCTAAAGTATAAGATAGACAGCTCTAGTACAATAGATGCTAGTACAAGGCCTTGTGGAGCTTGCAGTCAATGCCCCTTTATTTTTAAGCAGGGGCGGCCCGTGCTATTGGACTGTCGGACTGCAGCCCCCTCAACAAAAAGTAAAAAGAAATTAAAAAAAAAAAAGAAAAAAAAAGTTTTAAATTTTAGCATAGGACTCTGGCATATGCGCAGTGGAAGCCCAGACTACTGTGAGTCTACTGCGCATGCCCCAGGCAGTCCGGCCGTCCTAGTAGGGAAACACGAGTAGAGTCTGTGCACTCTTAAAGTGCACAGACTTCGCCAAAACAAAACTGTCGAGGGCAGGACTGCAACACCAGCAGTCAGAGTCTCTAGATTAGGGAAGGGGTTTCATCAGATCTCGCGCTTGGTCTTTGTATTATTGCTGCGGGCATGTGGATGTATGTTATGGAGAATGGACGATGTAAGTGTGTTAATTATGGTGCTTTTAACGTTTTGATAGGGACTTAGTGTTTGAAGTTGATAGGGACTTAGTGTTTGAAGTTGATAGGGGTGTGTGTGTGTGTGTGTGTGTGTGTGTGTGTGTGTGTGTGTGTGTGTGTGTGTGTGTGTAAATGCCCCAGGTGTTTCATGGTGGTGTGGTAGGGAATGCCTCAGGCTTGAGCCCTGTACCCTGTATGCAGGTGTTAAAGACTTGAGTTCCCTACCCACCACCATTTGTAAAAAAATTGCAGATTTTTGCCTCATATTTGATCTGATCTGTTCCTCATAATATCTGTGGTTTGTAAATGTTGCAATGCTTGATATTTGATGGTGCACTGGTAGCATTGTTGCCTCCCAGCCAGCTGCAGGTTCTCAGGTTTGATTCTTGGCTGGGAGTTCCTTCTTTGTGGGGTCTGTATCTTCTCCCCTGTGTTTGTGTGGGTTTGCTTTTTGTGTCCTCCCATGTTACAAAGACATGTCTGCATTATTTCTTCCTGGTCCTCTGCTGAAAATTGTTTTTTTGTTCCAAGTCAGACTGTCCTGATTAACAAATGTTAAATAAAATTGACAGGCATTTGAATTTCAGACTTCAGGTTTCTGAATGTTTAATTTCTTACATATTTGATGGTGCAGTGGCAGTATTGTTGCCTAATAGCTGCAGGATTTGTGGTTTGATTCTTGGCTGTGGTGCCTTCTTTTGTGGAGTCTGCATCTTATCTCTGTGTTTGTGTGGATTTGCTCTGGTATCCTGCACCATTTTACAAAGACGTGTCCTACAGTGATATTTCTCCCTGGGCCTCTGCTGAAAAATTGTTTTTGTTCCATCAAGTGGAAATTGACAGGCATTTGAATTTCAGACTTCACATAGTCTTCAGAAAATACGTAGTAAAATAACTTTTATTCTAGCAATAAATATATAGTAACACAACCTTTTATTATAACAATTTTTTAAGTTTATAAGATGACTATTTTAACGAATTTTTTTCCTTATTTTGGGACTGTAATACCCTGTTGGTGGCTTTGTCCAGGTTTTTGTGCTAAGGTTGACAGCTATGGCAAGAACTGAATTCATACACTGAATATGTTTGAGGAGCTGTATTCCCTCATTACTGCTGGGTTTTGTCAGGTGTTTTGTGCTAAGAGGTTGACAGCTATGGTGAGAACTGAATTCATTAAATGATAGCCATTTAAGTTTCAGTCTTCCTCTCATTCTACAAAACAGCTGATTTGGGATCAGTGGTATGTTGCTCTTGACTGTTTTGCACAGGGACCTTGTCTGTAAAAATGTATGGTGGTAACACAGCATTTTTCTTTCACTGAAAGCTCCCAGGTGATTTGGCATGAGTGGGTGTTGTTCTGACTCTTTTTGCACAGGGACTTTGGCAGTAAAATGTATGGTGGTACTGTGGTAACACAGCACATTTTATTCTAGCAGCTTTCAAGATTATACAAGCAATGTTTAATATGTCCCTGGTTTTTGCCCTTTTGACCCACCCCAATAAATTTGGCTTTTTCCAGACTTCTTGTGCATAAGAGAGTTGAGATGCAGTTGAGTATTGAGTAGATTTTACAAGGAGCTGAGAGCTGAGGGGGAAAAGAAGTTTAGTGCTAATAGCATTGGGCAACAGGCTGTGTGCTTGCTTTTGATGCAGAAAGTTGTTGGTTCTACTCCCATAAGGAAGGTGAATGCTGCCGCATTACTGAAAGTTAAGATGCTAATTATGAGCCTGTTATCAGTTTGCCATCCATTTCCTATTGCAATATTACTAGCTTATTTTTAATGTAATTTAGGCAGTTTATTCCACGGGGGCATCAGACACTTTATTGTTCGATGAAACCATGAAATATAAAGGTGATTGCTAGCACCAACCTCTTCATTACAGATTTATTTAACGTGGAATTATTTAGATGACTTTTTTACTACTTCAGAGATTTTGCATATTTACTGATAATGGTGGACTGTAGAATTGTGCATATTTACTGATAATAGTGGACTGTAGAAGCTTGAGTAGACATTTATGATGGAAATGTTCTGAATTAGACAGTTTTGCTTCATTGTTTACTGGAAAAATGTTCAAAGCAATAGGAAGGTGTATCAAAAAGAGCACATGTATGTTTCATATGCAAGGGGGCCTATGATTTGAAAACAGCCCAGAATTAATTTTTATTTAACTTATGAGTAAAATGTATTTTCTTTTGAATGTGGATTTTAATGTTTCAGTGAATGTGGAGTTTCAAGGGCAGAGAAGGTTTAATGCCAAGTTTGTTTAGCAGATGTCTTAGTGTTTGTGCTGTAAAATGCAAAATAAAAAAGAACTTTCAAATGAAGTTCAAATCATCATAGAAGTAAATCAGTATGCACATTAGTGTTTATGGTAAATGGAGTGAAATAGCAAAGTAATGGAGTCATTTGGAATGGCTGCAGGAGGCTCCCATTCGACCAGGAGTTTTAATGAGGGGAAGGGGTGGCAAACTTAGACAGCCCCAGCTGAACTCATACCTCCCAACTGTCCAGATTTTCTGAAAGAATGAATAGATTTTTTGCTTCTTATTTTTTGATTTGTCCTTCCTCTGTTTTTCAGGCTTTCCCAAATTTTTGTCAGCTGCCACATGGGTAAATCTAAATTTTTTATTACTCATTAAAAGTAGCCCCTTTCCTGAACAGGTTTTCCCTTTGGATCCACTGTATTAACAGTCTTTTTTCCTGAGAAAGAGATAAAGGGTTTATGGGGTGCCCAACCAGAAAAATTCAAGATTGACAACAAAAATTAAAAAGTTATGTCCCAAATAATGTTCCATGTTTGTTGTCCATCTTCCCTATTTTCCCCACCCACCTTCCCCCCCTTGTTCCTGGAGGACCAAACAGATAATCTTATATATATATATATATATATATATATATATATATATATTTTGTTTTTTTTCCTTTCTACAGTTAGACAAGCTGTATTTATAAATATGTAGAGATATTACTAATTTTTCAAAACAAGATCTGGGTATCTTACCCTATGCATGATGGGATAGTTAGCCGAGTGGAAACTCTTGAGCTTTGTATTAGACCAAGTCAGAACTATTCTTTCCCCAAACCCAAACCCAGCAAGAATATAGGTGAGATGTACAACAAACATGGAATGTTATGTTAATAACTTAATGTTAAGTTGTCTATCTCGCCTTCATTCTTGCTGGATGGGTTCGAGCCGACCCGGCCGACTGCCACTCTAAAAGCTCGAGAGTTGGTTCCACCGCTCGAGGCTCCCCTTATATCCCACAATGCTAAGAGTTACCTCAGATCTCGCTTGCCGCTACAGCTTCGAGGTTGGTTTTCTACCGTTCCTGGTGAGTGTTAGCTTTTATACAAAAAGTTATTTTTTTCCCTTTAACTTTAATTCTTCTAAATTAGTGTAGGATATAGTTCTTTATCCATTTTTTTCCTTTATCAAAGAACTTGGTTCTTGGGCCTTGGCCTTCCCTTCCCTAGGGTGTGTTTGTTTAGTTAACTTTTTGTGTAATTTCTAGTATTTTAAAAATTTTATTTTAGTATTAATAATTTTTCTGACAGGGTATAACTGTGTGTTTGGTGTGTGTTGGTTACACCTGTCAGTTAGGGTAATGTCAAAGCAAGGTCTGATTCAAGAAGTGTGATGCGTGCTGTCAGAAAATGTCTCTGACAGACGCCACACTTCTTGTGTCTATTGTCTTTTCCTGCAGGACTCCTGTGCTGTGTGCCATGGCTTCAGCCCCAGGGTCCTGCAGGAGAGAAAAACAAGTTAATTTGAGAGGCTTGAGCCAGAGGATTCCCTGTCGTTTCAACAGGAAGCCCCTAAGGCATCAGGTCTCGGCTCCGCTTCTGAGCCGAGACCTCAGGTTGTTCAACCTTGCCTTTATCGGCTCGCTGGAGCCGATGACTCAGTCCACAGTTTCTGTGGTTCCTCGCTCCCCCGGAGCCGAGGTTATCGAGGCCCCTGTCGGCTCCCAGACTTCGGAGCCGACAACCAGAAAGAGGTCAGGTCCCCTCTTGGCTGTTCATTGGGCTCCAGGATCTCCCTGCTGTCTGAACGGAGCCAAAGGTCTCATTCCTCTAGGTCATCGAGGTTTTCCCGGATCATGACCTTCAGAGGGTGGTGAGTCGACTTTAAGTCCGAGGCACTGGCCCAGATGCTTCAGAGCCCGACTCATCAGTCGATGCCTGCCCCGTCCATCAACTCTTCCTCCTTCGACTTTTTGAGTTCGAGCCGGGTCGTCGGAACCGAGACTGGTCACCGGAGCCGAGACAATTGTCTTCGCCCGCCGCCCGCTTTCTTCCGGGAAAGAATCTGGGCCCGGACTTCCTCCGCCCCGAGGGGTGAGTGGCATCGACCCTTGTCCGACCCCTCTCCCCCCGGTGCTTCGGCGCTGGAGTTCGGCCCCGACATCGCCTCGAGCCATCACTGTCGGTGCCGAGGGGGTTCTTAGCTCGGAGCGGGACCTCTGGCTCTGCCTGACAGGGGTGCCGAGGTCATGCGGAGTGTGTTAGAGCCTGGCTCTACTCCACAGTCGGCTCCCAGCCCCTCCCTCTATGCTGCCTCAGGTAAGTCGACTCACCCTCATCCCGGACCGCAGAGAGCCAGCTCCTCAGGAGCCCCTGTGGGATTTCATCCTCTTCCGAGGCCTCTCCTGATTTGGCAGAAGAGCCCCTCGGAAGAGGAAGTGCAAGAGGAAACACATTGACTCACCTGAGTCTATCACGCCTGACACAGATTTGGATGATTCTGAGGGTTCCCCTCCCCTTCTGAAGATGTCTCATTTGCAGACATTCTGGAGATCCTGAAACAGAGGGGAAATTGGCCAGCCCTCAACCCTTCGGAGGATGAATCTGTGTATCTTGAGGCGTTGGCTCTCGCCTTCCACCTCCTGGGTGTCCCCCTTGACCCCCTCATGCAGGTGGTTGCAAGAAGGCATGGACGGCTCCTGATTCAGTGGACCCCACTCCCAGGAGACCCTCCAAATTCATCACAGCTCCATCAGACAAGCAATTTTTATCAAAAGGAGTTTCTGTGGATGCTATGGTGGTAGCTGCTGCCACAAAGAAGGAACTAGCTGATCCTTCAGTGCCTGTCCATCCACCTAACAAGGAATCTAGGTCCATGGATAGGAAAGGAAGCGGATGTTCTCCTCAGGACATTTACCATGCGTCGCTGAACTACCTGTGCCATTTCACTCGTCTTCAAAGGGACTTGATCAAGAAGCGAGTGAAATGTTGAAGGACCCTACAGCTGGGTTTTTAAGAGAAGATGAACACGCAGCTGGCTACCTAATTCCATTTCCAACTCCTCCATGCCTCCTCTTATGCGGCCGATGGAGCGAGCAGGCAGGGACAGGTGCTTACGTAGGCATGGATGCGGCTATGCAATTTTTTGGACCTTTCAAGACGTCTTTTACTAACTCCCTTTTTATGGATCATCTCTTTTGGTCCTCAAGTGAAAGAAACCCTTTACTAGGTGCGAGACTGATGGCAAGACCCTTTCTGCCGCCGGAGTCCGTTTTCTCCTTCTAGGCCTTACCCCAAAGGCCAGAAGGTGGAAAGATGTGGTTCCGTAAACAATCTCAAGGGACTTCGCCTGACGACAGAGTCATTTTCCTACCAGAGGCAGAGGTGGGAATAACAATGGTAGACGCCGCCTAGGGGGGGGGTCCGAGAACCAGGGCAATCGGGAAGCCTTCCCTGACAAGCCCTTTCAGCATCCCTGAGGTGTTGCACGACTGCCCATCTTCGGAGGCAGTCGGGGGAAGATTGTCACTGTACCCAGAAGCCTGGCTATCCCTGACTCAAGACAAATGGGTACAGTCCATCATTTCCCTATTCTATCCCTTTCGCTTCCAAATCAGTCAAAAATCCCTTCCAGATGTTCCCGCTCAAAGGGATCTAGCAGCTTTGGAAATTTCAAAACTGCTTGCAAAAAGAGCAATTCAGCCAGTTCCAGCAGACCAGCAAGGATCCGGAATCTACTCAAGGTTCTTTTTAGTTCCAAAGAAAACGGGGGACTGGAGACCAATTTTGGATCTCAGTATCTTGAACAGATCAGTCAAGAAAACAAGATTTCGGATGGTCACGCTGCAATCCACCCTTCCCCTATTGGGAAAAGGAAACTGGATGTGCTCTATAGACCTTCAGGATGCGTACTATCACATAAAAATGAACAGACGCTCCAGAAGATTCCTCCGCTTCAGGCTGGGAACCAGTCATTTTCAATTCAGGGCCCTGCCCTTTGGTCTCACCACTCCCCCCCGGGTGTTTACCAAATGCATGGCAGTGGTAGCTTCTCACCTGAGACGACAAGGATTCCAGGTGTTTCCATATTTGGACGACTGGCTCCTCACAGCTCCCACCAAGCATCTCCTTCTGATGGCCAGAGATTACACTTTTCGCATTTGTCAAAACTGGGTATTTCAATAAATTGCGAAAAGTCTGTTTTGTCGCCTTGTCGACTATTACCTACATAGGGCAAATCTAGATACATAAACATGTCTGCAAGCTAACAACCAAAGGATATCAGACATTCAAAAATTGGTTCACTTCTTCTCAACAACAACAGAATCAAAGCCAGGTTAGTTCTAAAGGTGTTGGGAATATGGCAGCGGGCCCTACCTCTCCTCCATTGGGCCCGATACCACATGCGGATCCTTCAATGGATGCTTTTCTCCATGGTCATACCAGGAACTTCCAATGTCTCACACCATTATGATCACGCAAACGTGCAAAAAACATCTCATGTGGTGGATGTCTTCCCCTCAGCTCTTGTTGGGAAGACCATTTCTTCCACCTCCTCCCGTTCCTACTCTGACAACTGATGCCTCCCTTATCGGCTGGGGGGGGCATTATCAGGGCAGGACAGTCCAGGGCACATGGCAACCAAACGAATGCCACTTGCACATAAATGTTCTGGAGATGAGAGCAGTGCTTTTAGCGTTGCAAGCCCTTCAAGACTCTCTTCCTTGGGAACGATTGCAATCCAGACAGACAATATGTCTGTAGTGTGGAACATCAACAATCAAGGGGTAATGAGATCATACCCGCTGTGTCGAGACGCACTCAGACTGTGGCAATGGGGGATTTCTTCTCAGCGTGTACTGATAGCAACGACATCCCGGAAGTCCAATCACATTGCGGACAAGTTGAGCAGAGCTATCTCATGCCTCACGAGTGGTCTCTGAAAGACTCTGTAGTGAGAGAATTTTTCTCAAGTGGGGTCAGCCTTGCTGCGATCTTTTGCTACTCCCCAAAACAGCAAGTGCAGAGAATATTTCACTCTATTCCCTTTACCAGGCCAACCCAGCAGGGACGCTCTAGTCCAAGTTTGGCCCCGGGACTTCTGTATGCATTTCCTCCTTCCCACTGATCTCTCAAGTATACAGAAAGCTATCGCTCAGAAGGCCTCATTGATCCTCATTGCTCCTTACTGGCCTCGACAAGTGTGGTTCCCCTTTCTACATCATTTCTTTTGAGCGACCGTGGAATCTGGACCTAGTTCCAGATCTTTTGATCCATCAGTCGGGTCAGTTTCATCGCCCCTCCCTCTCTGAACCTCACTGCTTGGTTCCTCCAGTTCCAACCTTAGCCAGGCTTCCTCAATTATCTCACTCTGTTAGAGATATTTTGATAGCTTCCCATAAATCTTCCACTGAAAGATTTATTTGAGTAAGTGGAAACGCTTCATATTGGGCACAAGGAAAGGACATAGATCCTTTCATCTTCCATCCAACTAGTCCTTGATTTTCTAGCTGAACTCTTCCATGCAGGTTCATCTCCATCTACTCTTAAAGTTCAATTGGCAGCTATTTCTAACTTTCATGTGGGTATTTCTGAATCTGCCTAATGTCCCACAAACTTTGCAAAGCCTTTTTGAAAGGAGTTTTTCTTCTCAGACCTCCTATAAGAAATCCTCCTTCTCCTTGGGACCTAAATTTAGTTCTTGCTTCTTTGATTCTTCCCCTTCGAACCTGCAGCTTCCTGTTCCTTAAAATTATTATCATAGAAAACTCTCTTTTTGGTAGCTAGTACATCAGGTAGAAGAGTTTCAGAACTTCAAGCACTCAGTGTCGTCTCCTTATCTTTGTTCCATAAGGACAGAGTTTCCTTAACTAACCCGTCCTTTTTGCCTAAGGTGGTTTCAACATCAAATCTAAATCAAAGCATTGACCTCCTGTCTTTTTCCAGATATTCAAATAGGTCTGAACAAAAATTACACTGCCTGGATGTTCATCGTCAATTAAGGTACTACTTGGATAGAACAAACAATTCAGAAAATCTGATCAGCTGTTTGTCTCCTATGCAAAGCAGAAAGGACTTTCAGTTTCAAAGGTATCATTATCCAGATGGCTAACATCTCTGATTTCCCTTGTTTATGAATTAGACACCAAAAGCTGCCTAATAAACCTAAAGCCCATTCCACCAGAGCTTTGGCTACTCTCTAGCCTTCCAAGACAGACTGCCTATTGACACCATTTGTGCAGCTGCTACTTGGGCTACTCCTCACACTTTATTTCTCATTATAAGTTGGATTTAGCTTCTAGGCATAGAGCTAATTTTGGTTCCACTGTTCTCAGGAGTCTGTTCCGTTAGGCCACCCGGGACAAGGTGCTAGGGACCGGTCCCATCCAGCAAGAATGAAGGCGAGATAGACAACTTAACATATAGAAGTTATGTTCTTACCATAACGCTTCCATGTTAGTTGTCTTCTTTCTTTTTCCCCACCCTCCTTCCCCTGGCCTGGACAGACCTAGAGGAGTTGTGATGTGACCTTTTTTCTACCACCTCTTTCTTAGTCATATGCTATTATGCATATTTCCCTTTTTTCAGGATGTAGGTCACCCTTCTTCTTCCTGTGTTAGAGGTGGATTCTGTTTTACAGTTATACTGTTATATAAGCTGGGTTAGCTTACAAACGAGATCTGAGGTAACCTCGCCTAGCATTGTGGGATATAAGGGGAGCCTCGAGCCGGTGGAACCAACTCTCGAGCTTTTAGAGTGGCAGTCGGAGCCGAGGTCGGCTCGAACCCATCCAGCAAGAAGAAGGCTGAAGAAGACAACTAACATGGAACGTTATGGTAAGAACATAACTTCTATTTTTCCCCGTTATAAGTTAGATGATGTTGGGATTTTAAATTGGCCTATTTTCACAAAGCCTTTATCAGATGTTGAAATCAATATTTTTACAGTTCTTAGGCAAGAGACAGATTCAAAGAATTAGTAGCTTGATTTTTGAATCACAGAGCTGGTTCCCAAGACCAGGTCTCAGGCAGTATTTTTTGAAGTTCATTGCACTTTCATCACATTGACCAGTTGTCGCAGTGACATCCATTGTTTAGTACCCCTTACAACCTTCACTTCTGACTCAATCTGTAATTTTGACGAGTAAAGTGTAAACTTAAGGATGTACTGGGAGGCTGTCAACACTGACAGGATTTTTTCCTTTAAGATCTATCTTGGTTTCACCCTTCCTGGTTGACAGTCACATAATTTAGAGTTGGTGTTTGCTTTTAAAAACATGCAACATTTTATCTGCCTGCCACAGTTTAAATCAGACTAGTTTCACCCTAATTCACTCTTAGACTGTCTCTGGTCCAATCAGTCTCTGTGCATGCCATAGGCATCAAACATAACAATTTTCTAGGAACTGGACCACATCTGGTGTTTCATGCCTCTTGTCCCTTCCTCAGATACTAAGTGAACACAGGTTAGCTGTGTCATATTATCTGTATGCACCAGAGTGGAATATAATTTTGTAAATAGAATTGTCATACTTAATATAATACATTCCATTTCAACTGCTTTTAAAACAGGACTGATTTTGTTTACAAAGTGTTATGATTTAGTCGAGATCTTTATAAATATTCTGAATGGCATTTTGTCAATGGGGATGTTTTTTTCTTCTTGGAAAATGTTCAAAACAAATTTAAAGCCTCAACAATGTATATATTGTACAAGGAATATAATTTAGTACAATGAGGAAGGTGTATCAAAGAGCACATGTATGTTTCATATGCAAGGGGCCTATGATTTGAAAACAGCCCAAAATTAATCTTTATCTGCCACTGGCAAAATGTATTTTCTTTGAATGTGGGTTTCAATGCTGTTTCAATGAATGTGAGTTTCAAGGGCAAATAGTTTTAATGCTAAGTTTTCATTGTGAGACTGCATTGCTTTGTTTAGCAGATGACTTAGTGTTTGTGCTGTAAAATACAAAATAAAACTTTCAAATGAAGTCCAACTCATCATAGAAGTAAAGCAGTATGCACATTAGTGTTTATGGTAAATGGAGTGAAATAGCCAAGTAATGGTTCATTGGAATGGCTGCAGAGGCTCCATTCAACCTTTTTGTCAGGGGAAGGGCAGCAAACTCAGACAGGCCCAGCTGAACTATACCTCCCAAACTGTCCAGATTTTCAAAGAATGAATAGATTTTTGCTTCTTATTTTTTGGGTTTTTTCTTCATAAAATTTGTAGTTTTCTGGCAAATCATTTAGAAATTAAGTCACTAAATAAGTTTCAGACTTCATAACCTTCAGAAAAATGCATGCTAAAGTAAGAACTGTTATTCTATCAACTGTCTCAATTTATACAAGAGCAATTTTAGTACTGTTTATATGTTCCCCAATATATTTGGCCTTGTTCAGATTTACTGCATTAACAGGTTGAGAGGTACATGCAAATAGGTTGCTTTATAAAATTAGGCATAGCCAACCTCTCAACTGTCCCCGAATTTTGGCTCAAAATGTTGCTCTTCCCCCTAATAATCCCTCCAAAATAGCAATTTTGGAAGAAAACATGGAGGGTTTACAATTAAGAAATAACTGTTTAAACAAAGTTATAGATTACTTGAAATGCATGTAGATTCTTTTATTTTGTCAGCTGCTCAAGTTAGCAGTACTAATATTAAAGTGTCCCTTCTTTGACAGGTTCCCAGCTGTATTGTGTGGCTATTTTATATTTTTTCATCACATTTGGTCCATTTTTCATAAAATTGTCTTTTTTGGCAAATTAGTGACAAATCACTAAAGACTGAAGTTAGAAAATAATGACAGACATTTGAGTTTCAGATTTTATACCCTTCAGAAAATTTATACTAATGCAAGACCTATTCTATTATCTTTCTAAGTTTATTAGAGCAATATTTAAAATTGTCCTTATTTTTGGGCCTTTGTCCCACTTCTGTGTATGGCTTTGTCCAGATTTCTTGCTCTGAGGTTGAGAGGTATGACAAATGTGTCAGGGCCATCACAGTCAGCCAAAACATTTCAAATTGTGACATACTTGTTGCCCCCCCACCATGTAGTGACTCTGGATGTGTCCAAGCAAGGCAAGGAGTAGTTATGCAGTGTAAATGTGCAGTGTGTCCCCATCCAAGGTAGACACAAGTACTACAGTGGCTTTTCATCTGTCCTTGATTTTGCAGAAGGTCTGGTTTCTGTCATATTTTTACTGTTGATTTATGCTTATTACTCAAAGTGCCTGTTGCTCTGTGTTTAAGTAGCAATGCTTTAATGACCATAAGAGAAGCTTGTCTGAGATCGTAAGATGCAAGTAAGCTTTAATAAGCATACTGTTAAAGAATTGCCAACATTGAAAGCCTTTCTGTTGTTGCCATGCAGAGAATACTTGACTAGATAATGTATAAGCCTTGGGTATTAAAGGACAGGATTCCATTATTTTAAAAAGCTCATTACACTTGTTGGAGACTTCCAGTCATCTCTACAGACTTTACCCGTAAACTTGTTTTTTTTTTTTTTTTCCTGCCGACAGACTAAATTGTGTCCCCTTTTTTACTTCCCCTTATTTTGGGTATTTTATATTTTTGTCAATTTTTTTCCTTTTCTTTGTGTTTTTGGAAAATTTGTCATAAAAAAAAAAAAAAAAAAAAAAAAAAAAAAAAAAAAAAAAAAAAAAAAAAAAAAAAAAAAAAAAAAAAAAAAAAAAAAAAAAAAAAAAAAAAAAAAAAAAAAAAAAAAAAAAAAAAAAAAAAAAAAAAAAAAAAAAAAAAAAAAAAAAAAAAAAAAAAAAAAAAAAAAAAAAAAAAAAAAAAAAAAAAAAAAAAAAAAAAAAAAAAAAAAAAAAAAAAAAAAAAAAAAAAAAAAAAAAAAAAAAAAAAAAAAAAAAAAAAAAAAAAAAAAAAAAAAAAAAAAAAAAAAAAAAAAAAAAAAAAAAAAAAAAAAAAAAAAAAAAAAAAAAACCCCCCCCCCCCCCCCCCCCCCCCGCCCCCCCCCCCCCCCCCCCACCCCCCCCCCCCCCCCCCCCCCCCCCCCCCCCCCCGCCCCCCCCCCCCCCCCCCGCCCCCCCCCCCCCCCCCCCCCCCCCCCCCCCCCCCCCCCCCCCCCCCCCCCCCCCCCCCCCCCCCCCCCCCCGCCCCCCCCCTGCCCCCCCCCCCCCCCCCCCCCCCCCCCCCCCCCCCCCCCCCCCCCCTTATAAGCTGGGTTGGCTTACAAGCGGATCTGAGGTAACTCTCGCCTAGCATTGTGGGATAGGGGAGGAGCCTCGGGCGGTGGAACCAACTCTCGAGCTTTTTAGGTGGCGAGTCGGGCCGAGGTCGGCTCCGAACCATCCAGCAAGAGGCGGAAGACAGCTAACATGGAGCGTTATGGTGAAACATAACTTCTGTTTTGATTATAGTTCAGATGAGTTATGGGATTCTCGAAATTTGCATGTGACGGCCTTTATCCAGATGTTGTAAATCAATATTTACAGGTTCTAGGCAGGAGACAGGATTCAAAAGAATTAGTAGCTATAGTTTTGGCGTTCACAGAGCTGGTTCCTAAGACCAGGTCTCAGTGGGCATTTTTTTTTTTTGAGTTGCATGCACCCGAGGCATCCACACTGACAGTTGTCGCCCAGTGCCCCACATCCATTGTTGGGTCTGGCTCCTCCAGTCACTTCTGGACTCAATCTGTAATTTTGACTGGGATTGCGTGGAAACTTAAGGATGTACTGGGAGGCTGTCAACAGCACAGTGGGATTTTTTTCCCTTTAAGATCTATCTGTTGGTTCCCCCACCCTTCCTGGTTGCACAGTCCTGTATAATAGAGTTGGGTGTGCAATAGAACATCACAACATTTTATCCCTGCCTCCACAGTATCAGACTAGTTTCCCACCCTAATCTGCTCTTAGACTGTCCCTTCTGTCCAATCTCAGTCTCTTTTCCAGGGATGCCATAGGCACACCCACACAACTAATCTCCTAAGACAGCACATCTGTGTCCCTCCATGCCTCTCTGTCCATCGCCTCAGATACTAAGTGAACACAGGTTAGCTGTGTCGTAGTCATTATCCCTGTATGCCACCAGAGTGGAATATAATTTTGGTTAAAATATTTCCCATTACTAATTATAACATTCCATTTTCAACTGCTTTAAAAACAGGCACATTTTGTTTACCAAAGTTCTTTATGATTTTTACAGCATCTTCTACCACATATATTACAAAACAGGAGGGTGTTTGCTGATATGTGAAAGATTTGCTGGCTTAAAGAAATTGCATCAAGGTATATTTTTCCTGGTACCCTGCAGATAAGCTATAACTGTTGTGATGTAGGTTGAGGATAGGGAATTCCTTGAAGAACATGTATGTATATATTTGGACATTAAAATCATCTTTTTTGGGGAGGGTGTGATGAAACTTCACTCCATTTTTTTCATAGCTGTTATTTATTTTCAAGTTAAGGTTATTTATGTATATTTACTTTATGGAAGATAAGATTAGTTTCATTAAATATAAATGTCATTAACAATCCTGCAAAAAAGGAAATTTAAATTTCTTAAGCATATTAACTGTGAGATGTCATGTTTACATTAATTTAGCTGATAACAATTTAAAGGTCTTTGACAAGAATGTGAAGCTTTTTTTAACTTACTGGATAATAAGTTATGAGGTGTAGTTATAGTAGTGTATAGTGATAGATTCAGGTGATCTGTTGCTACTATAATGCTAATGCTAGAATTTTGTTGATCAACTTTCAGTTAGAAAATTATCAACTGGGTGTTAGTTCTATCAATGTACCTTTTGCCTGTTATTGTGCACTTTACATGAATCAGCACAAAAGCTAATGTCTCTGCAGGCAACAGGAATTATTATGGCTGGAGAATTTAATGTGGATTTGAATAAATCATCTAAAGTATAAGATAGACAGCTCTAGTACAATAGATGCTAGTACAAGGCCTTGTGGAGCTTGCAGTCAATACCCCTTTATTTTTAAGGAAAAATTCATTACCTTATACAACAGAATGCATAGCAGAGTTTACTTTAAAAAGGGTAATTGTAAGACTAGCAAAGTGGTCTAAGTGTTTGTGCCACATGGTTTTACTTTTGTGTAGGCAAGACCGAACGTCCCTTAAGATGTAGAATATATGAACATGTAAATGATATTAAAAATGGGAAGCAGAATAGTGCGGTGTATAAACATTTTCAGACTTGTTCTAACTTTGAGGAAGCCACGGTGGTGCAGCGGTAGCGTTGTTGCCTGACAGCAAGAGGTTCTCCCGTTCGATTCTCGGCTGGAATGCCTTCTGTGTGGAGTCTGCATGTCCTCCCCCCCGGTCAAATGGCGTTTGAAAGACATGCGTGAATGGGCATGCCTTCGTTGAAGGTTGGGCATCGGGCTGGCAACTTGGCACCATAAAAATCTACTGCCAATCATTAGCGGACCGGAGTTCCGCTGTGGCGACCCCTAACTGGGAAAAGCTGAAAAGACAAACAACAACAACAGACTTGTTCTAACTTTGATAAGTTTTTATTTGGGATAGTGGAAATTATTAAACTGGATGACAGGGGGGAGACTGGAAAACGTTTTAAAGAAAAAAGAAACAGAATGGCAGTTTAGGTTAGCTGCAATGTTCCCCCCAGGCTTGAATGATGCAATTTCTGTTGTTCCTATGTTACACGAAAAAGCAGATAAAATATAACAAGCTATAAGGTATATGTGTTTTTTAAAAAAAGTTTGGTTAAATATATTGAACCATTACATTGTTTAATATATGCTGCAAGAAGCTGCTTTGTGGTGATCCTATCCAGCTTTTTTTTTAATTAATTGATGTGTGAAGGTTTTGAATTACATTTAACATTTCATTGGTGGAATTTCAATTAATGTTAGTATTTAAACTGCCTTTTTTATGCCTTCTTTGTTATTCTGATGAAGTCTGTCTTTATTGAGACAAAAGCACTCAATGACTGTGTTAATAAAAGACTTTTGTGGATTACAGCAGCTGCGGTGGTGATTACTTGGACTACATCTTTTTTAAATGATCTAAGGTACCTATGCTAAGATGCAAATTACTTTTTGCTGTCATATGATGTTACTGATTTTTGGCATTATAAAATTCCTAATCTTAATGGTTTTACTTTTTTGCCCAAAATTTTAAAAAAGTTTTTTTTTTTGCTTCTGAAAATGTAATCTATTTTGTTCATACAATGGAAGCTCTCCCAACATGCTTATCAGATCATTCTCCAATTATATTAGCTATGAACATCTTAAGAAGGAGGAGTAGATTAAGGTTTTTCATTGTTAAAAAAACCTTTACTATTTTTCTTTACTATTTATCGTAAAGAAATTATAGCCACAGTTGAGCCTTTCTGGTTTTATAATGATTCAAGAAATTTTTCATTCCACTGTATTTGGGCATCCTTTAAACCAGTTATAGCTACCTTTCTCTTTTCAGCTAACACTGAAAA
The DNA here is from genome assembly GCF_019279795.1 of Protopterus annectens. Taxonomy (NCBI): domain Eukaryota; kingdom Metazoa; phylum Chordata; order Ceratodontiformes; family Protopteridae; genus Protopterus; species Protopterus annectens. The sequence continues at coordinate 1,766,463,306 of NC_056731.1, forward strand.
GGAAAGAAAACAAATGTTAGAAAATTGACTTGCTCAGTCGAAGTATATGCAAGAGAGGTATCAAAATTAGCATAGGTACCTTAGTTTGAGAAAATTGTTACATGAGCTAGATACTCAGACTAGGGCTAAAATAGACACATATAGGTTAGTTGACCTAAATAGCTCCTACTTTAAAACTTTTTTTTTTTTTTTCAAAAACCAAGAATTAATTGTATAAATAAACTAAGAATTATAGAAGAGCTAGTAATGGACCTTAAAAGAATTTAACAAAAAGCAAATCTTTATTACTAGTTATATAATCATAATCACCCTATAGATATTCTAAGAATAATAGACTTTATACAAAATAAAAAATAAAAAATATAAAAGCCATTCATTACAATTTATTAAATGACTAGTTTTTTGTTTTCAAAATAAAAAGTTTCAGTACCAGATTTGATTCTCGGCTGAAGTGCCTTCTGTGTGGAGTCTGCATGTCCTCCCTGTGGTCACATGGGTTTCCTCTGGGTGCTCTGGTTTCCCCCCACATTCCAAAAACATACAGTAAGTGGATTGGACACTCTAAATTTGGTGTAGGTGCGAGTGTGTGTTTGAGTCAGTGGTATGGATAAACTACTGCTGCAGGGCTAGCCAGCCAGCAGTGTAAACCTTGGCTCAAAATGATTGTCACTGTTGAGGTGACACCCTGGCCCCATGTGTAAAAATGGTAAAAGGGGTTGAGGATTGAATTCTATAAGATGTTTAACATATTTAATCCTTAGCTTCACAAGCTTTTAATGGCTTCTCCTAATTTGGTGGAAAGATATTTTTCATTAGTTACAGTTATTCTAATTCATAAGTCTGGTAAGGACTCAAGTGAGTTAACCAATTACAGACCCATTTCATTGTTGAGGGTTGAGTATAAACTTATTGGTAAAGTATAAAATCAGCAGATATTAGATGTTATTATATTAGCATTTCCTTTTGAATTTATATGTTGTTAATCAATGTCAGTACCAGTTCAGTTACTCCAAACATTTATTTTATTTTGGAATAATAATAATAATAATAATAATAATAATAATAATAATAATAATAATAATAATAACATTTTGATAAAGTCAGATGTGACTCTGTGCTCTTTAGATGCCCAAAAAGCATTGTATTTGATTGACAGGACCTATCTCTATAATATATATTTTTTGATAATATCAACATCTATGTTTTTGCTTTATTAGTTTTTTTTTCAATCTAAGTGCTATTTAATTGTAAACTTACAAGATTTAGAAATAAACAACGATCAGGATTAAGTCAAAGGTATCCTCTTACTGTACCATTGTTTCCTTTAGCTATTAACCCCATTATAAATGCTGTTTTACAACAGAAAAGAATATACCTTTTAATATAAAAAAATCTTTTTTCCACATTTTGGTCTAAATAGATTATTTGATTTTGATTCTTGAGAAAGTCACATATTCAGTCACGTATTTATTTAATTAACATATATTCAGCATATTACAGGATTTCATATTAACATGGATAAATCTAAAATGATGTTTATCAATAAAAGTATAAAAGTTATAGGAAATTTTACAGTCATTAACAATAATACATTTTTAGGATGAACATTTACTGCTCACTTTTACTATATCAATTTAGGCCATTTGAAGGAAACATTCACACAAATACAGGTTAGTTTAAAGTATTGGTTTAGCTTAAATATTTCTTTCACTGGGAGGATATATATATATATATATATATATATATATATATATATATATATATATATATATATATATATATATATATATATATATATATATATATATATATATATATATATAAATAATTTTTTTTTTCAAAATAAAAGTTTAGTCCATTTTAAAAATATGCTATTACTACTTGATTTTATGTAGTATAATAAGATCAGAACAATTTTATCTAAATTGTTTGGTGGGGTGGCTGCTGTAGAATTATTTGGATTTTTTTCCCCACCGGGTTAGTCCTACTAGGTCAGGGCTTCTTTCCAGTAAATTTGGCCAGGACATGGGGGAATGTCTACTCTTTTTAATAGGTGCTGTGATATCTTTTACATCTACTTAAGCTACCACCAACACAAGTAGATGGGGCACCAGCTTAACATCTCATCCACAACACTCCCAAATTAATAACTAGATCAAGTGACGATTTTGAGTATAATGCAAGAGACCCAGAATTCTCAGCATTTAGTCAGTTATGGATAAATTACTTCAAATGGAGCACATTAATAGGCCAGTCTTTTATAAAATTTGTATTGTGTATTGTAAGAAAAAGTATAAACAGAGTGACACATTGGAGGTAGCAAATAATTATATGTCTGAAGTCTGTAGGAAAGAAGAAATAAGAATTATTGGACTAGCAAGTTTCTGTAGTAAGTCAATTTAAAAAAGAATTAGGAAGAGATACAATGTTGGATGCATTAACTAATACTTTGTGTTTGGTCATTGAGAATAGTGAGCTAGGGAGAGATGGTTTAGGGTATCAACTTTATAAAAAAAATTAGGGGAGAAAGAGTAAAAATAGTTTTGGTCAGATATTAAGTTGCTGGTTTAAAGAAGGACTTAGGAATGATAAAGATAGAGGAAATTATAATTCAATTTGGAAAAAAGAGAGAAGTGACATAACAATTGACATTTTATCTTGTATAGTATGGATTATAAAATATTAACAAAAATTTAAAATAAGGCTAAGTAACTAGGTTAAATAATTATTAATACTAGTTAGAGAGGTAGTCAAGGTGGTAATGAATAAAAAGGAACATGTAAGGATAGTGGCATGTGATATATCAAAGGCTTATAATAACTTAGAACATTTACAGACATAGAATATTGTAGAACGTTATGTGTTTTGACTGAAATTTTTGAACTTGCTCGAAATTATATACAGTAACTCATAGGTGAATTTGTTAATAAGCAGGTGCATCAGTGTAAGAATAAGGATGGCTAAAAGAGATAAACAAGGGTACCCATATAGCGCAGTGTTTTTTTTAGTAAGAGGCTTTTTTAGTTAAAAAATGAGAATACTTCAAAGGAGCCATATTTAGGATAAATAAAAATCCCTAGAGCACTATCTTATGCTGATGATATCTTATTAATTGCAAAAATCATGTGTGGATGGTTGAACTGAGTCAGGATGTACTGAAAGGTTTTAACGTAAGAAGTTCTAAAATCAAGCTCATATATAGTTACCAGGCATGCAGTCCAGAAGACCATTAAGGAGCCTAGCCAAATTCCCAATTTCCCCAAAGCATAGTCTGATTATTGACTGCTCAGAAACAAATAGTAAGCAGAGTAAAATAGAAAGATTCAAAACCTGTACACCTGCCACAGGAAGCAGATCATTAACAAGTCTGAGTGTTAGTCCTCTGCACTAACTGCCAGGATAAATAAATAAGAAGCATAAAAGTCTATGAGATATAATTAAGATTATTAACTTTTCAGAGAGCGAGAGAATGAGAAAGATTAAAACATTAAACTTAGTTTTTGGAAGGAAGAAAGTGTAGAAGAACAATGTCAAGCAATAATTCAAAGAATGAGGCAGGGAGTTAGCTTATGAAGAACTTTTAGACTATTTTAGAAAGCCTGCTTGCATATAGTATGTGGTATGATTTGCTATATGGTGTATGTATACTGAGTGTCTAGAGAGAAAGGGAAGTTATGGATGTTTTGTTTATTTTTCTTTCTTTTTTTGAGGTGCTAAAGTTAAATTCTGTTAAAAATGTATACTATGTAATGGCAAAGATAAAAGAGGATTAGATTATTGCAGCCTTTTTTGTTTGTTTCATTTCATGTTTATTTTGTTACATGCAAAATGAAATGAATGAAAGAGAGAAATATATTAGGAGAACTGTTGTAATAAAAATGTAAGAATTTTTGGGAAAGTATTAAGAAAGGTAAAAGAAAGAAATGGACTTGGTGAGGAGATTGAGGAATATCAGTTTAGATCTTTCATGTGGAAATTTGATATAGAGAATTTAGGGCAACATAAGAAAACATGGAGCAATGAAATAATTAGAATATTCATGCTGCTGCCCAGTACCACACCCAGCCAAAGCTCCCTCACCTCTGTGACTGCCTTTCCCACTGATTCATAGGTTCATAGGTGTTTACTAGTCTAACCACCACAAAGGCCTTTTTAAGCCTAGCCATGGATCCCAAATCTCTGACGAGTTCTGATACCCTTGATAAGAGTAAGCTTGGGCCTGGGAGATGAACCATTTACATGTTGCCTGTTTGCATTAGAGACATAGGTGCCAAACCAGGGATGAATTTCCAGTTTCCCATCCAATTGTCCAAGTTGCTCTTGAGTTGGATTAGGGAGGAACTCTGCTTCACATGGATGGGGAGCCTGTTCCATAGATGGGGCCCTACTACTGGTCTCCCAATGAGCAGGTCCAAGCAGGAGTGCAACTCTGCCAGTCAAAAAAGACATGCTTTAGGTAGTCAATGTAGGTATCAAGCCACCAGCCCATCAATATCATCACCACATCCTCCAACTCCTGACAGGTTACTTACCATTACCTACTGTTGGAGTTCCTAGATGAAAAGCATGCCGCAGTGAGGCAGGGCTGGAGACAGTTGGAGACCTACCACAGAATGGCAGTGAAGGTTTACAATGAAATCACTGTTACTGCACCACAGCCACAGCTGTGACGGACACTGCATAAAATAGAAACATAAAAGTAGATACACAAAAAAAACAACAAATAAATGTAAAAGGACAGTGATAAAAATGACACAACAGTGAACAACACTGGCAATACTATGTAGCACTGTTTGACATAAAAGTACTTGAAGGAGTTGAATGTTGCTACGTATGTATGTCCAATGTAGACAATACACTTGCCAGTCTAAAATGTGGTATTGGTTGTAGCATGCCACAAAGTGTAGGATGACATGATGTCTAAGCACTCCGTCTGTGTGTATGTGAAGAGTACAGTGAATACATTTCAAATAGTGACAGTAGGAAACATAGAAGGTAGACACAGACACCTCTGGTGCAATGTTTTATGCCAAAGCATAGGCAAGGAGGTTGTAGACATTGCCTACCATATGGAAGTCCGCAGAGCAACATGTGAACCATGCCATGAGGACACAGCCACTGATGCCCAAGCAATAACATAAACATGGGCCACATAGTATGGTTGGCAGGCCCATAGTGCGACATTTGTTAGCCATCATGGCACAACAGAGTAAACTCCTATGATGCATGCCCATAGTATACCAGGTATAACTGTCATTAGCACAAGGTCTGGAAGGATTAGTACATGCATTATACTGCATAGGCAGGTCAATGTTTCTTGTATGGATGACAGGGTTATGACAATGGAAGCAGCATTGTTTGTGGTAATCCTACAGGTTTGATGTAAATATGACACACAACTTTCTGGATGAACAATCATGGACAGGCTAGTAAGCAGTACCCTGACAGCACTGGCACTTCACAGAGGTTGGTGGAGGATGGGAAAGTACAGCAGACTGAATATGCAGTGCATGCCTGTCAGGAGGCATGTAATAGCAGTAGGAGGATTCCACCAGTAGCCAATCAGTAATATCACATAGTTCTGCAAGTATCAAAAATATACGCAAGTATAATTTTACTGGTATATGTGTACTGCTGAATCTGCCAGACTGTCCGTATTCCTCTGAAACATCCCCCAATAATCCTTAATTTCCATAGGAGGTAAGAAGCAGAAAGACAAAGATAAGGTTCATGAATGAAATGTCCTGCATTTGACTTAACAGTTAAGATTAAATTCCACTGATGTACTTGTCATGATTACTTGCAGTAGAACTCTGGAGCTCTTTCCCTAACCTATCTTTCCATGGCTGAAGAAGGGAAAGCTTGTACCTCTTCAAGTCATTGTAGTGATGTTTGCACTGCTTACTAGTGCAGGTTATGACCATGGCATCATTCACCACCCTGGTAAAGCAGTTCAAGGAATCAACCTTATACTGGAGACCCTTATAAAATGTCCCAGCAAGACCTGCTGGGGGTCCTTCTGTATGAAGTAAAGAAAGATTTTCAACTTGTGCATCACGTGTAAGCCCTGCCACAATCAATGTCCTCAGAAGCCATGGCCATTCACAAGTCTCAGTCTTGAAAAAAATGGAAGCATGTTCATATTAATGCATGTTTTATGCTTCACATGACTTGCATCAATAGGCAGTAAGGTAGCAGGACAGTACTCAATACCATCATATAGTGCACATAATGAATGGCATGCCAGGTTGGGGGATTGGAGTGTGAAAAGACATGATGGCAATAATATGTAGCTGTACAACCCACATGTCCTTCCATCATTGCTCAGTAGCTCTCCTAGGGTCTGCAACATTGGGGTCAATGATCCACTTGAGTATGCTCAATGCACATGGCAGCCTTTCATGTGTGTGCATGGTCAAGTATGTCTGCCATATTAAGAGTCTTAAAATTGTGAGATAAATACAGCCACGACCATTGTAATGCTCACAGTGTTGCAGAAATTTGCTGCTCACCGAGAAAATGAATTGGAGACTGCAGAGTGCACTTCTACAGGTTGCATAAACTGTAGCTGTTGAGGTAAGTGTCCAGGAAGCAGTGACATCTAGAGAGAATGTATGAATAACATTACTGCTGTTTTCTTGGTGTTGTAGGGAAATTGCCCATCATCTGACTGCTGAGACAGTGTAGGGCCGCAAGTGGATTTGTTACTGAGCTTTGAATTTTTGTTTCCAATATCTTTGATGGAGGCAGGATACACAAACAGTATGTGAGAAGCAATTATATGGACTACATATCCAATATGTTTTAGTGGACTCGGTTGGTTTGTCTTATGGACATTAACATGTACCATGTTACGTATGGGCCACCACATGTGTTACATGAGATATACTCTACAATACCCTACAGTACAGTAGCCCTCACCCTCCTGCTGTGTTGCTCACCAACAAAAGCCTGGGTTTACACAGTGTTGGACAATGGCATGTTGTTACAATACCTGTTGTTTGAAACTTTTTTCTTAAGAGAAGTAGCAAAATACAGACAGCTACATAGGTAACACATTCTGCACACCACCAACAGGGGAGATAGGCAAGGTACACTTGCAGACAACTATAGCACATGTGTGATGGTGAATGCCCAATGTGGAGTGGTGATTTTGCATGCTCCATGGTCTACATGTATTGATGCAGTGACATCCACACATACTGCCACAGCAGGTTTCTGTGGTACATACTGGACAGTGTGGTATGATGTGGTAGAGGCACATCTGTGTTTACCTACAGAAAACCTGTGGAGGTGACCATGCCTCAGTGGGATTAAGGTACTGTACAGTCTGAGCTCAGTTTGGAGTGTGAAATGGCTGATTGTACTATGACAATAGCAGATATCAGTGGTCATTCAACTACCATATGCATATCTTCACATTTACAGACTGAAATCACTCCTAAAGAGCACAAATGAATGAATAAATTGTCCCACACAGAAGCTGACATCCTTTAGCAGGCTCTCTGGGAACAGGGCTGTTAGCTTATCCTATCTGTCAAGATAGACCAGGCCTTCCACAGCTATGTATGACAGAACTATGTTGCAAATGTAAATGCTGTCTGTGGCCATAATAGATTAGCACAACATCTCTGTCTGGAGGTGGGAGACTGCTCTCTTATACCTAGTGGAGAACTGGATATTGGAGCAGAACTTCACCCACCCCCATGGGTGTCTGCAGGTGATGCCCTTGGTGATCATGCCCTTTTACATGTATCATGTAATGGAGCATGCCAGAGCCAAGACCTCTCACATGGTGATTATGGCCATGTCTGTATAGGCACTTCACTGGTTCAGCTGCTATGGGAATCTCCATAAGGTATATTGTCTTATATTGTTTGCATGCTGTCCTGTTTTACAGCTGTTGCAGCACTGGGATTTGAGATTTGCTAGGAACTCCTCCATGTCTGTGGTTGATGTCAGTCCAGGAAGACCTGCACCCATGGCCATCTTCTCCATGCAAGGCTGGTTGTCTTGCTGCGGGTATGGTGGATTGTGATGGTGACCATACAACATACATGTTGTGCTACTCTGTTATGGCCACAGACAGCATTCACATTTGCAAATGTATAGCACTGATACACCATGGTATTTCGATCTGCTTTTACAGTTCATTCATTGTATGGATCCTCTACCATGGATGTTGTCATGCCTGGTGTTAGGAAAATATTTAAGTCTGACAATGACATCTGCCAAAGTTTGGCACAGTGACACTGTCAGGCATGGGTACAGTGGCAGATATATTATTTTCCCCTTCCACTAAAACAGTTCCATTGTCTAAGAGACCCACCCCCTCATGCAAGGGCAGTCACTGATGGACAGAAATTGGCCAGCATATCAGCGGAGAGTGCACATTTTTCCCCCATCTGCCCAGGCAGGAGTGGGTGCTGACAGCTCCAATAAGCTTGGGGACAGTAGTAGGGGGCAGCATTCCAGTAGTCAACAACAAGTGTCTATATCCTCCAAAGGTCTGTGTGTTATTACTGCACAGCAGGGATAACACCATTCATGTATATGCAATTCTTATGCTCCCACTGGGGAAACCACCATGGAATGTCTAGGGCACCATCAAGGCCTCATTGCACCACATCCATAAATACCTACTACCAATGTTGAGGGTGCTGCAGCTCACCATGGATGCATATGCATATGGTGGTATGTCGGACATCCCTATGGCACAACCTGCCATTCCCACTTACAAAGCATGCTGTCCCCTGTGCCAGCAGCTGAGCATGCCAGTGCATCATGCACAGTCAGTGCACATATCTACTGAGGGCATCCTGGACATGTCACACATAAACACAGACACAAAAAGTGCAGTAACTTCTGAAGGGTCTGTGTCCACTCACACATAATCTGACCAACCCCCAGTCACTTCTGAACACCTACCCTGCTCTGGAGACACCACCCCTTACCTGCAAAGTTTTCTAAGCTCACCACACTCACCAGGCAATGACTTACATGCACACCCACATCATCAGCATCCTTGGTGCCTCTTGCTAACCCTGTGACTGCAGATCTCGCCACCTATGCATATCATGACAACTGTGCCTTGCCTTCAGTGTTCTGTGACCTTGAAAGCATGTGTGGCCAGTCCATGCACTGTATAGCATTGCCCGGTTGTCGTATAGCCTGCATCATTGTTACTCATTCTTTCTTATGTCTAGTCTGGTCCATAGCTGTGAGTCAGATGTTATACAGTGCCCACCTCTGCCTTGCACATTCATCACCTGCAGCTAGGTCCTCCACAAACCCCTCAAAAAGCTCCTCATCCACTGCTGACTCTGGTAAATTTTGTCTTTCAGTGGCAATACCCTGCTGTATCTGTCTGCATAACAATGTGTTGTGCAACACTGCACACATGGTAAATATCTTGCTGCAGGTTTCTGGAGCCTACTGCAGTGAGCCACTTGAGGCATCTAAGCAGCAGAAGTGGACCTTCATCACTCCAATATGGAGTGAAGAAGGTTGGTTGGCAGTAGTGCAAAGCTGTATTCATTGTGGATCATGACCTGTGAGTTTCATTTGGATGTCATTAGCCATGGCTCCTCATGCTCCTTCGGAAAGTCACTCTGTAACAAATAGAGATATATGTCACACGTGCCAGATGTGGGAAACTGTAGACACTACCCGAAAGACACGTTGTATATTATAACTTCTGTATTAAAAATCATCTGGCAGTTGATGGAATGGAATCCCATACTGTTACTATACCATTATCCCTGTATCCTCAGTGGGGATTTAATGGTGATGTGTGTACAGTTCCTGTCACAAAATACATCAGGAAAATAGATTATGTCATAGAATGCCCACATGGTGTTGTTTCTGTCTTCTGCAGTACCCAGAAATCACATATGCTTTTTGAAGACCTGTAGCATGACATAGAAAAACTATTGTAATATCCATAAGACAGATGTCTGGAAGGATCATTTCAATAGCTCAACAATTCCCCCAACACACAAACTATGAAAAAGTTTCACCGAAAGCACTTTTGGTGAAACTCAGAGTAAATCTCTTTTCACAGGGAGGCAAGACCTCCTAAACTTCCCATGGAGGGGGACAACCCCCACACCCCAGAACATAAATATAGGAACTCTGAGGCCACACAACAGTGGAGAAAAGGAAAGTCTCCAGTACAGACAAAAGTGCTTTTGGTGAAACATTTTCACTGAAATGGCATTTGCCTAAATTACTGTAGACACACTGACATGCTCCCTGCCTGGGATATACCCAACATGTCTCCTTGCATGACATTCCTTGTAACAAAGACTATAAATGCTACATGTGTCTTGGTTTTCAAAAACATGGGTATTCCTCACATCCTGCAAGCCTGCATGTGAGGGCAGTACATGTGTACGAGCTCTTGTATGCTGTTTCTGTCCACACAGTAGCAATCCACTATTTCAGTGTCATGGTGGAGATGTAATGTTAGACACAGTCAGATCCTTCACTGGTGTAGAAAGTAAAGACTCATACCTTCATGGTTACTAGCTGAGAGCATGGCCTTGGATATGTAAGTTTCTGGTAATCCTGCCACTCATATCATGTCTCACATTTTTACATTTCTGAATCACTCTGTTGTGTTGTTTACCATGATTTGTATTCACCAATGGCATCATATCTTTACGCTGTTCATTTCCTTCTCATTATGTAGCTGTTTGAATGTGATGCCCGCTCCCTGGCCCAGCAATCAAGGAGCCTCAATCCTCACCACTAACACCAGTGAGGGGCGTCTCATATAGGACGAAAGGATAACAAATACACACAGTAAAGTGCAATTTCACTTGAAAGCACACAGAGATCACAGTCAGTCTGGGGCTGGTCACTCTCTTGCTCTCCAGGTCCCCAATAAGACTCCCCACTGGCGCAGCTATATGGTCCAGATCTCAACCTAGTGGGCAAGCTAAAACCTCTAGCAACCTCTCTGTCCAACCAGTGCTTCATGTCCCTGTCCAAGTAGCTGACAACGCAGGCACACACACACACACACACACACACACACACACACACACACACACACACACACACACACACACACACACACACACACACACTTTGAGAAGAGTTTATACAACCACATAGACACTCCTGGAGAAGGCTGGCACAGGTTTTCCAGCTGTGCCCCTTTCTCCCTGACTATACAATAGTTCCAGCTGCCACCAGCCACTAATATTTATCAGCTACTCAAAGGCCCTTAAAGGGTGTCCAATTATTACTGTGCAATATTATTATCCAATTGGTAGTATAGCCCAGGGCTAAAGCTGTTGGCTTTGTACAGTTTTACCAAAGGCATGCAAGTACTCTAGAGAGCTTAAATTATTTCTACAAAACAGCCACAGTTGAAAGGGTTTAAAAATATTTAATAGCAAATAGTCAAAACACAAGACAATACTATTTACTACACAGTGCTAGTCAAGAGTTCAGAGATCACAGAGAAATACTTAAAATAATTCAGTAGTACAGTTCTGACATCACAGAAAACACTTAGTCTAATCTTTATAGTTTCTAGCAATTTATAAGGGAAAACACATATCTAAGATAAACTTACATATAGAGCAAGATAGTGCTGTGAGTTGGATGGCAAGACAAAATTGCTAATAGTAGGTTGTCTTAAAACAACAAGGGTACCAGACCCACATGCTTGTCTCCTAGCCTGACTGTGTGTAACTGCACAAACACATGGTACTGCCTCATCCAAATCCTTCCCTATCAGGACATCTGCAGGATAGTAGTTTGGTACCCTTGTTGTCTCAAGACAACCTACTGTTGGCATTTCATCTTTCCCCACTTACTGGCTCCCTCACCTTTTGTTCCCCACCTTGCCTCCATGTACACCTGTATGCCCCATGGCCCCACTGGTTGTATTTAAAACATTTAACCCTAGCTCCTGGACATGTACCTGGACTAATGGCTCCCCTGCTACTGGCAAACTCTGTTGGGGCAGTCTCTGCTGCCCACCATGGGTTCCTTTAGACCCATGAGCAGTACTGGGGGGTCCCTGTCCTGTGCAGGGCTGCCTTGCTTGCCAGATATAGGTCTCCCTTCTTCCCCAACTCATCTGAAGTGGCACATTGTCTATCAGCTAACCAGATCATCATGTCCTTAGGCAAAGTGCTAAGGGCGTGTTCCCTCACCAAAAGGTCTGCCAGCCCTTCAAAAGTGGTGACCTGACATCCACTAACCCACCTATGAAAATAAGTGCTCAATTCAGCAACATATTCACACACACTTTCCTATGCCTTGCGTCTATGCTCACAAAACTTTTTCCTATACATTTCAGGTGTTAGCTTAAACAATTCTAACAAGTGATTTTTAACAGCAGTATAATCAAAACATGCAACATCAGACATTTTTGACAAAACAGTTACAGCTTTACCATGAAGTAAGGGGGTCAGGAACCGTACCCAGAGCCTTTGGTCAACACCATACTGTTTGCGAACCCTCTCAAATATATGAATGAAACTATCAAAAGTATCCTCCTCTTTAAACTGTGGAAGAAATGTACTGAATTTTTGTTCTTCTGGGGTCCAGTTACTCCCTTCCCCATTACCTCCATGACTCTGGCGAAGAGCCAGTATTTCCCTGTCATGCCTCCTCTACTGCTGTTTTTCCTCGGCTTCTATCTCCAAATGCCTGGCCTCCAACTCAAGTCTCTTTAGCTCCAGATGGATTTTTTAAGTATTCTGCAGAAAGGTTGAGCTGTCCATTCTCTGAGGGTATTATATCTCCACTGCCAGTCTAATTGTCCTTCTGGTTGCTGTTTTCTGTTGCAGCTATAACCAAGGCTGTAATCAGGTCTGCTTTAGTCAGGTTTCCATGCACTAGTCCCCTATCCTGGCACATCCTTGCCAGTTGGCTCCTTGTCAGCTTTCCATACTCCTCTGCTGACATGCTGCCTGCTCACCCTGACTAACTAAGCTAACAAAAGAAATAAAACAATTGTGATCTGAACTTTGAGTATTCACTGCATGACTGATTTAAAGTACAAAACACCTTCAAAGCTCACTGTACACAAGCTACAGAGTTTCACTCTACCCACACCACTATAAGGCAATTAGTATTTGCCAACCAATTAATATGTGGTGTGGATATCCAACCACTGCCACCAATTAATATGTGATGCCCGCAGCCTGGCCCAGCAATCAGGGAGCCTCAATCCTCACCACTAACACCAGTAAGGGGCATCTTGTATAGAAGGAAAGGATAATAAATACACACAGTAAAGTGCAATTTCCCTTAAGAGCACACAGAGATCACAGTCAGTCCAGGGCTCTCCATTTCCCCAATAAGACTCCCCACTGGTACAGCTATAGAGTCCAGATCTCAGCCTAGTGGGCAAGCTAAAACCTCCAGCACCCACTCTGTCCAACCAGTGCTTTGTGTCCCTGTTCAAGTAGCTGCCACACACACACACACACACACACACACACACACACACACACACACACACACACACACACACACACACACACACACACTTTGAGAATAGTTTATACAACCACACAGACACTCCTGGGGAAGGCTGGCACAGGTTCCCCAGCAGTGCCCCTTTTTACCAGCCTATACGGTAGTATCAGCTGTCATCACCCACTAATATTTATCAGCTACTCAAAGGCCCTTAAAAGGGTGTCCAATTATTACTGCGCAATATTATTATCCATCTGGTAAGTGTGACTAAACAGTCAAGACTTATTAGAGTGACTTGGTACAGGACCACTATATACATGCAATGTACTCTAGAGCTTAAATATCTCTACACAAAGCAGACACAGTTAAAAGGGTTTAAAAATATTTAATAATAAATATTTGAAAATACAAGACAATTCCTTTTTCTACACAGTGCTAGTCAAGAGTTCAGAGATCACAGAGAAATACTTAAAATAATTCAGTAGTATAGTTCTGACATCACAGAAAAACACTTAGTCTAATCTTTCTAGTTTCTAGCTATTTCTAAGAGAAAACACAAGTCTAAGATAAACTTACATATAGAGCAAAGGCAGTGCTGATGAGTTGGATGGTCCAGACAAAATGCTTAATGGCCTCTGATTCTCTCTGTTTTTAAAATCACATTCCTGGTTCACATTACATCATTCTTCACACTTCCCTGGGTTTCCCAGGTGAACAGGCTACATTCTTTAGTAAGCTTACACCAGGTCAGGAAGCAAAGCCATTAAGGACATTTATGCATGCAAATTCTGGCCATTAACTCTGGCCTTAAAACGATAGCAAGAATTCCTTCATCTAGACCGACCGGAGCCGTGTTTACATCAAAGGGTCACAACATGCTTTACTTGGTCAGTAGAGTGTACTTTTGTTAAATTTTTTCCAGTTCCACATGCAACACTATTTTTACCATTTAAGACAACAAGCCTGTGGTTTACATTAATATGTACAGATGACAGAATTATCTCCAAAAATTCTATCTGGCTAGGCTGGCAGCCTTCATCTATCTTCACCCAATCTTCACATTGCGTAACATATCAGCCAAGGTATATGACAACCTTGAGTGACCACACTAACTATGTCTCTGATTCTCCCCCATTCTATACTCCACCACTCACTGTGCAGTGTTGCCTTATGAATTGCACAGTTTATTTCTAAATTCTGGCCAAAGTCATTGAGGAAAGAAAATATAACAAAGGATTGTAGTACAGAAGAAGATTCAGAGCATGTATTTCTTGAAAGTTGTAGGATCAAAAGATTCCCGAGAAAAGTGATAAATGTATAAGATGGAAAAATGAAATGTATTAATATTAATATCTTGTATGCAGACTATGAAAAGGGGGCAGACAAACATGTGGAACTGGTAGATAGGATTATAATGTCAGCTGCTTGGCTTATCTGGAGGGGTAGATCTGAAGACATTGCATGCAAGAAATGTAATCAGCATGAAATTATTAAAAATGTAAGGTTTGGGTTGATGCAGAAAGAGCGGGGATTTGAAACAGTGGCATCCATATCAAATTATTTAAAATTTAGTTTGGAATGTGGCAGAAAGAGCAGGGATTGGAAAAATGAAGTATGTAAAAATGTATTTATGAAAAATATTGAATTTTTTTATGTTTTGCACAATAAAGAACCCCAGTTCTTACAGCCAAGTGCTCCTCCAGGCATGTCTGCAGTTAACTCCTACTGCACCTCTAGGTGTCAAATATTGCTTGTTCATATTTGCATTAATAATTCCAAAACCATGCTACATGCAAGGTAGCAGAATATTTTATCTTGAAGCAGACATGATGGCAAACACAGTTGTACTGATATTTGATCTTTGTCAATGAGTTTTTGTTAGAACTGTAAGGTGATAACTTCATTTTTTAAAGGCTCAAGCCACACCCACTGGGAGTTAAAGGTACAGATTCAAAAGAGCCATACTGAGTTAAGTAAGTGCTGTGGGATCTTATAAGTCCACCTGAACTATCACCAGCATAGGAAAATGGGACCTTAGCTGAACATTTCATCTAAAGGAAGGAACACTCAGGAGTGTGGCACCCTTCTCATGCTGCATTGCGGAGCCATTATTGAAAAAAAAATTAATTCAAACACTTGGTGTGGGAAGAGAACTCACAGCCTTCTGATTTTCCTGTCTAGCCTTTCAACCTTCTGATGGGATCTTTTCAGGAAATCAGTTTCATGCCTTTCAGCCTACATCCTGAGAATCTATTTTGAATCTAAGATCTGTGGTGTGACAATCACAAACATACATTGTGTGGAATGTAAATAAATCAATGCAGTCTTCAGTTAGGGTAGTACCAGTTATTGTTGTAAAATCTATAACCAGAGTATGATTAAATGTTAAACCTCAACATTTCTTTGACTAGTAAATTATTAAGAAGCATCGCAAATCAGATACATAACTGATACACATTGAAATAAAATAGTACAATTTAAAGAAGTTTGAAAATATATGAACTTGTGGTAACACACTGGAAACATGTTAGCATGTGAATAATATTATACTGCGATTTGTTTAATTTACTTTTTCATATAATTTTTGAACTTGTCGCTTGCTTGTCAGTTTTTAAAATAGCATCATTAATTGTTACATCATGGTTGTATTGCCTTACCTGATTCACACATCTTAATTTTTCCTAACTTGTTTATACATCCTACAGTTTTTACTGTTCTTTAATAATTACTCTTCTCCCTCTCTCCATTATTGACCGTGCCTTTCCTTTTCCATTTTGCATGATTATTCATATTGCTGTGTAGTGTAATATCAAACTATTATCTTTTTTCTCTTTTATTAAAAGGAATAACTTACGGCTGAAAGGCCATAAAAAGACTTAGCAGTGATATCTCTTGATAATGAGAGTGCATTCATTACCCCCACTAAGAAGATTATTTCCATGTGCCCCAGCAACATTTTATGATCGCCTATCCAATTGGAATATGTAGTTTTGAAAGTAAACAGGAGGTTACTTTGTTGACATGTACAAGGAGTTTATTCCAAAGGCAAGGATACACTGGGTATTAAACCTGTCATCCAGCAGGTGCTATTGCTCATATGGTGGAGGTTTTTGAAATGAGTGCTAGACAACTGGTCTTGTTTGCATAGAGAAGGCCAAAAAGAATATAGATTCTCAGTGCTTAAAAGGCTAAACAGTGGTCACCTATCAGTAATCTATACAAGACAGAATAGAGGGATATGGATTTTAGTCAGCATAGTTCAGATATTGTAGTTCACAAATCTTTTTTGTCTGAAATCTTCGGGGGTCTTTGAAGTTGGTCAATGTGCATTTTGAAGTATATTCCTAAAGAGGCACTGAATTCAAGGATGGGTCTAAAGGGGCAGAATATAGTTGGACCTGGACGGCATGGGACTTGGAGGAGACTCTAACACATCAGCTGAGCAAGGTAACACGACTTCCTAATCAGAACCAAAACATGGTGACCAAAAGAAAAATCTTTACCAACATTTAACAACATGAGTACCCAAGTCCTGGATAATTGTAACTCTTTTGGGAGGGGTACTAGTAATTTGGTAAAAGGAGGGTTTGCTATCTTTCCCAAAAGTACCTAAGGTGTCTATGCCGCATTTCCTGACATTTAAGGTGAGCCTGCCACTGATGTGGCAAGTAATGGTCTAGGCCAGGCCCTGCTGTTGTATCTGAGTGTCTAAAGAGATTTGACGATTTCATTCAGTTTGCAGAGGTCACCAGACTTCAATGACCACAGTCCCTTAACACCTAGTTCACTTCTGAGAAGTAGATAACAAATAACAGGGTGCTCAACAAAGAGTCCTGTGGAACCCTTCTGGTGACAGTCCGCTGGCTAGAGGAGGTATCTCTTATCTTAACTGTGTGTGTGATCTGTTGGAAAGACTTTTGGCTATCCAACAGACTGTTATATGGAATTATGTTTAGTAGGGAAAGTTATGATACCAACATGTGAGATGGTGTTAAAGGCCTTGACAAGGTCAAGGTAAACAGTATGTTTTGTCAGCCCATCATCCAAAGATTCAGTGTCCCTTTTAGAGAAATTGACTATGTTTTAAAGATGTCCCCTACTATTTACAAATCTCAGTTGTTTTGGGTCCAGGGTTGATTGGTGTCCTATATCATTATTTCTCAGGTCAGCTGTTATGCTTGCCATAATTGTACAGATGATATTTGTAGGGTTAATAGGTTTGTAGTTTCCGGGACCTGTTGTGGGGCCATTCTTCACACTTCAGTGACATAATCCTTGCAGAGACATAAATTACTATTTTTTTTAATATACATCCTTTTCCACCTTATTTGTTCCCCTGTGGTGGAGTGTATACATGTTGCCATTGCAGATATCAGGGAGTTTGCATCCAAGTATGCTGACAACTAAGGATATTATATATGTCCTAAATCCCCTCTCCCTGGTGTTGACATGGGCATGCAGACCATTTATGCCCTGCTATCCATGCATATGCATTGCTTCACACATGGAGGTATGGACTACTACTACTACCAGCTTTGATTACTCCCCCATACTCCACTGTATCTAGGCCCTCCACTTAAGACTCTCCCCACCCTCAAGCATGACGTCTGTCTATGCAGAGCTGCAGGCATGAACAATTAGTTGTCTTCTCCCAAAATAGGCATGCCCATTCTCCCCTACCTGTTCTGTTAAGCACCTAAGCTACTAATCAAGCTCAGGTTAGCTGAACCATAATCAGAGCTTTATCTCTGTATGCCACCGTGAGGCTGGCAGATTACTGAGTCATAAGCAAGGTTTCTCCAAATTAGAATTTGCTAAGTAGGTAAATTCTTGAGCTGAAATTTGCCAGAAAAGACACAAAGGCTTTAGACAATCAGAAGAAGCCATGAAATGAAAAGTGAAGCCCGTCCCTGGCAAAGCCGGTCTCTTTATTGACTCATCCCAATTCAGACATATGCTGGATCTCCTGAAATGACACCTGTTAACCTGTCACTTGTGAAGCCAATTATTTAATCTTTGAACCTAGACATCATTCTTGGAGGTAGTGGTACAAAACTTTCCTTCCTTAGAGACATGAGAAGAGAGGTCTGTAGTCTTACTAAGGTATTAATGAGTGCTTAAAGGTCTTTGTGTATTTTATCTGATTTCTCAGAAAAGATATAAAAATAAAAATAATTAAATCTCACTTACATTATTCCATCACCTCCTATCAAAGCTGTCTAATGGTACTCTCCAATAAGGTAGTTAGGGGTCAACGGTCTTCTTAAATGCTTTAGAATGTTAACAGATGAATTGAAATCTGCTTTACAGAAGGGGACTATAAAAACTTTGCCCCTAAACTATTACAATTGTTCTGAATGATGCTTGTTTTGAAAGCAACATCTCAGCTAAAGACTTTTTAAATCTAAGAATAAATGTAATTGGAAGAAAACAATTATTCTTCTACGTGAATTCTAAGGTACAATATACAGGCTTTTAGACTAATGAATAAAAATAATGAGTTCCTATTAGATGTTTAACAGCTTAGGTTGTCGAATGCCAAATTACCGACACCTAAGTGTCGAAACTTTAAAATCGTGAATGGCCACATATGCAAATTCTTTCCTCGGGAAAGAATTCACTTGGCCGTTATCAGGGATTTGCCCTTTCCCAATGTAGAGCGATCTCAGAGTTGGTATATTTAGTTAGGGGAGGTGTGGGGGGGGGTGAAGCCCCCCGCTATGTTTGGGTTCAGAAGATTATTTTATTTCACGATGGCCTAGCCAATTCTTTCCCGAGGAAAGAATGGCTGTTTGTGATTTTAAGGTTTCGACACTTAGGTGTCGATGTTTAGACATTCGACAAACTAAGCTGTTGAACATGTAATATAGATCCAAAATAACAGGTGCAAAGAAAAATTTTAATGAAGAACGATCTAAATATTTAGATATTGCCCGTTATGTTTGTTGAACAGAGGGTAAGATTCAGACATAGTACACAATACATAGGCTAGTGGACATGGATAAAGGGAAAATGTACTCATGATTCATAGACCTGACTAATCTGTTGCTATGCATTTGTTATGTTACTGTGCACTAGCAGTGATGCTGATGCACAGCAACAATGAAAATAAGTAGGCTTACAATAATACAAGTTATTGAACAAGGCAGAGTGCGCCACATGGCAGAGTGCATCACACGGCAGAGTGCACTTTGCTATTCAGACAGTGCTATTATCCTTACAGTCAGGCCTTCTATCAATGTGGAATGCTTGAGCTTATCTTTGTAGTGTTGTTCTGCAGTTTTCTGAGACAGGAAGGTGGCTGAAGATGCAACAGCTGTTACCTCTATCCAGTTTTCAGTCAAAATACTGTGTGTTGTATTTTTTTAACACTAAACTGTGTGCACACCCTCTTTGCATATTAATATGTGGGGACAATTATACACAGGTATGTACACACTCAGACAAGGAATAACACAGAAAACTGAATGATCTGTGTTCATGCACATGTAGCTCTGTATCTGCTTGTCAGCTATAGTGCTACTAACCTGGGAAATAACTCTTTTCAGATCTGCAGACCAGTTGGCAAGTCACACCGATGAACTCCGGTACATAATAGACCATAAACAGAAATACAAGTTGAGATATGGTAGTTAGCCTGTGTTACTGAATTTCATATGAAACAGGTATCAGGTAATTTCCTAAGCATAGAAATATTGTGCATTTACAACATACTTTTAAGATCCATACTATACTATATTAAAAACAATTGTACATATGCTTGTCCCTAAAATTGTACATTAACATATATATATATATTGCAGTACAGCCATTTGGTTTGTCAGCACAGCTAGTAGGAATATCGTTGAGAATGGTTCACCACAATCTAGCATATTCGTAAAGGGCCCACAGTTACATGATTTGCCCTGCAGTAACTGTGCATGGCAGTGTAGTTAAGCTTGTTGTGGTTTTATAAACTACAGTCCACTAACTGTACAATAAGGTAGCCACATCTCTTGGCATCATGTACAATGCTGTTGTACAGTTTGTGTCTGCTTTGATTCTGTGGATGTATTCTAAGTCAACCTTTTGATGGTCATCAGCATCTTCATCCTTTGTAGTATCACTGTTGTTTATGCGAGGTTCATAACACATTTGCCAATATGAACCTTATACTGTCAGTTTTGGGGTCTTTCATGTATTTGTGGTGTTAGACATGGTCTTACCCTTGTATGTCTGAACAACACCTTGTCAAATATGTGCCCTGGATACATGCATAGGCTCAATAATCCTCCACCCTTTGCTAATCATACTTACATATTAATGCTGCATATGTTTAAGGCCATGCATCGGAGCAGTTGTCTAGTTGTGTCTACCATGGCATTCAGATGGTGTACTATGCAAGATAATGTTAACGTGATTTATATTCAAATTATTTTTCGATTATGTTACCTAGATTGTCAGAAAACATAGGTCTTTCTAAGTCTCACACTGTTTACATAAAAAAATATTTTCTGTGAAAATGTCATTTATAACTAAAACCAAAAGGTGTGTGTGTGTTTGTATTTTTGCATGTATACATGTTTATAGCTGCCTGCCTTGAATTTATATTGCATAGAAAATATTAGAAGTACGGCTAAAGTGACATACTCAGAAAATATAGAAAAATAGGTTTAGGTGGCTCAGACTTGAGAGATAGAAATAAGAGTAAGGAATCCGAGATGTTGAATTAAAAGCAGCTGATCTACAGAATCAGCAACTGAGTTAAAAGAATGACATCTGGCTTAGACTCCCACATGGAGTAGAACAGTCCAATTTAATGTGTTACCCCACTTCAGATCGCTAAATAGTGTTTACCGTCAAGTACAGAAGACATTCCAGGGGGTCCACTCATTTCTGCATTGGGTCTGCCTGCATCATTGGATAGAACTTTATTTTGGGAGTTTTTATAGATGAAATTCTAAAGGAGATGGCAGAACCATGTCTTGAGTTGCAAGAATTCCGTATTTCCTGTAACAGGCACCATATGATACCGTGTAATATCTTAAAGTAAAAGCTTTCTAAAGTGCTTTTCTTTCCTTACAGTTAAGCTCAACAGAGTTTGTTACTGCTTTATTAAAGTGACATTTTAATATTGTTCTCCATAAATTGGGTTTTAACAGCACTTTTTCCAGTGCTAAGTATGGACGGACACTAAACAGTGTAGACTTACAATGGCTTTGCCACGAAAGCCCCTAAAGAAGGTGGCAGCTAATGTGAAGAAAGACCAGTGAGGAAACTAGATAAGAAGGCCTGTTAGAAGCTCTAGTGACTAGTCATGGACTTGACAAAAGAGGAGATTTTGGATTTGGAAATATTCTGTGGTGCCTTAACACACCCGAACAACATATACTTTTAAGTAATTTTCTTCTTGCAGATAAGCACATCAGGACTTGTCAACATTTCATTCATACATTGCTTTTAATAGCTTTTCATCCCTGCAAAGGTCTTAACACCTTTTATCTGTGCTGAATACTGACAACACTAAGTAATGTGTTCTGAGATGGCCAGCCTCTTAATGGCATGGATCATGGTGGGAGTTCAGTATAGCCAGTTAGAACATACTCCTTGCTTTTGTGGGGCGGGGGTGGCAAGTGAAACAGTTTTTTTTCTTCTTTTATTAAAATTTGTTAGTATAACAAAAGTTATTACAGTGCTATCATTAATAACTCAGATAGTTAATAATGAATGTAATGAGGTGAATAACCTCAGTGATTAGTACTTTTACTGATTCCTTAAAATTCATATATATATTTTTGCACTGAAAAAACAAATGCACATTTTTCAAGTACATTGGCCAGATCTTAAATTGGACTTCAAGATTCTCTCTTCTTGCTATAGTCAAAGTTATAGTAAACGTTATTGTTATTTAGAACTACATGTGTAGCCTAAACAAAATTTTGTCCATCAGCTCAATTCTTGAGATTACAAAGGAAAGTATCCGCGGTGGTAGTGTTGCGGTATCGTTGTCATCTCACAGTAAGACGCTGTCCGGTTCGATTCTCAGCTAGAGCGTCTTCTGTGTGGAGACATGCATGAATGGGCGTACCTTTGTTGAAGGTTGTGCATCAGGGCTGGTAACTCGGCACATAAAAATCAACTACCAATCATTAGCGGACCGGAGTTCTGCTGTGGCGACCCCTAACTGGGAAAAGCCAAAAGGCACAACAACAAAGGAAAGTAAAAAAACACATACAAGTAGAGGAATAAACATAACTAACAAATACAACACTACTCCCAGTACAGGAAGGAAAGAGCAGAGACATTTACCAACACTCATATATGAAAAGAATACCCTCCCCTGAGTTAAATTAACTGCCCTATTTAAAGGGCTTTTAACTCCTTTTCATATCTCTAACTCAGACTACTTTCAACACTGTAGAAACAAAACTAAACTTCTCCATCTTATCCAATGACACCACTATCATCTCTCCTGAAACAACAACTAAACTGCTAGGAATAACCATTGATAACAATCTCACATTTGATCAACACATCAATAACATTATCAAAACAGTTAACGCTAACCTAAATAAACTAGCAACCTGTTATAATAGCATTGCTACAAAACTGTCTTATTATCTCACAACACATGGAATACACTACCAACTGATATCTAAAGTAATACGAAACATGCTACAGATTGAAATGCCCACGTTATATGTTTAATATTGCACTTGAGTGAGTTAAATAATAATGACTATGGATATAATAAATAAATATTGCCCTTACTTGGAATATATGTAAGTATATATTGCACAAATAAATAAAAATTGACTTATGTGTCCAGACTCCTGGGACTAGTGCCCGAGTTAAGAAGTCTAATCGCTATAGGGTAGAAACTGTTATTGAATCTTGTAGTCCTGCAGCGGATGCTGCAATATCTCCTGCCTGATGCCAGATGCTTAAACAGTCCATGCGCAGGATGTGTGTTGTCCTGTATTATTTTGGTGGCCTTTCGGATGCTTCTTGCAGAATAAAGATGCTGTATCCATGAAAGTATGCAACCTGTTACCGTTTCTGCAACCCTCACCACTCTTTGTAGCATCTTCCTTTCTGTAACTGTGCAGCTTCCAACCACACCGTGAAGTTGTATGTGAGGATGTTCTCTATTGCACCTCTATAGAAGGTGGAGAGTATAAGACGGAAGCTTAGCTTTTTTCAGCCTTCTTAAAAAGTGGAGGGATTTGTGCACTTTCCTGACCAGTTAGCTGGTGTTTCCCGACCACACAAGATCCCCTGATATGTGTACACCCTGGAATTTCATATTCTTAACCATCTCCACACTCTCACCATTAATCCTGAGCACTGGGTGGTTTGTTCTCCTTTTCCTGAAGTCGATGATAATCCCTTTGGTCTTGCTTACATTCAGATCAAGGTTGTTCCCTTCACACCAGCTGAACAGAGATGCCACCTCCTCTCTGTACACCCTTTCATCCTCCTTTGTTATGAGCCCCATGACTGTGGTGTCATCAGCAAACTTGATGATGTGATTGGACTAGTTCGTAGCATATAGCATTCGTCGGTCAGGATGGTGAATAACAGTGGGCTGAGAACACATCCCTGTGGAATCCCAGTGTTGATTGTGATACACTTTGACTTGTTCTTACCCGCAGGGCCGGCCTTAGGCATAGGCGAACTAGGCGACCGCCTAGGGCGCCATACAGGCTGGCCTCAAAAGGGTGCAATTTCAGTCTCAGACAGTGTTTCACATTTCTTTACTTTGACTGCCCCCGCCCATATTGTAGGTAGCAATTGCACCCTCCCCCCACCTTGTAGTGCAAAGCATGAACTATATTTCCATCCACAGTACATAGCACAGCCCCCTAACTAAGCCGTACTATACTACATTCTCCATTCCCTCCCCCTGCATCTATGTGCTGAATGTGAGTGGCTGCTCTTGTTAAAGCATCCAATCAGTGATTCTTTCATACCACTGACGTCCTGGCTACTGCTCCAATTGAGTGTATATAACCAGCTCACGTCCGCCTCTCTATCTCATTGTCAATGAAGAAAGGAATGAGAGGCGGACGCATCTTTTGGCTATAACGTTACTTCCGGGTTATCTCTGGACATGAGTGACTCATCGGCAGTCTTTCTGGTTCTCTGAAGCTCCACGTGGCCTACACAAATGGCGCGTGTTTGGGCTTTTTGTTTTGTGCCTCTGGCCCTTCCTTCACCTTGTTTTTTATTGCTTTTGCTGCTCTTGGCTAAGGTAAGTTGGGCTCCAGGGAATTTCTAAACTGCAATTTGTGTTCGATGATCATCATTGATCTATAAAGACTGCTGTAGAGTAGGAGTTTTTATTTTGGGAGAAATGGTATGTGCTCCTCATTGGCCTCTGACACCAGGCTCAGCAACCCCTCACCAAAACCTGATTAAACAAAATACTGTGTTAAGTAAGGGCAGGCTGTATCGGAGGATGTAAACCTAGGGGAAATCAGTATGGTATATTGCCATTTTCCTAACATGCAGTGTTGCATGTTTTAATATAAGTTATCTTTTACTGTCCTGTACTTGCACTAAGTTGCACAGTGTTACTTGTTTGTTTATGTTAACTGTAATGCAAAGGCTAGCACCTCCCCCCAATCCCATTTTTTACAGTTACTGAATGAAATGTTTGTGTTAGATGATGATTCTCATCTGGTTTGTACTCAGTATACTTGGAAGAAGCTCTGTTTTATTTTATGGTCACTGTCTTGGTTTAAAAATTGTAATTGAAAATGTATTTTGCTGTACTGAGCCTAACTTTTAGATGTACATGTCCGAGGCCATCAGGGTTTTGTTACATGAACAGGATGACATTTTTAAAGTGTCAGTATTGTATAAACTGCTATTATTGTTCCTACAAGGCTACATGTGCACTGCTTATTGCATAACATAATCAGATATTTTTTCTTGTTCTGCGAGTCAAAACTGAAACGGAACCACGTGTCACCTACCCCATAAACAAACATAGGGGGGTACAACAATGTCTTTTGTTCAAGATGTCTGCCCACATGACTTGTTCTTGTGGGAAAGGGATTGGTAGATTTCTTGCTGCTTATTTATTGTTTACAGTCTCTGCGTAAGGATATCCCATTGCAGTCTGCTGCCTAACCACTGCGGTCAGAGTTTTTTGCAGTTTGTTTTCATAGTTTGATTCATTGGTTTGTTTATGTACAATGGGATGGTTTCAGTGTTTGTTCATTTTGCCTTAATGGCGATGGTTCTTTATGAAAAGAGAGTAATTGCTTGCATCATATTAGGAAAGTACTGATTGGGAAGAAGAACAAAGTTATTATCAAACAACTGCATTTCTTTCGTCAGACAGTCCCAGATTGGGAAGCAAAATAACAAAATGCTTTGGTAAACCAAACACAGTCCTTATTATCTAGAACAACTGAAGCTATGATAGATCATTATTAAACATTTTATCAGGCTGGAACCTGGTCCTGCACACTTTCAGTACATCAGGTTGCTCATTAAACTCATTAAATAGGATAGTCCCATTTTTATGAAATCTCTTACTATTGGGGTAATCAGATGTAAAATTAGTCAAGTGAAAAGTAAATCTAGGATATTCCCATTTTTGCTCTAATACATACCCAATAATATTTAGAAAGACGAACAGCTTCAAGACAGCCACCTTTAATTTTATTCTGCCTTCCTTCATTCTCTTGTTCACCCAACCCTATGCCTATAAATTAACCATAAGGCATATCCTGCAAACACTGGGGTATATATCTACTATTCAGCCCAAAGGAGCGAGTGACTTTTGCATTTAACAACTATGCCATCATTAGGAAGCAGTTGGATGGTAATAGCATTTTTTTTTATTTTTGGTTTGCTCTAGGTAATGGGATGGATGGTGGCAGGTAGTTTTCCAAAAAGCATCCACTCAGCGCTATTTCGCCGTTTGAATTGTATATTTTTGTAAAGAGTTGGAAATGATGATGTGACACGTCTACGCATTTTTTGTTATTGAATTAATTGTGTGGCACAATAAATCTGGACAGAGTCAAAACAATGGGGGGGGGCACAGACCCCAAAACAGTGGAAGTTTTAAAATACTACTTTTATAAACCTAAAACATGACAAAATAACAGGTTTTGCATTAGCATGAATATTCTAAAAGGTATGAAGTTTGAAACTCAAATAATTAGTGACTTCTGCTAGTGTCCCTCATTACTTTTGTCATTGTTGCGATATCTTTTACAGTTACATCTAAGAAGTGGATACTGTTTTGTAAGCAGCATGGAGGCCTGGGGAAAAAAGCTCCAAGAGAACAATTTTTTACAAAACATAGTTTTAAGGACAGACTTTTGAGCTACAATTTCCATAGAAGAGACTTTGACATACATATTAACTAACAGATAGGATACATTAGTTCTCTAACATATAATATTAAATTTTAGAAGATATTCCTAAGTTTAGGAATTGATTTGTTGTTTTATTGTATTTACTATCTATTCCTGCAGTCAGACTAAGAGCAACAACTCTTCAGAAACAGTCATCTTGTTTATAATAATGCTGCACAAGAGAAATTTAGATGAACTCCAAACTGAAATGGCTGAAACAAAGGAGTTTAATTTTATTAAAGCCTAACAGCAGTAATCATGTAATGTGTGACTGAACAGATTCTGCTTTGATTTTGTGATTTAGTTGATTTTTTACTGTAGATCAATAGAATGTTAAAGTATATTTGATAGCAACATAAGCATTGCTAGTGCAGTTTTTGAAGGCATATTTGTGTAGCGTTGTCGCCTCACATTAAGACGTTGTGTCATTCGATTCTCAGCTAAAGCGTCTTCTGTGTGTAGACATGAGTGAATGGGCGTACCTTCGTTGAAGGTTGTTCATCAGAGCTGGCAACTCGGTACGTAAAAATCTACTGCCAATCATTAGTGGACCGGAGTTCCGCTGTGGCAACCCCTAACCGGGAAAAGCTGAAAGACACAACACAACATTTGTGATTTTACCTTCTGATTTTGTCAGAAATGCTATTTTTAACTCTTGCTCTTTTTTGCTGTTTTGTGTTGGACAATGCAGTTTTACTTGTTTTCTGATGATACATTTTGGCGTTTGAGTTTCCTTTGTGTGAATTTGTGGTTTATCAGATTAGTGTCGGTTATTATTTAATCCTTACTTAGCTGCTGAATATATATAATATGCTGAAATTAAAAGACAATGGCTGGGTAAAGCCTAACAGCAGTAGTCATGTAATGTGTGACTGAACAGGTTCTGCTTTGATTTTGTGATGTACTTGCTTTTTTACTGCAGATCAATAGAATGTTAAAGAATATTTGATAGCTGTAACACTGCTTTCCTTTTTGGCCTCTGGGTCAGCATACAGCTACAGCACCACCACATCACAATGTGTAGTTGTCTTTGAAGTATGTGGACTTGATGGTTGATCTGTGAAGAGCATGAAGCACATCAGGGTATATAGTAATGTGTTAATGTAGAGTTGATGCTACACTAGACCAAATGAGAACTTCTACATGTAAACATCAATGCAACTTCCAAAAAGAAGTTAATACTGCCTTTCATGACTGTAGATAAACTCTACACTAGCTACAGATGAAGCAGGTTTATTAAGGAAAATTCAGCCTTCAATTGCTTAACTACACTATAAGGTGTCACAGTATAATTGTTTTTTCATGCATTTAAACATTGAAAGAACTGGAGTGGGTTTTGTGGGAGTGACCCATCTGTGGGCGTGGCTCAAATAGGGTTGTTCCTCGAGTATGGTGTGGGTGGGGCTTAAGGGACGCCAGAGCAGTACTTCGCCTAAGGCGCCATTTCAGCTAAGGCCGGCCCTGCTTACCTGAAAACACCCTGTGTGGTCTCTCAATCAGGAAGTCCAGGATCCAGTTACAGAGATGTTTACTGATTCCTAAATGTGCCAGTTTTTCCATCAGCTACATTGTTGTTGTTGTTGTTGTTGTGTCTTTCGGTTTTTCCCAGTTAGGGGTCGCCATAGCGGAACTCCGGTCTGCTAATGATTGACAGTAGATTTTTATGTGTCGAGTTGCCAGCTCTGATGCACAACCTTCAACGAAAGTACGCCCATTCACGCATGTCTCCACACAGAAGACGCTTTAGCTGAGAATCGAACAGGACAACATCTTACTGTAAGATGACAATGCTACCGCAGCACCACCACCGCAGTCTTCCATCAGCTACATTGGCGCTATGATATTAAATGCAGAAGTCTATGAACAGCATCCTCACATACCTGTCCTTGCCCTATAAATGATCAAGGGAGATGTGTAGCGCTACTGATATGGCATCAGCCAAGGATTGGTTAGCTCTGTACGCAAACTGCAGAGGGTCAAAATCAGGAGGTAGGCCTGATGAAAGATGCTTTTTGATCAGCTGCTCAAAACATTTCATAACAACGAATGTCAGAGCGACTGGTCTGTAGTCATTAGGGTTAGAGGAAGTGCTTTTATTAGGCAGTGGGATGATGTTAGTTTCCTAGCAGCATGAGGGTACTTTTGCCATGGCAAGAGAGGTGTTAAATATTTCCTTGAGCACTGTGCATAGTTGATCAGCATAGCCTTTTAACACCTTGCCCAATATGTTGTCTGGGCCAGCAGCCTTCCTGGGGTTCACCCTCCTTAGCTCTCTTTTTACCTCCTCTATGCGGAGGCTGAGTACAGCATCCTTCTCATCAGTGGGTAGCTTTTGTGCCAGCCTGTCGTTTCTTTCCTCAAATCTACCAAAGAAGATGCTCAAACTGTTGAGGAATTCAGTGCTATCCTCATACTGTGCTGACCTGATTTTGTAGTCAGTGATCTCATGTATGCCTTGCCATAGTCTCTTTGTGTCCTTCATGTCTTCAAAGTGGCTCGGTACCTTTCTGCCATACTGCCGCTTAGCCTCCTTTATACCCCTCTTCAGATTACCTCTTGATACACTTAGGGCTGTTTTGTCCTTAGCCCTGTAAGCTGCATGTCTCTCCATCAGAAGCCCATATACCTTAGGGGCGAGTCATGGCTTCTGGTTAGCCCTAATAGTGATACTCTTGGTATTTGTTACCCCATCAGCACCATTTGAAATGTATGCCATCACAACCTCATTGTATTCATCAATGTTCAGATGCTGATTCACTGTGGCCCCATCCTTGAACATATCCCAGTTGGTTCTTTCAAAGCAGTCTTGGAGGGCCTTCATAGCCCCCTTGGGTCATACCCTGATTTGTTTCTTTGTGGGTTTCTCTCTAACAAGTGCAGGTTTGCAGCCTGGCTATAGCAAGATGTTATAATGGTCAGAGTTTCCCATTTGTGGAAGTTGCACTGCCTTATAAGCTTTCTTTAAGTTTATGTACACCTTGTCCAGGATATTATCACCCCTTGTAGGAATGTCCACATACTGATGGTAGTGTGGGAGTACTTCTTTCAAATCTTCTTTATTAAAGTCACCAGCTGCCACATGTACAAAGTCAGGATAGTTGATCTGTAGCTCACCCATATGATTGCATAGGCCCTGAACCTGTTAATCCTAATGAGGCAGTATGACACTTGAATTCCTGCTATGGGTCCTCTGACTCATAATTCTGCTGTAGTCCTAGACTTTTGCCCAGCCTGAGGCCAAGTAGTTCTGAAAGTTCTGTATGAGACCTTCTTACTCCTAAAAACTTGCTTTGTGTTCCTTATCTTCAATAATTCCGTTGGACCCCATGGTTCTTTTAATGCTGCAGGGACTAATTTAAGTATGAAAATCTTGCTGTGCATTCTTTAAATCTATTCAATATGCTGTCTTCCAATTCTTTTAATCATTCTGGGGATTCTCAAGTCTGATAAGTATCATTAAGGGTCTTCTGAATCATTTAAACATTTTCCATATCAGATTGTGATCAACGGTTTGTGAGTCAGTGACACTTCTGTCATAATTTCATTAGGGAGCCCTAAAGCATTTGTCACTGCTTCATTCAAGTAATACTGTTAAGCACTTTTATCCCAGCTTTGTAGCACTTTTAATAGTGCATTTTTAGTGATATTGCAAGCAGTGTTAATAAGTGCTTTGCATTAAGAAAGTGTCCCCCAGTAGCACGAACTGCCATTCACAGGTGAACAGGACAGTGAATAATATGGACAGAAAAAGATACCAGCCATTGTGATGGTTAAATATTAAGAGTGTAGTTTAAAACAAGTGGAGCAAAAAGAGGGTAAAAGAAATAAAATGGAATCAGAAAGAGATAATAGGCTGGAGAAGGAAGAGAATGGTGAGATATGGGCATTATTGCTTAGCCCTGCAGTTGAGATATGTGAATGGAAGAGATTGTGGTGTCAGTGGGACTACAGTTATACTGTGGAGGTAGATATTGAAATTAGGGCAGCAAGTGAATGCACTAAGGAATGAGGTAAGAGAGGAAAGGGAAGAAGGAGAAGCAGTGATTAGGTAAGAGAGGAAAGGGAAGGAGGAGGAGCAGTGATGAGGTAAGAGAGGAAAGGGAAGGAGGAGGAGCAGTGATGAGGTAAGAGAGGAAAGGGAAGAATGAGTAGCAGTGATGAGGTAAGAGAGGAAAGGGAAGGAGGAGGAGCATTGATGAGGTAAGAGAGGAAAGGGAAGGAGGAGGAGCAGTGATGAGGTAAGAGAGGAAAGGGAAGAAGGAGGAGCAGTGATGAGGTAAGAGAGGAAAGGGAAGAATCAGGAGCAGTGATGAGGTAAGAGAGGAAAGGGAAGAATGAGGAGCAGTGATGAGGTAAGAGAGGAAAGGGAAGAAGGAGGAGCAGTGATGAGGTAAGAGAGGAAAAGGAAGCATGAGTAGCAGTGATGAGGTAAGAGAGGAAAGGGAAGAATGAGGAGCAGTGATGAGGTAAGAGAGGAAAGGGAAGAATGAGGAGCAGTGATGAGGTAAGAGAGGAAAGGGAAGAAGGAGGAGCAGTGATGAGGTAAGAGAGGAAAGGGAAGGAGGAGGAGCAGTGATGAGGTAAGAGAGGAAAGGGAAGGAGGAGGAGCAGTGATGAGGTAAGAGAGGAAAGGGAAGGAGGAGGAGCAGTGATGAGGTAAGAGAGGAAAGGGAAGAATGAGGAGCAGTGATGAGGTAA
Organism: Protopterus annectens; assembly: GCF_019279795.1. NCBI lineage: Eukaryota > Metazoa > Chordata > Ceratodontiformes > Protopteridae > Protopterus > Protopterus annectens. The sequence continues at coordinate 1,766,494,808 of NC_056731.1, forward strand.
GAGAGGAAAGGGAAGAAGGAGGAGCAGTGATGAGGTAAGAGAGGAAAGGGAAGAAGGAGGAGCAGTGATGAGGTAAGAGAGGAAAGGGAAGAAGGAGGAGCAGTGATGAGGTAAGAGAGGAAAGGGAAGAAGGAGGAGCAGTGATGAGGTAAGAGAGGAAAGGGAAGAAGGAGGAGCAGTGATGAGGTAAGAGAGGAAAGGGAAGAAGGAGGAGCAGTGATGAGGTAAGAGAGGAAAGGGAAGAATGAGGAGCAGTGATGAGGTAAGAGAGGACAGGGAAGGAGGAGGAGCATTGATGAGGTAAGAGAGGAAACAGAAGGATGAGGAGCAGTGATGAGGTAAGAGAGGAAACAGAAGGATGAGGAGCAGTGGGAGGAACAAGGGCAAAGAAAAGGAGAAGAGGACAAGCAATAAGACTGAAGGGAGCAGAACAGATTACCAAGACAGGACCTTAGTAACGATAGTTAAGGAAAATAATAAGTAGAGGCAAGAAGGAGAATAGGAAACTGAAGATTAAGGTTAGGAGGAAAGCATAAGCATTGCAGATACAGAAAATGGTGAGTAATTATATTTGTTATCAGAAGAATGGGAAAAGAAGAGAAGAAGTCATGGTTAGTCAGATCCAATGGCTAGAAGGATAAAGCTTTGACTATAACTCAGGTGACCCAAGTCTGATTAGAAGTTTCAGTGCCCGCTGATTCTGGCAGTGGGAGGGAAGCAGTGATGAGGCCATGACTGCTCACCTGTCTTTAGTGGGGAGGTGGGGGAGGGGGATAATGTTCTTGCAGTGCACTGGCCATTACTTTTTAACCTGATGGTGATGAGGCTCATAATAGCAGCTGAGTTTCACATGTGGATTGGTCTGGGAGGCATTCTCATTATAGAGCCCAGGTGGCAATGCTTCCAAGACCACTCTTTAACACAGACATAACCTGTCACTATGATTGCAACACACAGGGCACAGGTAGGGTTGTAACTAAGCAATGTTGCCTAGTTCTCCACAAACAGCTGTGGTGGCTATCTGGCTCTTGTCTTCCACTGAACCTGCTTCTCCAGTTACAGAAAATGGCCAGCAAGCCTAGCCAGTAGGTTATCTGGTGAATGTTGCATAAACAGGAAGATTGGAACACAAAGGCTAATGGAAGGATGCCATGCTGCAAGAGGTCATTAATCCTAAATGTGCTCAAAAGTGGATTAAAAACAGAGAGGTAATGATTACAGAACATGTGATGGGAGTGTAAAAAAAGTCACAGCTATGAGGGTTAACAAGAGAAGGAATGATTAATTATATGTTCTGAGAAGAATGGGCAAGGTGAAAGCCATGAGAAAGGAGAGGGACCATGCAAATCAAAGAGGAGAATATGCCAAAATGCTGTCAGGAGAGAATGGATGAGTAAAGACTTTGATAGCCAGTCCAGTTGACAGAAAGCAGGCTTAGACAAGAAAATACAGGAATCTGCTAGTGTTAAAGGATTCATTGACAAGAGGCCTTGGTTAGGACAACTGAGGCTGAAGACAGAAGAGCAGCTATGACTGTAGCTGTAACATGGGGAAATGTGTGCCCTTACATAGAGGTCAGTGTGGATAGTAATGCATACCTCTCAACTTCTTTGCTCAAGAATTCTGGACAAAGCCAAAAATAATGGTGTGTTAAGGTCCACAATCAGGCAAAGGTTTTAAATATGGTTCTAAATCACTTAGAAAGTTAATCAAACAACATTTTTTAATCAACATGCACTTTCTAAACAGTAAGAACATTATTAATTGACTATAATCCACACTGTTTTTTTCCAGAAAATCAAATATTTTACAAGGGACAGGGCAAAATATAAGACAAAATCAGGGATGTTCTGCAAAATTAGGAATATTTGAGAGGTATGACTTACTAAAGGCAACTGTCAGGGAGGCTTATAGAATCGGTCGTCATCTCTGGAGAGCTGAGAAGCTTGTTAGCCTTGTCAAAACTGCTTCTTTTATTGAAATGAAAGTGAACAAGGAATAGCAGAATGGTGAAATATAACTGTTTTCTCAGAGAACAGATGAGGGAACAGGAGTTCCGTATACTAGAAAAGGGGACAATTATGAGAGGGCAAGGATGCATTCCACCTCAGCCTCCAGGAAAGAGTGCTACATGAGTTGTTGTTGTGTCTTTCGGCTTTTCCCGGTTAGGGGTCGCCACAGAGGAACTCCTGTCTGCTAATGATTGGCAGTAGATTTTGACGTGCCAAGTTGCCAGCTCTTGACGCACAACGTTCAATGAAGGTATGCCCATTCATGCATGTCTTCACACAGAAGACGCTCTAGCTGAAAATCAAACAGTTTTATCAGGAGGGAAAAAGCAGAAAAACAGAGGTCAGTAATAAGATTAGCACAAAGTAAAAAGTACAGAGAGAACAGGTAAGCAGACAGCAGAGGTGCAAAGCAAAAAATAAATAAAAAAACAAAAAACAAAAAACCGTGAGGGCTTGAGAAGTTCTTCTGAGTAATATTTGGTGTCTAGAGAAACTTTTCTGAGCCACAGGTAGAAGGAATGTGACACATAGTCAGTGCAGCAGACATTGGGGAGTCAGTGGTAAGGACACTAGTAAGACAATCATTATGCAATGAGATTGGTGTTTAGAAAGAATAGTGAAAGTTTTATAGTGAAAGTTTTGTGTCTGGCACCTAAACTAAAAGCCCATGATCTCTGCTCAGTCTCATATAGACTTTTAAGGGTGTGATCTCTGTTTAGCCTTCCATGCTTTGAATGACCCCACACTATTTGGGCTCTTACATCTAAATATCACCAGTGTTAAACCAAACACTCACTCTACAGACCTAAACCTATACTGCCATATTAACAATAACAGCTGGTGTGACAGTTACTGAAACCAAATGTATCTCCAGTTTCAGAAATAGGCTCCCATTGTATATGTAGTAGAGTACTTCCCTAGCAATTTGAAAACTAATCTGCATTATTGGACGGGTGATCACATTTGGGGTAACTATATACTTAATGGAGACTCTTGTTATAATTTCCCACAATTATTGGATGATGTAGCCGAGCTTCTCAAAGGTCTTCTTGGCTATAAGCTTAGTAAGAATCTATGAATCTAGTTTCACTTTCCCCCACCTGTCATACACACACAGACACGTGCACACACACACACACACACACACACACACACACACACACACACACACACACACACACACACACACACACACACACACACACACACACCAACTTATAGGCTGCAGGTCACCCTGGGGTATTACATGGGTTAGGAAATCAGGCATTAAGAAGAATATGTTCCCTATCACTTTTGCTTGAGACAATCATAATAGCTCAAGGTGGGGAGGGGGGGGGTGTTGCTTGTGTGCTGTTGCTCACTTGACATAAAAGTGACGACTTACTGCTTGACGTGGAGTGTGCTTTTCATGCTCAGAGCTCAAATCTTACAGCTTCCTATAGAAACTGGAAGACAGCTTTTTCACTGTCAGTTGCTCTTGTCAGAGGTGCAATGATTAGAATAATAAAGGGAAGTGAAAGTGAAGGAAACGATTTTGAAAGTGAAGGAAAATTTATTTTTGGAGTTTTTTGTGATGTTTTATTTGCTGGTTATTCAACAAGCTCAAGTCAACGCGCTCTGAGTGTTACTGTACTCACTCTGTCAGTTAACAACAGTAGTTGCAAGACAGTTGTGATAGGATGTTAGATGTTTTGAGGAGTCATAAGTGATTCCTTATCTACATAGGGTTGGATAGTTGTCTTGACAATTTATGCTATGTCTGGAAGTGAGGCTATCCTGACAACAGTACACTTGACAGCAGTATTAAAAATCCTTGTAAGAAGATTAGTTTTATTGTATTACTTGTGAGACGGTTGGGGTTTGTATGAAATATACATAATCCATGTAATACCTGCTTGCTGTCATTTTTTTCCTTGTAGTCCTGTAGACGATGACTGCAGAAATATTCTTTTTGTGTGACATAGCTGGTATATAAGCAACTAATTCAGTGCAGCAGTTAGTTCTCTATCTGCTTAAGGATATGGTATCTGTCCTTACGGAAATTATTTTTTTTTCAAAACACAGTGTGCTTTGCTGTCTGAACTATGATAACACAGCTATTAATAGCTGACTGATTTCTACCTTATGGTCTTATTTGTTAATCACTTTGCATAGAAGTTGCTTTATGTGTTGTCAAATAAAAGCATTATAAATCCCATTACAGTAACAATGTGCCAGTGGTAATTCTAAAACAATCACTTTGCGTAGTTATTTTATGACAAAAGTATCTTTGGCGGTGTTTTCCATTGAATAATTTTCTTAGCTTAACGTTACTGATCCAGTATACAATAAAACCTTCTATGAAACGTAGGTTGGTCATTATTTTAACCCAGCTGCAGTACAACAGATCTAGTTGAGCAGATTAGTTTTGCTACTTCATTTATGAAATCATTGTTTCTAAGCAAAGTACTTCTGAGGCAAGCACGTGTTTTTTGTTAGCTGTTCTGCTTGACACTGCAGATAGTCTACAGATATTAGTAAATCTTACGTATAATAAATATGTTCTCTTATTCTTTCCTTGCAGCCTTGCTTAAACTGAATAAAGGTGTAAAGCTTTCAGTGTGACTCAGATGACGTATGAATAGCTAGTTTATTGCAGTGATGAACTCTCAGCCTGCTTACAAAATGACAAGCTGTAGGTGTTGACCTAAATGTTGCTGTCTTAACCAGTATGTGCATTTTTGTTGGTGAACTTGCTTGCTGGCATACACTGTTTTACATGTTTGTTTTACTGTGGTAATTGCTGCAGTAAATTACACTTTAGTTGACTTTTCTATGTAATGAAACTGTCTTGGTGATAGCATTTGCAGACTAGTAGATAATATAAAGACCTCTTCTGTTTTATGGTATATGGTTATCTTTTAATATCCTATCTCCTGTCATAATTTTTTCCTTGTATACTTACCCTGTTTTAGCTGCACACTATTGACTATTGATAATAGAGCCCAGACAGTGGTAGGACTCACCCATCCTGACCTCCATCTATACCACCCGGGGTGAGGAACCTCACTGTTTACCCTGACTTGCTTTCCTTTAGTGTTTGCTCAGATTGACTGCTTCTGCCTGTCTCCACCTACTACCATAAATCATCTCCCCTTGTCACCTTCACTTTCTGTCTCCAATATACTGCTGTCTCCCTACGTGTTCACATGCCACATATTCTTTAACTACAATTCTACAAACGAATTTCTACCCTCAGCTAAAATTGATTCAGGCATGCATTCTTACTGCCTTTAACTCATTTTATCACTTCAGACTACTAATTCTCTAGCAGAAACATTAGTCCACAGTAGATGCAAACACATTGGTCTTTAGCTGAATAATTTTAACCAACATCCAATCTGCATCTCCTTCATAATGGCAAAGAACCTACATTCAGCTAATTTTAGTTAAAAAGTTTCACCTCAAGCATCTTGGCAAATCCACGTTCACAAGACCCTCGTGTTTCATTTATCTTTTTCTGTCAAATAGTCTTTTTAAACTGCACAGTGACATTAAGAATGATCTAGGCTCACCCTTTAGACCCTGTTGGGCTGATAGCATTGGACACCAATATGACCTGCTGGTGCTGTTTCTAAATTATGCATCACAGTCCACATGTTAAAAATAGCCTGTATTAACATCTAAAATAACATCAACAAAGTGTATCTGCTGGAAGTCTGAGGGGTCGGAATGAAGAGATGAAAAGTCAGCAAGCAAAGGAGAGTAGTAGTGCTGAAATTGAATTCATCCTCAAGTCTTGGTGAGTACCTTTACAAGGTGAACCCCGTTTTTACAAAATCTCACCAAGGTGACACTGATATATAGACTGTATTTATATAGCATACATCATGGACAGAAGTAGATCAAAAATTATTAGTGATAGCTGGGTGCGCAAGGCCCAGGATAAAAAAGTGCCCAAATCCTGGTAGGTACACTGATACCAGGACTGGAAAAAATGACAGTGTAGAGACCTGAAAATAAGGAAACATTCCTACAATGGGGCCAGGCCAGGCCTAGGGGGAGGATGGACCCCCTGTTGTGGAAGGAAGCAGCAGTCCATAAAAATCACAAAAACTGATAGGCCAAAGAAGAGCCATAAAGATGATAGAGTGGACCATTGAGGATAAGAAAGAAATTATGTATTGTCACTGTTATGCAAAAAGCCCAGAATTTCCAGACACAAGATATATAAAATGATTAGGAGTAATTACTGGGCACTTTGCTGGTGCTATGAAGAGCACTTTTGGCTGACATTAAAGATGGAAACAATACTAATTTTATGAACTTTAATCGTACTTTGACTTAGGAATGGGGTCCATTCCCATAATGGTATTACAAACCCAAAAAGATTTGGAGAAATTAAAAGGGTTGGAAGTCTGACTAAAGGTACATTCCCCAGAGATCTCAATAGAGAAATATTTGGTAAATCAAAATATTCCTTTATCACAGCATCTGCAAGAACAGTTATGTAAGCTATGGAGTGATTGGACATCTCTCAATCTCTGTTCCTGTGTCTCTGTCTATAGACCTATATTGAATCTCTCTCTCTCTCACTCTCTCTGTTTCTAGAACTATACAGGAACATAAGTTAGACTTTTGCTTATTATGGAAACACCTCTGTGCTGCTGAAATTGCCAAAGCCTCATCTATTTTGACAGACTATTCAAAATGGATGCTTACAAGAATCAAGCTTGGTAATCAAACAAAGCTGTTTAATGAGTCAGTTTACAGCTCTTCACCACCTCTGTTTCACTCCAAGATACAATCCTGCAAGCAGTTTGTCAATGGACCATCAGGGAAGCCTTCATCTTATTTGATACATTTAATATAAAATGAACAACCTACCTGTGCCAGTGTTGTAAGAGATAAAGCCCTGACTATGGCCCTGTCAGCTCAGATTCAATTAGCATCTCTGGTGCTTGACAGAACATGCAGGGAAGATGGATGTGCCCATCCTGAGATAGTGGAGCACACTTTCTCAACACACTATCCCTTAAGATCCCAGATGGATGCCAGATGGACCCATGGAGGGATCCCGTTCTATATGGGGTCAGGATTCATGGATAAGGTACAAATCAGGGCATGGCAGAAATGCCATAGAGCCCACTGCACAGCAGCTCTTAGGGACAAAATGTGAGCATCCAAGGGATTGGAAATTAGATAAAAACACTCACCAGCAGCAATGTGACACTGGCCCAGGTTCCTTTATCTCATTACTGGCTCTCAATATGCGTCAAGATTAGCCAGGGGGCACGTAAGGCAAGTCTGGCAAATCTGGTCAGTGGTCAAAGAAGTCCACCAAGTTTAGTAGGCATGACCTTCACTTGACAAAGCCAAACTGGGTTGAGTCATGTCTACTAAACCTGGTGGATTTCTTTGAGATGGTCACCAAGACAATAGATGTGGGGAAAATAGTGCATATTGCCTACCTGGACATGGCTAAGGTGTTCGATATAATACCCCACATGGGTATAGTTGACAAACCCACTAAGCTGGGTATAATCCCCTATATAACTTGCTGGATTGCTAGCTGTCTCACAGACAAGACTGAGGAAGTCAGGACTGGTAAGATCACCTGCATTAAGTAACGCCCAAAGAACAGTGGGAGTTTCAGTTTATAAAAGGCATAGTTTATCATATGCATTCAAAAGGAAAATGAAAATAAATAACAGCTTTCTTGGCTTTTCAGTTTTAAAATAAATCATTATTATGCCTTGGCTTATAGTTCTTTAGAAAACTTTAGTTAGCTTTACATAGTCCACGCCACCTCCAACAAAAGTGCAATCTAAACCTGTTCAGGCTCTAGTCCTCGCTCAGTCATCCATTCCCAATAACTATCACAGGCATTCCACTTGGTGTACTCTACAAATTAACTTCAGTGTAGCTGACATACTCTACATCTCCAGCATCACCTTTCTTGATGATCCTCCAGATACGAAACATACTAAAGTCATCTGAACTGGAACCCACTTTTTATACCATAGTAACTGGTAATTAAGACCTCATTATGGACTAATATGTGGGAGCTTCCTGACTAGCTTTTTGTGAGAATGCACCACCACTGCACACTGCAGCACAATTTTCAAGGCACATTTACACAAGCTGTACAATTTTCCTTGGGCCATGGGCTTTGACCTCATAACAATGGGTTGTAGCATCTCAACAACTCAGTTAAGTATGCTGCCCTGTGGGTCGCTGTACATTGAGAGGGTTGGAGGAATAGTGCTCAATGGCATAACTTCATATTGTTGTCAGTCTATGTACAAGGCTATTGCAAAGTGGTATGGTCAGTAACAAAACTGAAGTGCCTATTTAATAAATGGTATCTGAAGGCATAGAAGACCCCTTTTATTATTAGATGCTTTCTTTCAGTGGTTGAGTATCACATTTCCACACCACTGAACTCTCTGCTGATATGGCACAACTGGTGCTACTCACCTTGGATGTATTAGGATGACACTGATTTTAACTTACATGTGACATATCAGAATACAAGATGACTTTCTAAGTAAAATCAGATGTTACTAACAATGATTCAGAACATAGGATCCTTTTTAGTTCATTAGATGGTCTACCTGTTTTAAGAGACCATTGCACCTTGACAGGAAGTTTGCCTCTTGTGAGATCCGTTTCAAAAGACAGTTTCTGTAGTACCCAATCTTCACCTGTCTTTTAGTGTAAAGTGCTGGCTGTTTTATGTGGCCTCTGTTTTTTTTTTTTTTTTCTAGTTGTGGTCTTACCACCCCTCTTCTTATAATGTATCCTAACTACTTGGTTTCTACCTTACCTAGTTTAGTTTTTTTGAGTTTTTGCAGTCAGGTCTGCCTATCTTATAGATTTCTGCACAGCTTATGCTTTTGGTAGGTGACATTCGCAGTCCTCTGCTAAGATGATCGCATCATCTAGGTACCCTACAGTCTATTGTGAGTGAGACTTCAATATTTAGCCTTCAGACTCTAAAAGGTAGCTGAAATTGTAGCACTGTATACTGACACATTTAGGGGTTACAGAGGCTGTATTTTCTTTGTCAGACATGGTAAGTAGTATTTGCCTTCAAGTCAAGCCTTGCCAAATATCTGGCATTTTCCTATGCTCTGTATCAACTCATCAGTTATGTGCATGGGATAGTTACCAAACTTTGATATAGTGTTCAGATTCCTAAAATGATTACATAATCTTATACATGTCAGGTTTAGGAAACAGCACCAATAGGCTGCTTTAGTCACATTGTAACTATTCTATCATTCTTAGCTTGATCATCTTTTGAGCTTCCTGTCTTTCTAGATGTTTTTCTTATTCTGGTACTTTATAAGGTCTCAGTCTAACCTTCATTCCAGGTGTTGTCTCTATATGTTCTGTTAGTTTTGTTCTCACAGGCATGCCTGAGAACACTTGTATATTTATTTATAGAAGTTATCTTACTTTCTGCTTTTGTTCATTTGAGTAGGATTCCTCAAACTGCATCTCACGTAGAGATTCTTTGGTCTCTCCTGTATGGATATCAGCTCGCAAGCTGACTGCAGAAAGTTCTACTTTTTTTGAGGTTTTAATATTTTAATGAGACAGGTTTTCTGTTTTCTAGTTGCCTGATATTATAGTTCATATTCAGTGAATTGTTAACTGAGTGAAGGCAGGAAGGAGGAATGGGGATAAGGTGAGCTGGTACAAGTTGGGTTACCACTGATTAAATTCATGAGAGTAGGGGAACCTGAGACAGTGATATAAATATTTAAGAAAAATGGAAGCAGGCTTTCTCACCTCAGACCACTTTTTGTCAGCATCATACTCCCACAACACCATATCAGTCACAACACCACTTGGCCCATATGCTATGCTGAGCCTTTAAAGAAAGAAATGCCAAAGCCTGCTGGAATGCACACTAAAAGATCCCAGTCTCCAGCACACAAGGCAACACTTTCTCTCCACCCAGACATAGTGGAAGTGCACACATCTTATCCAGGAGTCACTGCACAGCTATAAGCTGAGGATATGAAAGACAATCTTTTGAATGTCTCTTTAGACAAGGAACTATTTTCAAGCCACAGGCCTATGAGGTATTTAACAGACTGGAAGAGAAGGAGAAGGTCATGGATACAGTCTACCATATGCTGCAGCCTCCCTTCTCAAGTATAATAGGAATTACCTAATAAATGGGGTTTTCAAAATAAATAAATCAATAAATAAAAATGTCATGATGACAATGGAAGAGAAGGATACCAACAAAGCTTTGACTCCACAAAAGATCATCTATGATTACCCCAACCCTCTACCACCCTATTACCAATACTCTCCAAATGTGGGAAAAAGGTTAACAGCTTGTCTGGAGGGCAGGACGACAGTTATGATAGACAATCATGATTGACAGATAAGTACTAGGTGTCATTGCAAAACTGTACTGTATAGAATTCAAGTCAAAATCACTGGACAAAAGGATGCCAAAAGTCCCAGGAGATCAAGAACACCTCATTGTACCAATTCTACATTTGATGGTAGAACAAAGGACAATAGAAGTGGTCTTCAAAGGTCAAGCAAAAAAAGATCCTTAATTAAGGCTTTTTCTGGTTTTAGGAAAAGAAGACTCTTGGAGGCTAATTCTGGACATGCTAAATTAAACCAGTTCCTTTCAGTCTCCAAATTTCAAATATTAACCTTCCAAGATCTCCTTTTGTTACTAGGCCCCAAAGAATTTATGATCACCGTTTTCTGTAAAAGGTGCATACCTGCACACCTCTATTTACAAAGGTAACAGGAAATTCTTAAGGTTCTTGGCAGGCAATAGCCATTTACTTTTCACTTCCTTGCCCTTTGGCTTGGACAATGCTCCAACAGTCTTCAAAAAAATGTCTAGCTTGAATAGTTGGCCATTATAGGACAAAAGGCATACATATCTACTACTACCATGACAGTTGTCTCATACAAGTCCTGTGTTGGGAGGAAGCAATAAAGGTCATCTCCTTTCCACAATAGTGCTTGCATAAATTAAACTTTACTTTGAACTTGCAGAAGTCAAATCTAGGACATTCTGAGAGAACAGTGTTCCTAGGGTCTGTTCTAGATACCAGCCTCTATAGGGTTCTCTTCCCCCAGGAGGAAATGCTATCTCTCACAGCGTTCTTTCAACTAAGACATAAAAAAACTATATGGAAGGCCAGAGATATTCTCAAGATTTTATGACACAAAGCCACCACCATTCTAATTATCCCACTGGTCCATATACATATGAGGAATTTCCATTGGCACCTCAGAAAACCTGTGGGATCATCAGTCCCAGCCATTAGAACACCCACCCACAGTCATGTCATGCTTAAAAAAGGAATTAGGCTGCTGGATCGCTACTAACAAAGAGAACAAGGACATGCCCTCCCGCCCCCAGCTCATAACAAAACTCTGAGTACATATGCATCAGAGTAGGTTTGGGGTACATTATCAAGGCCTGAAGATAGAGGACATTTGGACTAAGTCAGAATGAAAACTCCACATAAACTTGAGAAAGGTGTTAGTAGCTCAGTATGCTGTTCAAGTGCTGAAACCCCATGGTTCCAGGCAGTCTGACAATAGTCATGGACAACAGTATAGTCACGTTACACATCAGCAGAGAGGCACACACTCATACAAAGTATGCAGGATGGCAATGAAAAACTGAGAGCTGACTATAAATCAAAATATGATGTTAATGACGGTATATATTTCCATAAATGACTACTTACTGACAATCAAGCTAAGTAGAACACTGTCAGACCTCCACACCCCCACGAGAAGGTACTGCACAGTCAGGTTTTCCTATCACTGACATAGAAACTAGGACTGCTGGAGATGGGTCTCTTTGCATCCCACAGCAACTTCTAGATCAAAAAGCCCTGTTCTAAGTTCCTCCATCAAAAGTGGTTAGTGAATGCTTTCTACATCAGCTAGAGGGACAAGCTCCTATAAGTCCATGCCTTTCCACCTCTGCCTCTGATACCAAGGCTGATCTAGAAAATGCTAAAGGAGCAAACAGCTGAGCATGATCTTGGATTGCTCCTCTTTAGCTGAGATGACATTAGTTCCTCACCTACTAATTTATGATCAGAGAACATCCCACTGTTCTGCTAAAGGAGATGGACCTGCTAACTCAAGGGGAGGGCACAGTAGTACACCCAGAACTCTCTAACCTTAGTCTAGCAACCTGGAACATTTAATCATGTTACTCTTAAGGTATCTGTTGTCGGAAGATGTACAAATCATGATGAGGGAGGCTAGGAAATAAAACACTCAGGAACCATGCCAGAAGAATGGAAGATTTGACATGTCATGCCGAAGGAGTGCCCAAGTACTTAATGAAGAAAATTTAACAACAATCCTGCAATATTTGACAGAATTGTTTCACATAGGCTTAATCTATACCTTCATAAAAGTCCACCTATCTGCTGTAACAACATATTTACCACTGCACCCACTGTTCATTTTCAGGAGAGCAGTAAAACATTTTTTTAAGGGGAGCCTTTTTTCTTAGGTCCACAAAGATGTCAGTTGCAGTTTTACAGAATTTGAACTTTATGATGGAGGAAGCGGTCCTACCACCATTTAAATTAGCAGGATCAGCCCACATAAAATCTCTCTCACAGAAGTCAGCATTTCCGGTGGCTGGTACTTCAGCTAGGTGGATCTTGAAATTACAGGTACTCATGTGCAAGGAATCCTTATTGGTCTTCCACACATCCCAATCTCTCTTTCTTACCAAAGGTGGTAACAGAGACAACACTAAACCAGGCAATTCAACTCTTTAAGAATTTTTCCCAAAACCACAAAATAAAAGGGAAATAATCCTTTATACTCTAGATGTGAGCAAATAATTAAGATATTTCCTAGACTAAACAACAGCCTATAGAAAGACTGATCAGCAATTGTAGCCTTAGGAGAAAACAATAAATAATTGCCTGTGTAAAAGCAGAGTATCTTCAAATGGCTATTCCATTGTATTATTTTCTGCCATGAACTATATGGCAAGCAATTACCAGTGAGATAAGATCTCTCTCCAGCAAAGGCACAGCTACCACAGTAGCCTTCCAGAAAGGAGTATTGCTAAAAGATGTCTTGGAATGTCTCATCTAGTCATCTGTCCACATATTTTCCAAGCACTATAGGCTAAACATTATGTCTAGGGTTAGAGCACAATTTGCCACAGCAATCCTAAAGAGCATATTGCACTGTTTATCTTTAGGACTGACTACCACCCAAAGGATTGGTGCTGAAAGCTTTGAGATTCTTCCCTGACATTATAATTGCAACAGTGACTTGCATGAAGAACATAGTAAAGTTGTGTGATGAATGTATCATAACTATAGAAGCTGAGTGGTGTCACTGTTGTAGTCCAGTTCCCCCCTCCACCTCCTTTTAACAACCATGGAACCCTCTGGACTAGTGTGGGGGGGGTCCACCTTAGCCCCTTAACCCTCTTCTCTCCTTAATATACTGGTCTACTGCCCCCTTCCCACCCTATTAGTCTAGAGAGGTTGAGGGGCCTGCTAATGCTATGCACTATATCTCACAGAGTTCCATTGTTCCCAGCAATATATTTTATATTATCTTAGTCTGAGTACATTTTAGTTAGAAACAAGAAAAAACAGAAGATTGCTGACTACACATCTGACTGTATATCAAGAAGTGGAGATGACCAGAGACAGGAAGATGTAACATCTGCGTAAGGGAAAAGGGAATGGGTTCTGAAATTATGGCCAGATATAGGACTCTGCCAGTGGCAGAGGTCCCTGAATTTATGACTTTAGCAGTGATTACACTTGAACATCAACAATGTCAGTGGCTCAACAGGTAACACACTTGCCTTTGGTGCAGAAGGCTAAGGGTTCTATTCCCACACCATGATTAATTTTTCAATACTACATTGCTTTGTGGCATGGGGGGGTGCTGCACTCATGAGTGTGCTGTCCTTTGGATGAAACAATAAACCAAGGTCATGTCTGCCTGAGTTGGTAATAGTGCAGGTGGATGTAAAAGATCCCATGGTATTTATTGAAAAAAGAGTAGGGGAATTTCCATGGTGCTCTGGCCAAATTTCCCCTAGTCAGTTTGAATGCCACCTTGGGTTTCCCTTGAAAAAGAGGACATTTACCAAGTGGGACTAACCTAGTCAATAAACAGAAAATAAAATACATCAACAATTATAGTAAGTTAATAACACAGCTGCCCTTAAAGTTGACATTGGATTTAATGGTGTTTGACCATGTGGAACATTTCTGATTCTCTGTGGGTGTAAAGCTATTACATTGGCGCTACCCAGTTAACTTCAGTATTGCTCTCATATTATCTTTAACTTCCCTTGATTTATGACTATGTATTTTATGTCAAGTTTATCTCTTACTTTATGTCAGCATTTGAAGAATATTCCAAGCCTTGTAATATTTATTCACATTAAACGGCCATGTTATACATCACTCACCAGTGTCCCCCAGAAGTGTTGTATGTTTGGTGGGGCACATTCCTCATGTAGGGAGCATAATTAGCTCAGCAGTCACTTGAAGTACATGAACATTTCCTCATCATAGTGATCACTGTCCCTTGACAGCACTTTTTAAAAAATATCTAAATTGTATACTTTACACATTGATATTTTGGCTATGTAGCCCTTTTCCTGTTTCATTGACAATACTTAAGAACTGTTGTATCAGTAAATCCTTAAAGTAACTGCCATTTTAGTCTCCATGTGGCATGGTTAATAAGTATTGTATTCATTTTATAATTGATTATCATTAACATGACTATAGCTTCAAGTTTTAGAAAACAAAGAAAGAATGAAATAAAGAACAAAAGAATGGAAGAATGTAAAAAACAAGGCAAATTCTGTCTGTGCTACATTCTTTACTTTAATATGCAAAAATCATATAACAAATAGAGTAAACATGGGCATATGCATGAAGGAACACCTTTGATTGCGGCATTTATCCCTCATGGGAAATATAAAGCCTTCTTTGCTGTTATGAGAGGGTTTTGATGAACGTAATGCAATAACTTCTCTGAGATGAGAGCATTAAGGACATGCCTGTTATCACAGTTTACCTGGATTAGTTAACAGTATGTTATTATGGATATTCTTTTTCCCATTTACATCCATTTGGTTGTGTGGAGAATAGATAGAAACAAACGGACCCCATGTCTCTCAGGGACCGGAGCTATTCAGGTTTCAGTTGATACACACACACACACACACACACACACACACACACAGAATTAATGTGGTCCACAGCATATCTCTAAACCTCAAAGTACAAGAAATCTGGACAAAGCTAAAATAATGGGGAGACAATGGTCCAAATTCAGGGAAGAAAAATACAGATTTTAAATATTACTCTTATAAACTTAGAAAGATGATAGAATAATAGGTTTTGCAATAACATGCATTTTCTAAAGCATATGAAGTCTGAAACTAAAATGTATACCATTATTTAGTGACTTTAATCTTCAATGATTTGCCAGAAAACCACAATTGTTATAAGGAGTGGATCAACGATATGAAGCAAAAATCTGAACATTCTGTGAAAATCTGAATAGTTGAGTGGTATGGTTCACAGTCATGGCTATATAGCACCTACAAGCAGTTATGCAGGCTATGATGCCCAACTTAAGTCAATTAAGACAGCTGTTATGTGGCAACAGGCAGATATTCAAGAAACTTACAGGAATGTTAGATATGCTCTTAACAGCTAGAACTTAAAATGGAAGACTATGAAAATTGCACTTAGCACAACAATGTAAGACTTATTGGCTTTCCAGTAAAAGGTGATGGGAATTGACTCATTTCAAGAACTGTGAGCATTGTTAAAAGTTACAATGGTCCCAAGTTGTGGAACAAATCCACCACATAACCCCATGTGTTTTTGTAACAATAATCAGCCACACAGTTTATATTCAAGTGCCTGCTTTTTAATGATTACAAAGATAATCCAGAAACCTCGAGTCAAGTCTGGTATCTCACCTGTGAGCCAGTGTGACAGGACTAACAAGAAACACAGTGCAAAGGATTAGAACAGATAAAAATCACTTCAGCTAGCAGATCTAGGAGACTCTTCCTCTGATACCCTCCCAGTCAGAGGAATAAAGACGCTTTGTTGAAGTTTCAAGTAGTTTATTCAGTTAAGTACATAGAACAAGGCTACGTAGGGCATCAGAGTAGTCTCCTAGATCTGCCAGCTATGGTGATTTTATCTAGACTATTCTTTTGTACTCTGTTACACTTTCACGATTAGGAAGTCATTCTAAACAAGATAAGAGATCTGGACTATGATGTGTCACCAAATCTGAATTACACCAAATTACAGTGTTTCCTTATGTAATAGAAAGAAACCCATGGCACCTTTTTTTCTGAGAAGCTGTAGAGAGCTAAGGTACCTTGTTCAACTATGGTACCCTGCACCACTATACTTAAAAAAGGAAAGATTCAGATTACTGAACTCTCCCCAGGAAGTTAACTATTTTGTTCAGTCACAGCGGCATGAGCTCATAATCCTATGCAGAAGCATTTAAAAATACCACATCACAGCAAAAAACAGGACAGATTGTCATCTACTTCTCAATACGTCTCCCTTTATGAAGAAATGGAAAAATACTCTTGACACCAAGAGGGAGAATAAAAGTAATCCCCAAACACACCTTTTTAACTTGCCTAACTCAATAGAGAAGATTCAAACCACTGATTGAGAATGCAGATGCAAGAGAGATTGACTTGGTAGTACAGTTATAAACACCTGAAATCTCACCTGATAAGAATACTGTCTGAAAAGAGGCAGCCATAAGACCCAACACTTTGAGCACTGTGGCTGCAGTGGGGTTTGGATTTTTCAAAAGACTCTTGACTTCATGAACTATGGAAGAAATCCTGTCTGGTGGTTAATTTTCCCCTCAGGTTGACTGTATACAGCTGGTAGCCAATAACTATCAAGGACTGTGATGGGTCCAGCTGAACTTTTGCCACGCTAACTAGTATCCTCAAAAACAGATACAGAAAGAGCAAGTATTGTTCTCCTATGAGAAGTTTTTTCCATGTATGGTGCCACTATGAGACAGTCATCCAAGCAGGGAGAGATCCTCACTTCTAGTAGTCAAATGTGTAATGTGACTGGAAGCATACATTTCTTGAACACCTAGGGAGATGTGTTGAGTCCAAATGGCATGGCTTGAAATTAGCAGTGACTAGCCTCCACCTGAAAGTGCAGGCATCTCCTGTATGGCTTTGCTATTTTGATATGTAGGTACATGTCCTGGAGATCCAAATAACACATCCAGTTTCCTGCCTGTAAACATAGGATAGATCACACCATGACCATCTGGAATCACTTTCTTCATGTACTGATTCGACTTGACATAGATTACAGACTGGTCTGAAGCCTTGTGTATTTTTGGGCATCGCCATCAAGAAGAATTAAGAATGAAATCTGAACCCTATTTGGCATGGAGAGTCTTATTGGGTGCCTCTTTTTTGAAGGAGGCTGAGTACATTCTATTGTGCCAGCCTCCTTTGATGGGATGGACCAGTTGGTTGGTATGAGGGCACACATTAGGGCATTGCTAGAAATGGTATAGAGTAGTCCCTGGATATAATTTTCATTATCCACTTCTAGTGCTTGATGGCTAACCATGCAGCCACATACAAAGTTATCTCCTGACTGCTTTTAGAGTAAAACAGTCAGGCAGACCTTCAGGTCTCATACTTATGGGATTCTTGAAAGAATCCCCTAAACCAAGGCTGGCATGCTAGGTAGAGGTTAGATGAAAAATTCCACCTACCATGGGATTCCTTGTCATACTACTGTATCTGCCAAGTATGCTGGGACTTTCAAATCATTACATTTTTGGCACTTCATTGGTTTCTTTGAAAGGACCATTGCAAGGGAGAAAAACTTCAACCAACACCAGAGAGCAATTTGCCTTCGTGCTCACATTGCAACATCTTGTCTTTGACCTTTTGTCCAATCAAGGAGGTTCTGTCAAAAGGACCACTGATAAATGTCACCTTCAAGTAGTCCACAAAGTCAGTGAGGCATAGCCAGACCTGCCACCATATTGCAGTGCTTAAGCCCAATGCTGTAGTTGCTCAGTCCATTGCATTATGAATCAAGCACATTGCCAGTAAGGAGATAGATGTAATACTTGTCACTTGAGTTTCCAAATGAGATCACAGATCATCAGTAGGCAACAGCTTAGAACATCTGATGTTTTCTCCACTAAATCCTTCTGAAACTGAATCATATGTGTCAGGTAGTTCAACGTCCTGACTGAAAATGTGCTTGATGCATAAATGAGCTTTTCAAGTCAATCCATTATCTGAGATTCCCAGTTAGGAGAATGGATAGTCTGAGAATCCTATCGGACCTCACACTTGGTGGCAGCAGGCATCACTATGGAATCTACAAGGTGTCCTTTCTTTGGGGATACAACATATTTCTAGTCTATGGAATAAGTTATCACTGCGGCTCAAACAAAGTAATACTTTGGCTACCTTTAAGACTAGTCTATGGGAAGACACACATTTACACCAGGAATATCATGCAAAGCCCTGCTCAACATGGAAAGTGAGCACTATTAAATGCTTGCAAAGGGTCTGCTTAAAGGTGTATATGGCTAGGCATATTATGCTCCCCATTTCTGCTTGCCTAATATGTTCCTATAAGTCATGGAGCAGAATTTGTTAAGCTGTCTTTTTGGAAAAGAGGCAAAGCAACCCAATTGAGGTGTTTCTCACAACTGGATCAGTTCCTGGAAGACCCCCTCATTCAGTTTCCATTCATGTGGTTCTATTCTGGTCCTGCTTAGCTGGTCTGCCACTGTGTTTTGCTCTAATGGAATGTAAGATGCTTGGAGGGTTAAAGAATGCTGTACAGATACCTCTCAATCAATCATAGCCAGCCTCATAGTGGGTACAACCATGTGCCTCCCTGCTTGTTTAGGTACCACATGACTGTGGTATTGTCTGTAATCACTTGAAGATCTCTTGGTGGCCATAAATCATGAAGAGATTTTTAAGGCACAGATCATTGCCAGCATATCCTTTATATTGTCTGTCTGAATGACTCCACAGTCCTTCTACGTGGCACACCTCATCACAAAAGGTTTCTCATCCAGAAAAAAAGAGGTCATTGTTCCCCTCTACTTATCACTCATTAGACCCATTATAGAGTGCAATGCCCCTTTTGGTATGTACCTCACAAGACATCTACAACAACTGGAAAGGCCGCAGAAATACCTCACAAAGAGGATTACCAGCCTCAAACAGATGCCCTACGCAGACCGTCTCAAAAAACTCCAGCTTTACTCAGTAGCATATCGCCTACTCAGAGGTGATCTCTGTCTAACATACAAAGCTATGTCAAACCCAGAGCTGTTGGACATGCTCCACTTAAAGAAATCCCAGTCCCTCCAAGCTACATGCTCTAGGGACCTAAACCTTGTCACCACAATAAACAGAACATGCCGGAGGAATAGATTCCCATCCCAGAGACTTCTCATACTCTGGAAAAAACTACTTATCTATATCAAACAAAGCTCCTCATTAGCACTCTTCAAGAAAAATCTTGATGATTGGATGGGAAATAGGAAATTCACCCCTGGGATCACTTCTGTGGCTCTGCTCGACAGTGGCACAGGAAAATAATTTTCTTGGGTGGCAAAAGCCAGGGTACCTTTTTTGGCTGGGATTGTATAGGCCCTAAGGCTGATAGCCTAGTACCTACCTAAGAACCTATGAACCTATAAAACTGTATCCCCATGGAAACTGCTCCCTAAGCAAAATCAGAATATTCTGTGGTGAACGATTGGTTTGGGATGTGAGGAGGGAAAGGAAGACCTGGATTCAGCTAAATTTGTTTTTTCCACCAATTCAGTTGTTTTCAAAAAGACCAAAACTGGAATTTGATTCTTCAAGAGATGTAAATGCTGGGTCCATGTGTTTTTTTTTTTAGAAATTTTCATCTGTACGCCATGATCTTTAGGATCCTAAGAAATAGTAACTGGAGTTGTTCAGGAAAGATTCCAGATAAAACTTCATGTTCTCATGTGTCACAAAAGCCTTTGAAGAAAGACATCTAGAAGGCGGCCAAAAAACACAATCCTGTTTGATGGAGTCAAAGATGATTTATGAAAGCTCAGACTGGTTAGAAGAGACATAACCTAGGTTAATGACTCTTGACATCTGGATAAAAATAAAAAAACTCCAGCTATACTCTGTGGCATATCGTCTACTCAGAGGCGATCTCTACTTAACATACAAGGCCATGTCAAACCCTGAGCTGTTGGACATGCTCCACTTAAAGAAATCCTAATTCCTCAGAGCCACACCGTCCAGGGATCGAAACCTTGTCATCACAATCTACAAAACATGCTGGAGGGATATGTTCCTGACCCAGAGACTCCCCATACTCTGGAACAGACTGCCCATACATGTTAAGCAGAGCACCTCCTTGGCCCTTTTCAAAAGGAACCTTGATGATTGGATGGGAGATAGGAAATTCACGCCCTGCTAGACAGGGGTCCAGGGAAGTAAATATTGTGGGAAGAAATATCCGAGGAATTGTTTGGCTAAGCTTGTATAGGCCCTAGGGCTGATAGCCTAGTACCAACCTATGAATCTATGAACCTAAAACTATGCAAAGATAAGTGAGTTGTCTAAGTAAGAAAAAATGTGAATGCCATTCAGTATGCATTAAGCTGGAGTTAGAAATTTTGTGAATGCCTTCGGAACAGTAGATAATCCAAAGGGTAATGCAGAGAACTGATATTCTGATCCAGAAACAGAAAGCCTTTGTAACTGCATGAAAGCTGTGGGTATGGAAATGTGATAAGCATCTTTTAAGTCTAGTGTTCAGTGTAACTCATGGGAAGAATGAGTGGTAACAGGCCCTTTAAGGTCAACATTTTGAATTTTGGTATTTTCACCTACAGGTTTAGGAGTGAAAGCTCTAGTATTTGTCTCCAACAGGCCTCTTTCTTTGGTACCAGAAACAATCTTCAGTAGAAGTCTTTACCATTTTAACTTACAGGCAGTGGTTCTAGGACTCCTTGAGTGTGTAAAGACTGAAGAACCTTTGGAGAATATTCTCTTTGGTTTGTAGGTTGGGGAGGAAATTCTCTGAAAGGAGTTTTTTGTATTCAATGCCAAGTATAACTCTCTTGCACCACTTGTGACATCCAAGAGTCTGAGACAAACTTTTACCAAAGGGGAATGTTGATGACCATCTTCTGAGACAGATTTGTGGAGATAGTGGATGGAGAGGAGGGAGGGGATTAAAGAATGCTGGCATAGTCATTCTGTACTGTTGGTCTGTCCCTTTTCCTGAAAGTATCACATTTCATGTTGATATTTCCCTCTGTCCATCTCATTTTTGCTCTTTCTATACCAAAATATGACTGATTTAGCTTTATAGCTTTTTAGTGAAAAAGTGAGGCCTAAAAATTTGTAATGGGGGACATGAGAAAAAAAAAGTTATGTACTCGCCATAACAATACATTTCTTGTCCATTTTCATTCTTTCTCAACTGGATCCGACTTGGCTGCTTCTTCCAGACTCTCAGATCCAACTCTTGAGCTCCTTCCTTTACCCATAATGCCCCACTAACCCAATATACCTCAGAACAAATTCCCTGCCCCCAATAATCCATAGTTGATACTGCAAGTAATTCACAAGGCAGAGATGATAGAGACAGAACTGGAGATCAAACAAGGAACAATACTTCCAAAGAATTATCTCTTAGGTCTTTTGAGGTGTAAAAAGAAGGGGTAAAAATGAAAATGGACAACACAGATGTATTGTTATAGTGAGTACATAACTTTTTTATCTGATGTTGGCATTTTTATTCATTCTTCAATTGATGGGGCATAATCTCCGGCTAGATGAACCTTGGGTGGTCCTCATGGAAGGATATTTCAGGGTACTGTTGAGCCAAAGGCAGCTCTTTTCCTAGAAACCAAATCCAATTTGTAATGAGCTATAAAGGTATGAGCTATGGATCAAGTCACAGTGGCACAAATGTCATCTTTTGATGTTGTTGACTAAAAGGCTGTAGAGATGGCCATAGACCTGGTGGAATGTGCTGTAGGGGGCTTAGGTAACCCTCTTTGGCTATAGACAAAGGATATGCAATCAGTTAACCATTTGGCTAATATTACTTTAGAAACTGCCATGCCCAATCTGTTTGGTGAAATGGATACAAACAAATTGTCGGTATTCCTGAAAAATTTGGTCCGATGGAGATAGAACCAAAGTTATGTGCACATACAAAAGATGGAGCATGTATTCTCCCTTATTAGAGCAATTTAGAAAGAGAACTGTGAGGTTAATGACCTGTTTAATATTTGACTCAGAAGCCACCTTAGGCAAAAAAGATGGCTTGGTACATAAGGGAATACTGTCCTTATGAAAATGAGGTAAGGAGACTTGGAGGAAAAAGCCTGGAGTTTGGATACTCATCTAGCTAATTTAACAGCAACTAGAAAAATAGTTTTCCACTTCAAAAACATTAGGTCTGTCATGGCTTAGGGTTCAAAGGGATCTCAGGTCTGACCTTTTTGCAGGATATTTAAATCTCAATTAGAAGTAGAGTCATTTACTGGGGACCTAAGCAAGAAGGTGCCTCGCATAACCTAGAAGAATCTAAGGAAGAATTCTTTTCACCAGAATGGAAGTTTGAAATGGCAGTTAACTGCACAATAACAGTAAAGAAACTGGGCACCTCACTGAAAACTGAAGCTAAAAATTTAAGTACAGTTGGTATAGGGGTAGAAAAAGGGTCCAACTCTCTTTTACGTGGCCAGAATGAAAATCTCCTCCATTTACTTACCATTCGCAAGGCACCTGCTTAGTTTGTCTGTGAGAGCATTGGCTTTCTCCAGTATGTGCTTTGCTACAAGAAAGCATCTGGAAGAGATCACCCATTGACACACTTTCATTGCATCTTGACATAGCAGATAAAATCTGCCCCCCCCCCTTTGTTGATGTACCAGACTACAGACATATTGTCCATCTGAATCACAAATGTCCCAGATGGGAGAGTGCCTTCAAAGGCATGCAATACTAGGTGGACTGCTGTCATTTCCAGGACATTGATATGCACTCTGGCCTCTTCTAGTGGAATGTCCTTCCCAAGTAGTGCCCCCAACCTCCCAGTTAGGATGCGTCTATGATAACCGTGGCCATGGGCAGCAGGAGAACAAATGGATGACCTTGCGAAACTTCATCTGAGCGAATCCACCACAGAAGATACTTTTCACAAGTTTTAGTGATCCTGACTGGGGCGAGCAAGGGCTGCTGAAGAGTAGACCACTCCACCAAGAGAGTCCATTGCAGAATTCGCATATGAAACCTGATTAAAGGAACCAGACTAACTGCTGCTGCTATGAATCCTAAGACTTGCAAGATTAGTTGCGCTGGAGGAGAAGAATGTGAGATCACTTTCTTGACCTGGGATCTGAGTGGCTGTACTCTTGTTGGAGGAAGTGATGTTATCTGATTGACCGCGTCTAGACGAGTATGAAGTCCAGACTCTGCATAGGTGTGAGATGTGACTTGCTGTAGTTAACTGTGATGCCTAGATGAAGACATAATTGGAGCAAGTAATCCCATGCTTATAGGAGTAGATGCCTGGAAGGGGCAGCTAGTAGCCAGTGTCTGGGTACAGAAACACTCTGAATTCCATCAGTCTCAAGTGAGCTGCTATCACTGTCATACATCTGGTAAACATCCTG
Source organism: Protopterus annectens (assembly GCF_019279795.1). Classification (NCBI taxonomy): domain Eukaryota; kingdom Metazoa; phylum Chordata; order Ceratodontiformes; family Protopteridae; genus Protopterus; species Protopterus annectens. The sequence goes on from NC_056731.1 coordinate 1,766,518,567, forward strand.
GGGTCTGTGGTAAGGTCAAAGGGCAGTGCTCTGAACTGGCAATGATTGGCTCCCAGACAAAAGTGCAGATATCTTCTGGAGTGTCTATTAATTTTGATGTGTTAATACACGTCTTAAAGATCTGTCGAACATATCCAATCATCCTTTTGCAGCAGGAGTAAAATGGACTGAACTGTGACCATCTGGAGCCTTGAATTCATTTCACATATTGGTTTCATTTTCTGAGATCCAGAATGGATCTGTCCCCTGTCTTCTTTAACATTAAAAAGAATCTATAGTAGATTCCGAATCCTACTTGGTCTGGATGATTCTTCTTTTATGGCAGCTTTTCTATTTCCAAGGCTGCTGTCTCTCTCTAATTGGGTGGGAGATGAGGGATTTTTTTCATTTTTGAAGGGAGAATTTAGGAAAATTGTATAAAATAACCTCTGGATATAATTCTCTGCAGCCACAAATCTTTTGTGATGTTTTCCCAGGCTTCGAGGTGCAGAGACACGTGCCCCCGATTGCCTCCAGAGAGCAATAGGTAGGTAACATTTCAGGAGCTCTGTTAGACTTTGTCTGAGAAAGATTCCCAGAAACCCAGGTTCTGTGGGCCACTTCTGATGCAGGAGCAGTGTCTTCCTTTAGAATTCCCCCTTCTGCTTCTGGGAGAACCATCTCCTCATGAATCTTGGAAAGGACAATGGGACTTGTGGACCCACATTTTTCTGCCTTCTGGTTGATTCCTAGGAAAAGGTCTCTGAGGAGTAGATGAATGGATCCCAAATGGCAGACAAGATCTTCCCAACTTGCTCACTTCTAAAGAGTGTTTCCTTCACTTTTCGGCCAAACAAGGAAGATCCATCAAAGGGAGCATTGATTAATATAGACTTGAAGGGCTCTGTAAAATTGCACAGCTGCATCCAGGCATGTATCCTGATGGCTATGCCCAAATTCACCACCCATGAGGTACCCTCTGCAGGGTGGGATATCAGCCTCATGGACATGTTAGATATGAACTGGAAGGTGGCCATTTGTGAAGAGATCTTGATTCTGGTTCTCCACAGACAGAGACCTGGAACGAGATTTAGAGAGCTCTTTAGTCAAATCTCTTTGCAACTTTATGGTGTGCCAGATAATTCAGTGACTACAGGGTAAAAGTCCCTGAATGTTAAACAAGCTTACCAAATATTTCCAAGGCCCTAGACTCCCTGTTATGGGGATGAAAAGGTGAGTTGATGAGCTTTGCTGTGCAAGCTCTTTTTTAGTGGCTGCTGCCATAACCATAGCATCTACCAGGACCCCCTTGCTCTAGTGTTTCCTGTCCTTTGAGTGGCTACATTTCTATGTGGTCATTTGGGGATAGGCTGTACAGTATCCAGGTCCCACCATGCATGGTGTAAGACAAGGTCTGTTAACTCATCAGTTGGGGGTGTCACCTAGTATGTATCCGGGCCAGACCCAAAAGCCTCCAGGAACACCAACTCATCCTGGGAAGGGTTGTCAGAAGACCATCCACCTTTCTGTTCTAGAAGTTCTAGTATTTCTCCAAAGGAGACATCCTCAGGTGGAGATCTGGGGGACCCTTCCCCTTCATCAAAGTCAGTGTCTTCAATGAGAGATTCCTGAGTGGAATAAGTGTCACCTTTTGCAAGCTCTCTTCCTAGGGACCTCATCAGTGAGATGGTCGAGAGGTACTGGACACAGTACGGGAGACCTGAAGGAAGGACTGGAGACTTGAACAGGTTGGCTGTCCCAGTGGGATAGAAGTAAGAGGCTCAGAACTAAGAATAGAAGGTGATAAGGAAATGGGATCCAAAGGGGGCAAGGATGTCTTCTCTCTAGGCAAAGAGAAGGCCTTCTCCACTATCTCAAAGGCAGAGGGCCTAGGCGAGACAGAAGTTGTCAGCACCAGAGTTGAAGTTCCCTGTGCTAATGACCCCTGAATCTCTCAATCTCCTTCCCAATGATGGAGTCAGCCTTGTGTTGTTCACTGCTGAAGTACCAAGAGGCAAGGATGGCTCTGATAAATTCTGAGTTGAACCTTACTCTGTGGAGCTGGCCCCGAAGCTTTGGCTCTGAGAGTCTAACTGCCGCAAAAGAATTGGAGCTGGATGGCTCAGGGAAGTGGTCTGATTCAAAGAGCTACCTGTCTTTGGATCTGATGAGGACACCCCCAAGGATCTTGGATCCAAGGGCTTCAAAACCATGGAATGGATCAGAGAAGGAGATATTAATTTAGAATCAGTGGTGAGAGGCTCACAGGTCTGCTGGGAGATGGAGACGGAATTACCCCATCTCGATCTGAGCTCTGAGGAACTTCCTCTCCATCCTATCCACCACGGATTTAGACAAGCTCCTGAAGGGTCTAAGTGAAGAGCTGGTAGACAGCAGATTGGAATGCTTCCCCTCTTGGAGAAAAGAAGAAGGTAGTCAAATAAATATTGGCTCCAGTAACTATCTTGGTGACTGGATCTGAGGTGATCTGGCTTTCGAGGACAGCTCAGTGGTTGAAGCTGAAGTAGATGAGTGGTCTAGAGACCTTTTTCTGGTGCCCTTATCCTTATGAGCTGATTCGGGCTACCCTTTGTTAGACCTCTTGGAGGGAGTTTGAGCCCCACTTGGAAAAAAAGAGGAAGTAGAAGGGAGAAGACCCTTCAAAACTAACGTATTTCTTCTATCACTAATAACTCTGATGTTGAAACGTGCACATATAGTGCATTCAGTATCCAAGTGGGCAGTGCACAAGCAATAGGCATATTCCCTGTGGGCATCAGTGTTGAGAATTTTGTGCTCACAAGAAATGCATTTCTTGAACCCAGTCAGCTTGCCTGTCATTATGAAGAAAAATACTACGCTTGATCTTAACCAAAAGATCAACAGCAAAGTTAAGATAAAAAGGTTAGACAATTTTTTTTTACAGAAAAGAAGGTACTAACAATGGTAAAAAGGTATACCATACCCTCTAATGGGTAGAAAATAGAGAAGAAATAAAGGCAAAGGTACCAACAGTGGTACTCAAGGGAACACCCAGGGATTAGGTATGAAAAGGAGGTATTGCCCAGTAGATAGAAGCCAAAAAAACTGTAGAAAGTAAAGGAGGACAGGTGATGAAATTCAGGAGATAATAGAAATTGAGAAAAAACGCAACTTTCTGAAAAAACCCACCCAACTGCTCAAGAGAGAAGAATCCACATCTGAAGCAATATGGTGGCAAACAAGATGTGGGGTATGTTAGGTTAGGGGGGCTTTATAGGTAAAGGAAGGTGCTTGAGAGCTGGATCTGAGAAACTTGAAAAAATGGCTGAGTTGGAAGCAAGACACATCAGTTGAAGAATGAATGAAAATGAGGACATCAGAATGTCAGATACTTTCTGAATTAATTTCCTCTTTCATTAAATTATTGGAGAACCAGAGCAGCAGAAGTGCCAAATAATAACTTCTTGTCTAAAGCAGAATCTAAGATTTCAGACATTACCTCATAAGCAAACATTTAGTTATGTACTCAGGCATATCTTCCCAACACTGTATTAGTAACAGTGGCCCTAGACACAGCATCTGCAAAATTGCACACATCCTTCAATGCATGCTTGGATTACAGGGAGAAGGTATAAAGTACAGCTGTGTAAGTAAACTTAACCATAACAGTAAATGTTTGACTGATTACTGGTACTGTATCTGTCTTATCCTGCCAAGGATGTAACTGTTGGCAAGCTTCCAAATAATCAGGGCACCCTGTATGTGTCCATATCATCAGTCAGCTCAAGCCGAGCTGACTAAAAAATAGGTTTGGATGCCAAGCCCTTTAGAGCTTTCATGCCAACAGAGAGAGGGAGGCTGATCCCTGAAAGGACAATACTAGGAGCAACAAAAATTAAGTATTCACACCATGCTTCTTAAGAGGCGATGGGCAAAGGGAAGATTCAGATGCTGCTACCAAGGGCAATAAGCCCTTTAGAACTAGTTCAGCCCAGTGCTAATTCAGAGCAAGGTTACAAAGGCCAAACAAATGCCACACTTAGTGTTGAAGTAGGCTGAAGTTTACTTACACAGCTGTACTATGTTCATCATTTGATCGTTACAAGTGTAGCCATAGCTGTATGGATGGATTACCTTTGCTTACCATATTTGAGAGGTGAAAGGGGAAGCATGCAGGAGCCCCTAGAGAATGGTTCTAGCAAAGCTTGATCTAGACCTAGAAAATGAATCAAGCTTGTAATGCCTTGTAAATATATGCATAGAGGACCAAGTTGCTGCTTCTGGGATCCAACCTTTTCCAAATAGCCACAGATGAAGCCTTGACCCTGCCTGGAATAGTTTTGTTATGGTGAGTATAACAAATGGTAAAAGTGTGAGACAACCTTTAGAAATATTCTACTTTGACCAGGTTCATATGTAAATACTAGGCTAGCTGCCCTTGCAGGCTATTTTAAAAATAGCCATTTCTCTAGAAAGGTGAGAATCAAACCCTGTACCTTGACTCTGTACAGTAAACACCTTAACCATCATACAAATGCACAAACCCGGTTGACCTCGCTTCTTACCGTCACAAAAAATGAACAACTAATCTGAAGATCTAAAAGACTTAGCTCTGTCAAGAATTGTCTGCGGAATTCCTAGGTATGGAGTATGAATTCTCACTCAGGGTCAGGAAAGAAAACAGGGAGACGGATAGTTTGGTTTGAAGTATACCCAGATGCCACTTTAGGCATAATATTTTATTTATTTATTTTATTTTATTTTACATTTGTTGACCGGGAAAGTCAGACTGGATATATGTCAATTTTCAGCAGAGGCCCGGGGAGAAAAACTCCAAATACAGTAATGAAATTTTGAAAACATAGTTAAAAAGGATTTTTGACTATTACGACTCAACTTAAACTTTAAACTTAATTAATATACATATTTTTTTACAAATACAGTCATAGAGAATAACAACACAGAGAGTTATTACATAGCTAAACAAAAATTCTTTAGGAATAGTTAAAAAAGGGAAATAATCAAAGCAAGAGGAAACAAGGATTAGTTCTCAAAGAAACCCTGTATCTATGAAAAATGAAATAGGGTTGACTCTCCATAAAGAGCTTGCAACTCAGAAACTCTTCTTGCAGAAGTCATAACAGTCAGTAAAGCAGTTTTCTGTGTTACGAACCTCAAGTCAGCCAGATTATCTGGTTCAAAAGGAGCAAGTGTTAGCTTGTCTAACACAAAATTAGGATCCAGGGAGGGGCCACTAGCTTTCTTGGAGGCCTCTTAAGCAAAACCCCTTTCAAAAACATTTTCACATGAAAATGTATTGAAAGAGAAGGCTCCATGGCCAGTCATGTTGAAATGACTGACAAATGAACCTTGATGGAGTAGTAAGAAAGGTTGAAGGATAGTAACACACAAATATTGCAAAACCAGAAAACAACCATCCCTGAATGAATTCTGTTTATGTTGTTGGCACCAACTAGAAAGCATTTTCCATTTGCCAATATATGGTTTTCTTGTAACAGGTTTTCTTGCCTCCATCAGTGCCCTCTGCACATCCTCAGTAAATGGGTGCCTAAATGAATTAAGACCCTATAATCCAGGCAGTCATTTGAAGTTAATTGTGGTCAGGATATGTCAAACACCCCTGATCATGTGTGAGTAGATCCATTCTCTGAGGAAGCTTGTGGTAACTGCCCTAGCCATTTCCAAAACAATGGAGAACTAGTGTTGCCTGAGCCAAAAGGGAGTCACTACAATGATTTTGGGGGATTCCTTCTGAATCTTCAGAAGTAGTCTGGATATCAGGAGAAAGGGTGAGCACATATACAGAAACTTTCCTGTCCAAGGAAAGAAAAAGGCATTTTCTTCCAGGCCTTCTTGCATGGAGTCCTTGACAAACCTCTTGCCAGCTGATTGTTCAGAGATGAGGCAAATAGGTCTTCTTGAGGGACTCCCCAAAGAAAGTTCAAATCTTGGAAGACCTTCTGATCTAGTTTCCATTTTTGAGGGTTAGCCTTTGTTCTGCTCAGCTGTCTGCCCCACAGTTTTGCTTTTATGGAATGTAGGATGCCTGTAGAGTGAAAATGTGCAGTGAAGCTATATTCTAATTTAACATGACTAGTCTTCCCCCTTGCTTGCTGATGTACCACATGATCGTGGTATTGTCTGGTGCAACTTGAAAAGGTCCAGAGGACCAACGATGATTCAGAGAGTTTAGTGCCTTAATCAAGGCAAGCTTTTCATTTATATTTATGTGCTTGTATCTGTCCTTGATGTCTCACACATCTTGCAGTTTTATCAGTCCTGAAACTGCTCCCCAAACAAAGTCCGAGTCATCTGTGGTGATTGACTGATTTGGAGCAGAGAGGGAGAAGAGGAGACCTGGATTTAGGGAAATGTACTGTTTCCACTAAGTGATTTCTCTTCAGGCAAACCTTGGCAATGGGATTTGAAAAGACAAAGGATGTTGGTGCTGGGACAAAAGAGACTTCAGATACCATTGTATCTTTCTCATGTGTTGTCTAGGCATGGTTATCATGAGAATCATAGACACCATGAGACCCAAAATCCTGAAATATTGCCTTGTAGTGATCAAAGTCTTGAGTGGAAAACCTTAGAAATAGATCTAAATATAGATCAATTTTTCCTTGTGGAAGAAAAGCTATTTGAACTGAAGTGTCTAGCTGACAGACTAGGACCATGATCTTGTGTGAAGGAGTCAGAAAAAGACTTTTGAATGTTCTCTTGGAATCCCAGTTTGTGTAAGAGATCTCTCACCCAACTGACAGATTCCTGACACTTTAGAAATGTCTGCTAAAATAAGCAAGTTGTCTAAATATAGGAAACTATGGATGCCCTGTAGCTTGCAGTGATCTATAAATAGAGCTAGATAATTTGCGAACACTCCTGGTGCAGTGGGTAGACAATGGGTAAGGCAGAGAAATGATAATGTGATCCAGGCACACAAAACCTTAAGAAACACCTAAAGATCTAGTTATATTGGGATGTGATGATAGGCATATTTTAAATCTAGTGTAATCAGGAATCTGAAATAAGGAAGAAGAGGTAACAAGTTGTGAAGTAATAGCATTTTGGACCTGGGTGCTGTCACAAACAGCTTTAGGAAAGAAACATCCAAAACTGTCCTGCAGGCATTTTCTTTCTTTGGCTCAAAAAAAAGTACAGTTGCATAAGTTCCACTTAGCTATAACAGTAGATGTTTGTAGAACACATTCCCTTACTGGCATATGGGTAGTAATGCCCTGCTACTGTCCCTCTGGCAGTCTGTCAAAGCTCAGAACTCCTCCCAGTGCCTGTCTGTGAGGGTGAAGAACCAATCACATGGCAGGACCAGGACAGCCCTTCACACTTACAGACAGAACTCCTTCAGTTTTCTAGGGTCTGTCTAATAGGAAGAGCAGATGGAAACAAACTTTGTGAATGCCTACTGTTCTAAACCAAAAACCACGCACAGACAACAAAAATGGTTGCTGAACCAAAATACAATAGCATCTCCAAAAAACAACTATATATATCCAAAAATGTGGTTGGTGGGGGGCTACTGTCAGTAAGGCAGTGTGTTCTATGAACATCTACTGTTACAGGTAAGTGGAATTTGCACAAATGTACTATGTTAAACAAGCACCCTACCTCACTGGCATTTTAGTAGATTCCCAAAGCTTAACCAACCTGGAAGGAAGGATAATGGTCCAGGAACCCCTGGAGAATGGTCCTCATGAAGCCTGCTATGGATTTAGAAAAATAATCCAGTTTGTAGTGCTTCGTGAAGGTATTGATAGAGGACCGAGTTGTTGCTCTAAGATGCTTCTAGAGTCCACTCCTTTCTAATATGCCACAGAACAGGAAAAGGTCCTTGTGAAATGTTCCCTTACCTTGCCTGGATTTGCCTTTCTATAGTGGGCCAACAAAAAGTAATACAAGAGGGCAACCAGCATGCAGTGGATTGTTTAGATACACATTGACCATCCTTTGTCCCAGAAAAGGAAATAAAAAGCCTTTCAGTCTTCCTAAAGGGCTTAGTTCTGTCAGGGTAGTACCTGAGCTCTCTATGCACATCCAGGGTATGAAGTATCCTCTCTAACTTATTCTTAGGTCCTGGAAAGAACACAGGGGGATTAACAGAATAATTCAGTATGAATTCTGAGACCACTTTTTGCACGAAAGAAGGATTAGTGTGAAACACAACTCTATTATTGTGGAAAATCAGGTAAGGATTTTCCCACCATGAGGGCTTGCAGTTCAGAAACTCGCCTTGCAGATGTCAGAGCAACAAGCAAAACAGTTTTCCACATTAAGAACTTGAGATCAGCATGAGCTGCCAGTTCAAAAGGTGGTAAGGTCAATTTTTCAACAACATAATTTAGGTCCCAAGAAGGAGGAATTTGCTTGTGAGAGGGGTCTCATATGTAATACTCCTTTCATGAACAGTTTTATCAAAGAGAAGAGGAGGATCTATTGGCAGACAAGCAAGCATAGCCACTAAATGCACCTTAACAGATGTGTATAAGCCATACTGGAGTAGATCACACCATTATTTCAAGATCAGAGGGTTATTACTTCAAAGGACCCTCTGTTTCCATTTAGGCACAACTTAGAAAATCTCCTCCATTTGTAAACCTCAGATTGTCTAGCAGGATTTCTTACCTCCATTAATATGTGCTGCACATACTCATGAAACAAATGCCTAAACAGAGTCAAGAATGAAATCATCCAGTTTGTCAATTGTGTTTTCTCCAAATAGGGGTGCACCAGTCATCCCTGAGATTGTGTTAGCAGGTCCATCATGTGAGGAAGTATATGGTAATTGCCCTTGGCCAATACCATTAACAGGGAGAAAAAGAAGTTATGTACTCACCATAATGTTCCATCTGTGTTGTCTATTTTTATTCTTCCTCAAATATTGGGTTTATATCAAACCTCACATCCAACTCAGATACTTTTTACAGCTCGTGAATATTGGAAACTCTCAAACTCTTCTCTTACCCATAATGCTCTAGTACCCTACCATGCATCAGATCTTGTTTGCAGGCCTTATAGCTTCATAGAACATTAGAAACAACACTAGGATGAGAAACCAATGCCTGGAGCTCAAAGACAGCAACATTGGATCCATTATTATATTCTCGTTCTTCCAGACATCACAAATCAAATGGTAGTGGGTCAGAGGAAGAAAAGTTGAGGAAGAATGAAAATGGACAGCACAAATGGAACATTATGGTGAGTACATAACTTCTTCATCTGATGTTGTCAATTTTCACCCATTCCTCAACAATTGGGAGAGAGTCCCAAGCTACCTGAATCCCAGGAGGACTCTAAGGCTGATCTTTCCCTCGAGAAAAGCTCTAATTTGTAATGAGTAATAAAGGTATGAGGATTAACCCAAGTTAGCATAAGTTGCAGCTGCACAGATATCATCCATGGCTGACCTGGATAAAAATACTGATGAAGTTGCCATGGACCTCATTGAATGTCCTTTCAAAGGTTTTGGCAAAGACAAACCCAATCTGTTATATACAAAGGAGATGCAGACAGTTAACCTTTTGGCTAAAGTTACTTTCATAACCGGATGCCCAATTTTGATTAAGCAAAAGAAACAAATAATTGATATGTTTTTCTAAAACATCCAAGAAATATGGCATGTTTTCTCCTTTGTTTGTGAAATTTAGAAAGAAAACTGAAAGCTTAATAGACTGATTGATGTTGAATTCTAACACCACCTTAGGAAGAAAGGAAGGGTTGGTTCATAGAGCTACCCTAACTCTATGAAAAAACAAATAAGGAGGCTTAGAAGATATGGCTTGACGTTCAGAGACTCTTTGACCAGAGGTTATAGCTACCAAGAAGATAGTTTTCCAGGTTAAAAACTTTAGTTCACATTTCATGGATGGTTCAAAAGGAGATTGAGTCAAAGTTTATAAAACTAAATTCAGATCCCATGGTGGAGTTGGAGTTTTAAAGGGTGGTCTCAGAAGAAAGGTATCCCTTATAAAGGTCTTACAAAGTTTTGAAGAAGCTATGGTGGAATTGTTACCTCCTATATAAAAATTAGAAATGGCAGCTAGCTGTACTTTAATAGTCAAGGAACTATCCCTTTCATTAAAAATTGTAGTCAAAAACTCAAGAACATTATGTATTTGTGTTGAAAAAGGGTCAATGCCTTTTTGATGTTCCCAAAAACAAATCTTTTCCATTTACTTCTATAAATCTTCCTAGAGGAAGCTTTATGGGAAGATAAAAGAATGTGGTGGAAAGGGGAGGAGAGCCTGGCTTGTCTAGCTATCAATGGAAGTGGAGAAACCATGTGGTCAGCTTCAGGTCTAAAATATCTGGGTGAATCACGTCTGTTGGGTGAGACAGGAAGACTGGAATCGGATCCAGAATCCATGGAGGATAAATTAGATGAGGCTAAAGAAAGGGGAAACAAATCTGACAAGGCCAATAAGGGGCAAAGAGGATGACTTTGTTCTTCAGTCAAGATGCTTTCTGGAGACACTTGAGGATTAGAGGGTTGGGGGATAAGCATAGAGAATCGCAGATATACCCCAGGGATTACCTCAGTGTCACTGCTCGACAGAGGCACAGCAAAATAATGGGTGTAGTTCCCCATACTAAACTAGGCTTGTAAATGCCCTCGGGCAGATAGCCTAGTATGAACCTATGAACCTATGAACCTATGATAGGGGGATCATGGAGGGGAGCATCTCTCAATGATTCCCCCCGGTGAGGGGATCAGAGCAAAGAACCTGCTGCACTTATTGTTAAGGGAAGATACAAAGAGGTTGCAGCAAGGTTGGCCCCATTGGTGGAATATCTTTTTTGTAACTTGCATGTTGAGATACCACTCGTGAGGCAGTAAAGTGGACCTGCTCAACCTGTCTATCAAGTTGGATTTTCCCAGAATGTGCATTGCTATCAGAAATCAATTGGATGAGATCACTCATTGCCACACTACCAGACCTTCTCAAAGCAAGGGGTAAGATCTGGATTCTCCTTGTTTGTTGATGTACCATACCACTGACATATTGTCCATCTGAATTGCATTAGTCCCAGAAGGGAGAAGGTCTTGAAAGGCCTACAATGCTAGGAGTACTGTTTTCATTTTCAGGACATTGATATGCATGCTGGCTTCTTTGGGGAATCAAGTACCTTGGACTGTCTTACTGTCTTTCCCAAGAAGTGCCCCGCCCCCCAATTTGGGAAGTGTCCTTGGTCACTACAGCCTTGAGCTGAGGAAGAATGTAGGGACAGCCTTGTAATATCTGATCTAAGCGAATCCATCACCAGAGGTACTTTTTGCATGCCTGAGTTATTCTTATCTGGGTGGACATAGGTTGGTGTAGAAAGGACCACTCAGTTGCTAAGGTCCATTGAAGAATTCTCATATGTTAACTTCCTAGCAGAACTAGCAATATCACAGTGGACATTAACTGCAATGCTTGTAGAATCAATTGTGCTGATAGAGAAGAATTCTGAATTATCTTTCTGACTTGAAATTGGATAGTCTGTACAGCTGGCAAGGGAAGGGAAACTGTTACTCATACTGTATTGAACAAGGCCCCTATGAATGCTAATGTCTGAGATGGTTCTAGTTGTGATTTGTTGGAATTGATGGCAATTCCTAGATGAAAGCAAATCTGGAGTACATAGTCTCATGCTTTTACCAGAAGATGCCTGGTCTGAGAGGTTATGAGCCAGTCATCCAAGCAAAGAAACATCCAGAATCCCTGCACTCTCATGTGAGCTGCTACTACTGCCATGCACTTGGTCAACACCCTGGGGGCTGTGGTGAAGCCAAAGGGCAGTGCTGTTAATTAGTAATGACTATTTCCTAGCCAAAAGTGTAGGTATCTCCTGGATCACCTGTTCATTTTTATGTGATAGTATGCATCCTGCAGATCTAGTGAGCACATCCAGTCATCTTTGTGCAGTAAAGGCAAAATGGACTCTGAACTGTGGCCATCCAGAACTTTGTATACTAAACCGATTTGTTCAGATTGCTAAGATCCAAAATTGGTCTCCTATAACCTCTGGAAATAATCCTCTGCATCCATTTATCCTTTGTAATGTGTAGCCAGGCTCTCTGGTGCAGGGATAGCTGACCCCTGACTGTTTCTAGGGGTGGAGAAATCAGGCCTCCTTTCAGGAGATCTGGTAGGGTCTGTCAGAGAAAGAATCTCTGGACCCCTGGTTCTGTGGGCCTCCTATGCTGCCCAGGCAGCATCTTCTATTAAGAGTCCCCCCTCTACTCCTGGGGAACTGACTCCACATGGATCATGCAAAGGACCCTGGGACTTTCTGAACTACATTTTTGACCACCTCTTTGATTCTAAGAGAAGGTCCTTTGAGGAGCTGAAAAACATTTGCCCACTACAGACAGGGTCTTACCATTTTGCTCATACCTGGAGAGTGTGCCTTTAATTTTAGGACAAACAAAGAGCTTCCGTCACATGGTGCATTGATGAATGAGGACTTGAAGGGCTCCATAAAATCACACAGACACATCCAAGCATGTCTCCTAATGGAAATGCCTGAACCTGCTGCCCTTGAGGTACCTTCAGCTGCATGTGAAATGAACTTCATGCACAAATTCAAGAAAGATTGTAGGGTAGCCAACTGTGAGGCAATAGAGGTCTGTGCCTCAGAAGTACTTGGCCCAGAGAGGGATTTGGAAAGTTCTGTAATCAAGGCCCCTCTGAAGTCGGGTGAAGTGTGCCAAATTATTCAGCGACCTGAGTGCTAAGGTCGATGAAGCATATACATGGTTCCCAAATCTGTCCAATGCCCTGGACTCCCTGTTAGGGGGATTGACATATGAACTCTGTTCTTTAAGTTCTTTCTTTGTGGCTGCTGTTATGACCATGGCATCTACTGATACCCCTTTCCTCCCAAACTCTCTACCTTTCGGTGGTGCCAGGATGCTGTCTGGTCTTTTGGGCATCAGCTCAACATTGTCAGGTTCTTTCCATGCCCACTTGGAAATCAAATCAGTGAGCTCATCAGTGGGTGGATTCACCCAGTAGTAGATGGGCCAGAACCAATGGCTTCCAGGAATACCAATTTCTCATGGGAATGGTTATTGGTAGACCAACCACCTCTATGCTTGAGAATCTCCAGGATGTCTCCAAAAGAGATGTTATCGGGTGGTGATCTTGGGGACCCTTCCCCATCATTAAAATCAGTATCTTCTGTGACCAACTCTTCAGGAGAGTCAGAGTGCTTCTTCTTGCACTTTCTCTTCCTAGGATTTCTTCAATGGGATGTTCCAGAGAAGTATCGGAAGATATAAGTATACCCTGCTGGGTAGCCTGGAGATTTTGTGCTAGCTGTAGAGTGGAGTGTTGAGACTCAGGCACAAAGACATATGGATCCAGAAGGAAGATCTGAATGGGGTGGAATCATCTGTCCTCCAGAAGCAGAGAACACTTTCTCCACCACCTTAAATCCAGAATGCCCCAGGGAGAAGGCTGCTGATGAAGTTGAGAAGACATGTTTCTGGACGACTAGCTCCCTCTGACCTGAAGGCAGCTGACCCGAGGCAGTAGTCAGAGTAGAGCTGTCCAGTGCTGAGGCTAAGAGGGGCAGAGATGGCTCTGACAACTTCGGAGTTGACTCTAACATCTTGGACTCTGCAACGAGGCTACAGATCTGAGAGTTATCTGGCTCTGAGACACTTTGAACTGGTGCTGTCAGAGAATCTATTGGAGGTGAAGATGCAACAATGTTCAGATCCAATACAGACAGTCCCAGAAGACTCAGATCCAAGGACTCAGAAGCCAAGGGTTGGATTGAAAAAGGAGCCAAGATGGGTGGTGTAGCACTGGTAAATGTCTCTGGACTGAAGGGGTAGGAGCCAGGAGAACTCCAATCTGAATCTATGCCAAGAGAAACCTTCTCATCATTCTGTCTACATCTGTTTCTGTCAGACTCATAGGTTCTTAGGTTCATAAATGTTTACTAGGCTAATGACTACAAAGACCTTTTTAAGCCTAGCCATGCAGCCCAAATCTCCAAGTTCTGATACCCTTGATAAGTGTAAGCAGGGTTTTGAGAGATGAACCATTTACAGGTTACCTGTGTCCATTAGAGGCATAGGTACCAAACCAGGGATGAATTTCCCATTTCCCATCCAATTGTCCAAGTTGCACTTGAATTGGGTTAAGGAGGAACTCTGCTTCACATGGATGGGGAGCCTGTTTCATAGATGTGGTAGTCTCTGGGATGCACACCTCTCTCTTCAGCAGTACTTATTTATAACACAGGCAAGGTTTAAGTCTTTATAATGGGTAATTCTGGTGCTGTTTGTTTTGTGGATATGCAGGAGGTCCATTAGAGTGGGGTCTGACAATGTCATGTATGCCAGGCATAGATCTCCCCTCAAAAGCCTGTAGCAGACAGAATACAGGAATAGGGCCTTGAGGCAGTCTGCACAGGACATTTTACTTACAACCTGTATTCTTTTAGTGAGGAACCTCTGTGAACATTCCAATTGTTGGCTATGCCTGATTAGGTACATAACAAAGGGGGGATTGTACTCAATGATAGGTCTGATGAATACCGAATACAGTGGAACAATGACTTCTTGGACTTAAGATGCCATACCTTTGTTTATAAGTTGTGCAATATAGAATGATTTCCTCACCACTGTAGACACATTATGGTCAAAGGCTAGATTACTATCTATGTGTGTCTCTAAGTCCCTGACCACTGGGTCAACTCTAAGGGGTGTATTGTCAATATGATAGTTACCAGGGATGGATGACTTCCCAAAGGATACTATTATGAATTTCTTGGCATTTAGTTTTAGTCCAAGGCTCTGATACCAGTTGTTTGTCTGTGGCAGCCTCTCCTTGAGAACATTTGTGTCAGTGTGAGGTTCAAAGACAGCTCCTAATTTGCAATCATCTGCAAATTTAGTCAGCCAGAGACCACTGACATTGGCTTTGACTTCTGAGAAGCAAATGCCATAAAGGAGCGGTCCAAGGACTGATCCCTGAGGGACTCCACTTGTGACTGGCCTCTTTGTAGAGGTGGACTCCCCAATTCTAACTTTCTGGGTCCTGTCTGTGAGCCAGTTGGCTATCCACTGGGTGACATACAGGTTTGCACCTAACCTCTTGAGTTTGTCAACAATGCCTGAGTGGGGTATTGTGACAAATGCCTTGGCCAGGTCAAGATAGGCAATGTGAACAATTTTCCCTTATCCATTCTTTGGTGACCTTCTGAAAAAAGTCCACTAGGTTGAGTAGGCATGATCTGCCCTTGACGAAACCAAACTGGGTTGGGTCCAGTGTCTGGAGGTTTATCATATCTCTATTGATCATCTCTATGATAATTCTTTCCATGGCTTTACATATAAGACTAGTGACTCTTATGGATCTGTAGTTTCCAGGGTCTGTAGATGACCCACCTTTGCGCAGAGGGATGACTGTTGCCTTTCTCCATTCATGAGGCACGAAACCTGTTTGGAGACTACAGTTAAATATTCATTCCAGAGGCCCTGATAGGTCATGTTTCATGCTGTTTAGAAGGCATCCTGGGATATTGTCTGGGCTCACTGATGCAATGTTCTTGGTCTTAGAGAGAGAGAGCATTGAGGACCTCTCCCCTAGTGATAGTAGGGGTAGTTATATTTGACGATTTTTCTTGAGGGAAGGTTGAGGGGGAGAGAGGGGTAAAGTTGGAGCTGAATTTATCAGCCAGGTGGTTTGCTATTACTTCTAGCTAAGTATAGGTGGCTCTATTTACTATGAGCTCTGCACACAATTGTGTATCACCTTTGAGGTTGTGGACATAGCTAAAGAATGCTTTGTGGTTGCCCTTGGCCTAGGAGGCCAAACTTACCTCATATTTGGCTTTGGTAGATTCCTGGAAGAATGGGAAGAAAAAGCCACTGATATGGACCTTGAATGGGGGCATGTCTCTAATAAAGGTGATAGCAATCTGGAAGGGACAAAGACCAGAGAGGATGCATACCAGGTCCGAGGGACTGGTTTCAGATCCGAAGGTATTGGATCTGATGAAACAGATCGGGCATCTGATGCAGACGGATCTGAAGTTTTGGTCTTCTGAGCGGTCCATTTTCATACTTTATAGGCTGGCTTCATGGTAGGATCAGAAGATGGAGCAGAGAATCAAGAAGGGTCTGTCAACCACTTTCTTGGCTCCTTTTTTCAGACCTGGTGATTTGAATGTCAGACAAAAATTTCAAGAAAGTTGTAGAAAGAATACCTTTCAAAACAAGTTTTTTTTCCTAACCACTACGGCCTTTGGAATGAAAACTTTGCAAATGTCACACAAAACCTTTAAGTGTGCCAGGCTCAAGCATTAAACACAGGAATCATGAGCATCATACAGAGGGATCTTATGCACACACGCACATTTTTTAAAGCTGGAAGGTTTTTCAGCCATCTTAAAAACAAACAAACAAAAAATTCAGAATAATGCTAATTTTTATAAAAAAATAGAAAGACAATTACCAACAATGGTAAAGAAAAAAAACTACCACAAGTGTAAAAGTAAGGTTAACAGAAAAATGTAATTAATGTTAATCAAATTAAATTAAACTACGACAAATATAGGATAAGGAAGGAATTATTCTATACAGATAAAGATAGGGAAAGAAATAAACAAGGTGCTCACTTATCTAAGCAGAAAACCACTAAAGTTCAAGAGCTCACAGCAACCACGTCCATATAAGAAGGTGGCAAATGTGATCTGAGGTAGGGTGGAGGACTACAGCATTATAAGTAAGGGAGGAGCTTGAGAGTTTCCAGTATCCAAAAGCTATAAAAAGTGGCTGAGTCAGATCTGATGATCGGATACAAACCCATTTTTTTTGAGGAATTAATAAAAGGAGTCACCACAATGATCCCTGGCATTTCTCTTCGAACTTTCAGAAGTCCCTTGTGAATGAGTGGAAAGGATAAAAACACATAACAAGAACATTTCCAATCAAAAGAATGAGAATGCATCTGTCCTCTAAGCACAGCTGCAAGGATACCTGGAACAGAATTACATCAGCTGTCTGTTTTGAAAAGAGGAAAAACAGGTCTGTTTGAGGTGTTCTCCACCTTTGGACTGGATCTTGGAACACCATTGCCTTGAGTTTCCACTCATGCGGGCCTGTCCAGGATCTGCTTAATCTGTCTTCCACAATGTTCTGCCTGGAGGTATGTATGATGCCTGAAGAGTCAAACAATGCTGAGAAACATGCTCACAGGCTATTACTGCCAAAAGGCTCAGAGGGTAAGATCTCTTTCTTTCTTGTTTCCTGAAGTACCACATCACTGTGGTGTTGTCATAACTACTAGAAAAGGACCTGGAGTCTAAAGGTGATGGACTTTCAAGGCACGAATCACTGTCAACATCTCCTTGATACTGATGCGCTTTCATGCATCCTTGCACCCCTGAGTGGCTTGCACTTGCATCCCCATTGACACAGGTCACCAAATGAAATCAGACAAATCTGTTAGGGCAGATTTTACTGGCACAGGAGGGGATAAAGGAAGTTCTGGATTGATACTCATCTGATCTCTCCACCACTGTAACTCTGATCTGATGAACGGTAGCACCAGCAACTGAGACTTCAGGGAATGGAGATACTGGATCCAACAATTGTGGACATACCATTGAAATTTTTCTTATGTGAAGACAGGCCAGTGGTATCATGACAATCAGTCCAAGAATTTTTAGGAATACCTTTGCTGAAATGAAATTCCACCTGGAGAATTCCAGAAACACTGTCTGGTACAACAGGACATTGTCTTCATGCCGAAGGCCATTTTCTGGTTGTATACAATCAAGCATCCCAGAAAGATGAGTCTTTGCAAGGGTGTCAGACAGGAGTTTCAGAGGTTCAGACTGAACCCTAGATGGGAGAGTAAGATTGAAACCTTATTTAGTGATTCCAAGTACCTTGATGCAGAGTATGAACAGATCAGCAAGTTGTCCAAGTATGGGAAGAAGTGAATGCCCAGAGTTGACAGTGGGCCACTACAGAAGCAATGCATTCTGTGAACACTTGCTGTGTAGTGGAATGCCCAAAGACAATGCAGAAAACTGATAGGGTGAACCAGACACAACAGATCTCAGATAGCTCCTGAAGTGATGAGCAATGGAATATAATGATAGCCATCTTTAAAGTCCAGGGTCACCATGAAGCAATTGTCTGGCAACAGAGGAAGCACTGTCTGCAGGGTGAACATCTTAAACCTGGGGGACGTTGACAAACTTATTCAAAAAAATAAAAAGAAAGGTCCACTGCTCTGTTTTGAGAAGTGAGAAACTTCTGGAGTAGAAATCTGTCATTCTTTCTGAAAGATCAGTCAGTTCTATGACTCTTGAGTCCAGCATTTGCTGTATAACAGGAGTAGGAGGGAATAACAAAGTCTGGTCCAGTGGATGAGGGAACTCTCCATGGAATGGAGCCATTTGTATCCCCTGCCAACAGTGTTTAGCACCCATTTGTCAGAAACTGCTGATGGCCAGGCCACCTTGTTGAGAGCTAACTAGAGAGATGAGGCACTTGAAGGGGGACTTGATAAAGGCAGGTGCTGCACCTCAGCATAGTCATATGTTGGGAGGGGAGGTATCATTTTTAAGAAAGGAATCCTTCTTGTTTGATTTGGTGGATTTGTCATCCTACTGTTTCCTTTAATTGCCTTGGTTCTTCTTTGTCTGGGACATCTGTTGGTTACGCTGATGAAAGTTATCTTGCTTAAAGGAGAACTTGGGAATATGGAACATTTTTGTCACTCCTTACCTCTGCTTTCCCAATGTTTAACAATCCGATTAGCTGCTGTACTAAACACACTATCAAAACTCAAGAAGAACATTTTAAATTTCATGTTTTAGCTCATGAGAAAAATTCTCAGAATGCAAACAAGCATCCCTCCTAATCACCACTGATAATGCTGGATTT
The DNA here is from genome assembly GCF_019279795.1 of Protopterus annectens. NCBI lineage: Eukaryota > Metazoa > Chordata > Ceratodontiformes > Protopteridae > Protopterus > Protopterus annectens. The sequence continues at coordinate 1,766,537,465 of NC_056731.1, forward strand.
CTCAAAATAGTATCAGCCCCCTCCAAGGCACATTTTAATGCATGTTTTTACATCTGAGAAACACTGGTGACAACATTTTTAACAGAGACATTTTGTTGTGCAGGCAAAGACTCCAAACTTATCTTAACTGTACATGCATCTCAACACAAACTTCCAAATAACACCATGATAGTTAAACGCCTTAAAAGTTACTATGCTGGACTGCAGCAGCTTCTTTCCCCAAGATTCTAGCCACTTGTCTATTTAGCTTGATGGAATGAGTTAAAAGAAGACATGGTCTTCTTCTTAGCCAAAGTCACTGGGGACATTGAAGAAGGGTCTGTAGGCAAAGTGGCTTGGAGGCTAGAGAAGGTTGAGCATACTCTAAATTTCTTAAACTCTTTTTTAGGCACAGCGTCAATAGAGATAGGGGAACTACAAGACTTTCTCCAATGTTAGGATTAATGGAGAAAAAGTCTCAATGCCTGGGGCATTCTCCTCCATGAGAGCATAAACAATGCTAATGTTGAGAGCAGCAGGAGATAGCTCCCAGATCAATACATCTCTAAATCTACACATCATTTGGGAAATAGAAAATAACTGTTAGGGAACCTATACCTGTTTGTAATTATAAGAGTCCAACTTATCTGAATCAGTCAGGTCAGAGTCCTCAGCCACAAAATCTTGTTCAAATGGAAGAAGCCCCAGCATTATTCATATCCCTGGTATGTCACCTGTAGTCAACTGCTTGAACAATAGATCTAGCCATTGCTATCATGTCAGGTGAAAACTCAGAGACTGCTGTCCAACCACCTGTTGGAACTTCTGTTTCTTTTTGGCATACACTACACTAGTGGGAGAATCCCCTCGGCGAAAAGCATCAATACTGGCCACAGAATTTGCACCCATGACTTCCCCTGCACCTAAAGGGTTTTGTTCTCCCATACATGCAGCAGGCAATGGTACAGCCCTGGAGGATGTGTCTGACCCTTGTGTCATGTGCAGTTGAAATACTACTACCTCAGAGGACATGTAGGTAACAGAAAACAAAGGGTTCTGTCTTTGAGTGTGAAAGGCTGTTCTGCTCCTGCCAGGTTATTGCTTCTTCACCCTCACAGGCAGTGGAAGGAATGCTGAGCTTTAATATTCTGCCAGAGGAAGGGCAGCAGGGCACTACTACCCATATGCCATTCAGGCAGTTTGTTTTTTGAACATCACCATTGAATAAAACTTTTCCCAACCTGGGAAGGGGGAAGTATTTCTATCACCCCTGAGAAAGCATGTGTTGAAGGACGGGGGAAATAGAGAAGTCTGGTCTGGATTTACTCCAACTGCCATCTGTAACCTTTGTGAATGATCTTCAGAATTCATTTGCCTATGTTGCCAAGGAGAAAAGTGGAGATTCAGACATTCTGGAAGGAAAAAGAAACTGCCAGGGTTGGAGGGGGGATCAAGACCCTTAAGCAGTCATTCTGACTTGTTGGACTGTTGTTGGTTTTGAGGGTTTCCAGAACTTATTTTAGACCTCCCACCACCCTTCTTTTTTGAACACTTGTTTACCCACATTTTGGTGAGACTGTTTAATTTGCTTTTTGTTGAATTTCGATGACGAGTTAAAGAATCCCTTGGAACATTTGGAAAAGGAGGGCTGAAAAATCTTAAGAAATTCCCTATATCAACTCACCCCTTCCATCATACTCTTTAATGCCCCTTGCAACACAGAAACCAAAAATAAATCTCTATCCAAATGATAATTTATCATTTCCTTTTTCACATCATCTGGGAGGTACTAAGAACACAGTGAGACACACCTCCTCAAAACAGTACCATTGGTCACAGCCCTGGAAGAAATTGGAACGAGTCTTACACACACTCTTTAAGCAATGAGTTAGGCCTGTGATGGAAGAAACTAAATTATTTAAAGCAGATTTTCCTCACAAGAGCAAACTGCATGCAAAACATTCTTCATACTTTCACAAAAATTCAGAATAAACGTTAACGTATGAGCTTAGCAATTCAAAATTCTGAAAATCAAAGATGCAGAAGTAAACACATTTTGCAGTAGTTATCAATAATCTTCCAATGTTGTCAGAAAGAGTATGATTGGATATAACCAAATATTTAGCAGCAGCAGGATTAACTAAATGTATAGCTACCAGATCAGGTTTGGGCTGAGTGTATAAAAAAATTTAAAAGATTGGGGAACTTTATACATTCTAGCTGCCTTTTCAGGAGCAGCAGGCTGACTCAGCAGGAAAATTGCAGGCAGTGACACACACATCCTCCAGAGCAGCCAGACATGGAGGAATGGGTGTAGCTTCTGGAGATTCCTTCTGTGACATCTCATAGTATTTTCTGGGGGACTGAGACACATCAGTGTTCTACTACTGAAAACACTGACACATTCTGAAAATTGTCTCAGAAAAAGATAAAACCACACAAAGAGAATCAGAAAGGGAGCTCACTTCTGAGTCTGAAACAGAAAACTAAGGAGAAAACCTTGTATCTGTCCCTTGTTTTCCTGTCCAGATTCAGAATTTTGAATCTATTCAGGAAAAGCATCTGTTTCTTTTACCAGTAACCACCTTAAAAGAAGCACAAGTAGCCTGAACCAAACCCAGTAAATTACCCCTGCTTAAGGAAATTTGAAGAGGAGTACAGAAATATTTAGCTTTCTGTTTCTTTTTGACAAAAAATGGGGTCAACAGTGTTATTAATGGCAGCAGCAGTTTCCCTAGGGATGTGCACAACATTCTGACCAAACAGAAGTCTTCCCTGTTCCAGGATTAACAAGAGTGGCTCTCCCTTGTCCACTGAGGGGACCCCAAAAGCTGTCAAAGACATGGCTAACTCACAGTACATAGGGATATGGGGTAAAAGATGAATGGTTTCAGGAACAAGCTATGGCCACAGCAGTCACCCACCTGCAGCTGAGGCATATTGCTAGTCAGCTGTGGTGGCAAAGGCTGTTTGCTTAATTTTTTTTTCTTTTTGTGACTGGAAGAGGGACCAACCATGGGACCAGTAGCTTGTTCCATGGTCAAGATGAAAACATGGCCTCTTTCCCAGGGAAAATAAGCAGCAAGAGCTAGTAAAAATTTAAAGTTTTTAAACGTCACTGTTTTTGCACATAAAAACACAATAAAGTACTTTAAAACACTTTGTCAGTCCCCAAAAGTGAAATGCCCACAATTTCTCCACAGAATAAATGTTTTTCAATTACCTTAAACAACTGTTAAACTGTCAGGAAAAAGTGCACTCCCATTTAAAAGTAGTTGTTTTTTGACAGTCCATTAAAATACAAACTCTTATCTTATACATAACTTTCCTAAACAGTAAAGTACAATAAAACATTTTTTTATATGGTAGGATTTCCCCAGAGGAAACTTTTCTACCAAGTAAATGACCAGTACAAACCAACTTTTGATCCTTGAAAGCCCACACATTAGTGATCTCTTAAACAGCAGGAGAGCTCTGATGGGCTTGGCAACCAAACATTTTAGATAGCTCAGCTTGAGCTGACTGATGGTTTGCGTGCATGGAAAGTGCCCCAAAGCTTAGCAATCTGGCTAGCTGTTATATCCTTGGCAGGATATAACCCATAAAGCTAAGGCTACTGCAGTAGTGATCAAATGAATAAACATACAGTTTGTCTCAAAAAATAACTTTTTTCTGCAGGAGAGAGGAAGCCAGTCTTCACAGACTATCCATATAACAAAACAACGACTCCCACATAGACGCCTGATAATTGAGAATTCTGAAAGCTCAAGTGGAAGAAGAAAACCTTCTCTTACCTAGGCAATCCAACACCTTGCCTTCACTTTAACCAAGAGAAGGGTTTGTGCTCAATAACAGCCTACTGCCAGAAAATTAAGCCATGGATATTGCTGCTCGGTCTGATCTAAGGTGAGAGAAAAGAAATGTATTAGTCTAAGACACTTTATACATTGTCTTAAGGACTGATGGCTGGGTAACAAGAGGGTGCCAGGGAGCATTCAACACATCACACATGGCTGGCAGCAGAGGGGAAATGGGTGAAGAATGAGGAGTATCCCTTTGTAAAATATATCTCCTGAGTTTCAGAAGACATCATTGTGTCCTCAACTCCCCCCCCCCCCAAATAAATTCCGGCTATGGTCTGATTAAAAGAAAATTCTTTTGCAACAAGGAAAAAATTAATATTTTCCTCATAATCTAAGAGTTGATCTTGAAAAGCTGTAGAAGAAGCCCTATTTACATCATCGTCATACCCTGTTTCCTCAGGAATGTCTTTACAGGGGATGCCCACTTGTAATTACTTCTGGACACCAAGATTTATAGTCTGTAATGTATGCCTTGCTAAGGTTATAAAATCATCTTTCTTAACTATAATTATGTTTTAGGATAAATAAAAGTTATGCACTCACCATAACTGTGCGCCTGTGTTATTCTTTGTCATACTTCCTCAACTGATGGGGTCTCGGATCTGACATCTGACACTTCAAAGACTTAGATGCATAGCTTGAACTCCTCCTCTTATCCATAATCCTCCTCAGCAACAGCATTACTTCAAATCTAGTTTGCCCTCCCTTTACTCTACAATGTATGTGCAAACAGCTATGATATAGAAAAAAATATATAATACCTTAGAGAATAACTATATAGATAGGAGGAACAAGGGAAGCATAGCTGGAGCTCATTAATCAGTCAAGCAAAATATTTAATCCTTTGTCCAAACTAGGAACCTTGAAAAATATGCAATAATAAATAGGAAGGATGGAGGGAGGGAAGTTAAAGAAGAATGAAAATACACAATACAGATGCATGTTATGGTGAGTACATAACTTTTATATCTGAGGTTGTCTTTTTCATCCATTCCTCAACTGATGTGACAGTCTCCAACAAGGGAAAACACAGGGTGGTCCTCAAGGATGGATATTCTGCAGCACAGTGGAGCCAAATGCTGTTCTGTTCCTAGAAAGATGTCCAGTTTGTAGTGACCAACAAAGGTATGTGAAATAGACCAAGTAGCATCTCAACAAATTTCATCTATAGAAACCCTAGACCAAAAGGTGGAAGATGTGGCCACCAGTCCAGTGGCATGACCCTTAGGATGTCTTGGAAGTGTCATTACATTTTTGTTGTATACAAAAGAAATATAATCAGTAAGCCACTTGGCTAAAGTCACATTTGAGACAGGTTTTCCCAGTGTGGCTTTTGGAAAAGAAAATAAATATTATTTATTTATTTATTTATTGCATTTGTTTACCAGGAAGGTCCACTGGGCCTAGGTGACCCCATTTTCAGTGGAGGCCTGGGGAGAAAAGCTCCACATGACATTAAACACGTTGAAGATTACAATAACAGATAGAAAGTTATCTAGTTACATAGATAGCTAGAAGGCAAATACATAAAAATACAGACATATAGTTACAGTTACATAGATAGCTTGAAGGCAGTGCAGTAAACAATCTTAGGCATTGATTTAACTGTGATATTAGAACATGTAGAGTGCCTACATATTGACCAGTTGAGTGGAAAGAGGAGGGGTAAAGTTGGAGTGGTACAATTGGAGGAAAAAAGTGAAAGGGTTATGTTTGGCATGGACATAACCAGCAGGAGGAGAGGTGTTGTCTAAGAGATTTTTTTAAAGAGTGGAGGGTAGGTGATGGAGGTTATTGTGGTTGGGAGGGTATTCCAAAGTTTGGAAACAGTGAAGGAATAGAGCATTTCACCAGCTGGGAGGTGAGGTTTGTCTACGTTAAGCAGTGTTTTATATCCTGATCTAAGAGGTTTATTTGGTTGGTACAATGATAGTAAGGAGGAGAGAGAGAGGGACATGCTGTGGGTTTATATATCATTTTATGTGCAGTAGTTGTTGCAGCGAGGAACAGTGGTGTGATGAGGATTTAGCACTGGTTGCAAATCTGGCGACCTTATTGTAACATGAGTTGAGCTTTGTTTTAAGAGATGAGTGGATATTTGTGAGTATGGGGGCACCATATAGCAGGGATGGAAGTAGAAAGGCTGAGGCTAGAGTCTTTTAGCAGTGTTGTTGAGGTAATAGCTATGTCTATAAAGGGTGCCCAGTTTCTGATGTGTTTTTTGATGTTATTTATTATGTGGAGATCAAATGTTAGGGTTTCATCAATAAAGACTCCTAGCAGTTTAGTACTAGAGACTACTTCAATGGTGGCATATTTTGGGAGTGGATAGAGAATTATGTTCTATTTAGATAGGATGTTTTTTTGGGATTGAATATGATCAGTTTAGTCTTGTTTGGGTTGAGAGCTAGGTGATTGCATGACATCCATTTTTCAGTAGATGTGAAGGCATTTTGGGTTAGTAGCTGTAACTCGGAAGGGGTTTTATTAGTGCAGATGATTGTTGAATCATCTGCATATTGGATCACAGTGCCCTGTTTAAGGGAGTTATGGAAGTTATTGATCAATATTAAATAGAAGGGGCCCAGTATGGAGACTTGGGGGACACCTGTGGAGATGCTGAAGAGGGGGGAACAGGATTGCTGCCATTTAGTTGATTGATATCTGCCAGAGAGGTAACTTGAGAACCAATTTAGGGTTGGCGGTGAGACACCTAGATTGTTGAGTTTAAGAGTAAAAGGGAGTGTGAAATGGTATTGAAAGCTTTTGAAAGGTCAAGGAATAGTGTGGAGATGATCAGACCGGAATTGCATGCTTTAGTTAGTCTGATTTTCTGAAATCAACCTCTTTTCATGTCAACAGTCAGGGTAGATGTAAAAAACTTTTATCATAGAAAACTGTTTTTTGGGTTGGAATCACTTCAGCCAGATGAGTATCAGAATTCAAGGTCCTCTCATCTAAACCACAGTATCTATTTTTTCATAAGGACTGGGTCTGTCTCCACACAAATCCTTCCTTTGTACCTAAAGTGGGTTCATAGCTGTTTCTGAAGCCACCTTTGGTACAAAGGAAGAATTTATGTGGAGACGGATCCTATCCTTATGAAAAATTAGATACTGTGGTTTAGGTGCGAGGACCTGGAATTCTGATACTCATCTGGCTGAAGTGATTGCAACCCCAAAAAATAGTTTCCCACGATAAAAAATGTTTACATCTACCCTGGCTGTTGGCTTGAAAGGAGGTTGAATTAAGGTTTTTAGGAGAATATTCAGATCCCATGAGTGAGAAGGATCTTTGATGGGAGGGAAGGGTGTCGGAGTAAGAATACACCTTTAAGAAAGGCTTTACACACTCTAGACGAGGCCAAAGAAAACTGGTTATGTCCTATATGAACATTTTAGATAGCTAAAAGTTGAATCTTTAAAATTGTTGAATAACTAGCACCATCATTGTAAATGAAAGCAAGGAAATCCAGAATAGCTGAAATGGATGCTGAAAAGGGATCTGTTTGTCTCTGTGCCACCCAAAGAGAGAATCGTTATGATTTACTCTTATACACCCTTCCTGTAGGAATTTTGAGATCAGTAGAACAGGTGGGAAAGAGTATAGGAGTCTTGGGGATCAGTCCCGGCTAAGAAAGTCTCTCGATGGCTCCCCTTCTGGAGGGGGATCAGAACAAAGTGCCTGCTGCACTTGGAGTTGAGTGGGGAGGCAGAGAAGATGGCAGCATGGTTGACTCCATTAACAGAAAATCATTTCCGTCACCACAGGATTGAGAGACCACTTGCGAAATATGGAACTGCTCAGTCTGTCTGTTAGAACATTGGACTTCCCTGGAATGAAGGTTGGCAGAATAAAGTGGCTGGAAGAGATCACCCACTGCCAAAGTCCCATTGCCTTTCGACATAGAAAGCAGCACTTGGTTCTCCCGTTTGTTGATGTACCAGACAGCTGACATATTGTCTGTCTGAAGAGCAATCATCCCTGGAAGAAGAACATCTTTAAAGGCCTGCAAAGCTAATAGCACTGCTGTCATTTCCATGATATTGATGTGAAGATTAGCCTCCTGATTGTACAAAAAACCTTGGACTGTTCTTCCCAAGAAATGTCCCTTCCCCATAGTTTGGAGGTGTCTATGGTCACTGTGGCTGTGGGTGGTGGAAGGATAAAAGACTAAACTTGAGAAATTCCTCTTGTGGTGATCCATGAAGAAACATGCTCTTTGCGATTCTCATAATACATACTGGAAGAGAGAGAGGGGATGACTTCTGACAGACTGCTGCACACAAGTGTCCATTGAAGTACTCTCATGTAATATCTTGTATTCATATTATAGTTATAGAAGTTGCCATGGATCCTAGAAATTGCAAAATTAACCTTGCTGGCAGGGATACTTGGGCTCGTAATGTGTTTATCCTGATTGATGGAAACTTTTGGCTTGCATGACTGTGTTCAGATGAGCACCAGTGAACTCCAGGACTTGAGTGGGGGGAGAGATGAGATTGGCATTTGGTTCATTGTAATGCCCAATTGAAGACATAGTTAGAACAAGTAGTCTCTTGTTTGAATCAGAAGATGCTTGGTGGAAGCAGAGAGGAGCCAGTTATTGAGATATAGAAACACCTGGAATCCAGCAGCCTCAGGTGAGCTGCAACCACTGCCATACATTTGGTGAACATCCTGGGACTGTGGTGAGGCCAAAGTGCAGGACTCTGAATTGGTAATTACTGGCTGTCAGCCAGAAGCAGAGGCATTTCCTGGACCACCTGTCTATTTTGATGTGATCGGCCAAAATACAGATCCACAGCTCGAACAGGGCAATAACCACCACAGGCACAGTTCGCAGAATAATTGTCACGATGCAACAGTTAAAAATCCAGTTTATTATCAAAGAAAATACACTCCAAAAAAACAGTCAGGTTAACCGCTTTCATCTGACTACAATCAGACTTCATCAGAACCATTAATTAACAGTTGATTGATCCTTATAAAGTCATTTTGGCGCCAAAAAAGTTAATAGATTAATAAACCAAAAATACTTTTTAAAAAACTTTGGTATAAAATGCTTTTCCAAGTAAGAAGTGTTGATTAAAATGCTAAACTAAAATGTGCACCTCAGTAAAACCTTCCCAAGTGTGACCACATATAAATAAAGGAATAAATAAAGAAGTAAATGAAATACATACATAGCTGCATAAATATTATCCTACTATATGGTGGTAAACTTGGGGTCCTTGCCAAACTTCATCCACGGTCCAATAATAAAATAGGCTTAATGCTAATGCTATCATTGAGACCGGGAAATGAAGTGGCATCACAAAAAATCTGCCATTCACTTTCTTTATAGGCCAGATAGGTCTTCCAATTACCACCATAAACTAACGTCTCCATTTGATCTACTATAGAAAATTTAAACACATGGTCTTCACCTTTGTCCAACACGTGTCTACTTAATGCATTCTTGGTGTCTTTCTTCTTTATTTTATATAAATGTTCATAAATCCGTGTTTTTAGTCTCCTTTCTGTCTTGCCTAAGTAATAGGCAGGACAGAGTACACATGTGACAAGGTAAACAACTCTTTGGCTGTTGCAGTTCCCTTTTATACAATAGCACACTGTGTTCAAAAAATTGTGTAGCTTAATGGTCTTACTCTCATTGATATTTTTACATTGACTACAGGAACCACATCTTTTTGTTCCACTCTTGTTCTGTGAAGATTTAGTTTTCGAACTAGTCTCTATTAACTTTTTTAAGTTAAATGAGGTCTTACAAACACTAAAGGGTTGACTACCTAGACACGAACTGATATTTTCGGAAGTGTTTAACAACTCCCAGTGTCTGTTCAAAATTTCTTTCACTAAATTTGTGTATGGATTAAACATGATGATGCAAACTATCCTATTAATTCCTGCACTTGTCTTGTTTTTGTTCAAAAAAGGTTTTCCTAACAATGATGTATATCTACTACCCCAATTGGTCTTGACATGTCCTGCCACTTTGTCTAACATTACTTTAGGATATCGTCTGTTCATAAACATTTGATGAATACCTTCGATTTCATTTTCCATGATGTCTTTGGTGGAAGACATCCTGGCTGCACGAATACATTGCCCCTTAAACACATTCCTAAAGATGTGTTGTGGGTGGCAACTACTGTATTCGATGTAATCATTCGAGAAAGTTGATTTCCTAACAATTCTCGAAACAAAACCATCAGGAATATTGCTTATAAAAGTATCCAGATAAGGAATACCAAATTTCTCAAACTTAAAAGTAAATTTAAGAAAATCAGTACTAGTGTTTATATAATTGACAAACCTGTGTATGTCCTCAATTGGCCCCTTCCAAATAATAAACAAGTCGTCCAAATATCGAGAATACAATGAAATGTTTTGGTAAAATTCACTGGGAAAAAGAACTTGATTTTCCCACTCAAGCATAACCAGGTTAAAATCCCCATTGCTACCCCTCTGGTCTGCCTGAAATATTCTCCTTGAAATTGGATGTAATTATGTTCAAGGACTAGACCCATCATGTCCAAGATTAAACAAATTCTGTCCCAACTAAGTCCAGAGTATTTTTTAAGACTATTACCAAAAAATTCTATTCCAGTGGAACTAGGGATACAAGAAAACAAATCTTGAACATCTATTGTCAAAAAAGTAAGGTCTTCTACCCATACATCCGGAGTTAATCTACTCAAAAATTCCCATGAGTCTTTGATTAAATGAGGGACACTGCTGTAAACATGTTTAGTCCATTGGTCAATCGTGACTCCTATGTTGTAAGTTTTGGAATGGGAGCCAGCAATAATCGGTCTAAAAGGTGGGTTTTCCAAGGATTTATGTATTTTTGGAATTCCAAAAATGTTGGCCATCCTTGGAAATTCTGTTCTTAAAAAATTGTAAACCTCATTAGAAATACGGTTGTCCAACAAGTACTCCTCAATTGCCAAATCAATCCTACGGTAACCAATATTGATTTGGTTCAAAGAGACCTCTTCATAATTCCCTGATGTAAATAGGATGTCATGAATAACTCTGTTGTAGTTTACTGTATCAAAAATGACCAAACCCCCTCCTTTGTCCGGTTTCATAATCCTAATGTTTTTGTTAGTCACAATTTCTTTTAAACAATTCCTCTCACTGGTAGTCAAATTATCCTCAAAAGGTGGAATTGAGTAAGATTTTTTGTGTATATTGTTGTATAATCTGTAAATATCATTGCATACCATTTTTTCATATAGGGCCACCTGGGGGTGAGATGTAGGTATATAAGCACTCTTCCTACATAATCGGTTACACTTGTACTGATCACTGTAGCTGTTGCCTTGGTTGTCCCTAAATTGTAAGGCCAAATTCATTCTACGGCAGTACAATTTGATCTCTTTAACCACGTCTACTAAATTAAATTTGACTGTAGGAATGAACTTCATTCCCTTGCTGAAAAGTGTAAAAAATTCATGTGAAACAAACAATTCAGAATAGTTATAAACCTTAAATCCAGCAAAAGTAAGAACAAGTGGTGTCGACCCACCTCTTGTGTCCACTTTGTTATTAACTAAACTGTCTTTTACTGTAACCACTAAGTTTGACTCTAGAGGAGGGTCTTGAACCATTAAAGTTGGGACACATTTATTAGTGGCCCTGTCTTTTACCTGTACTGTCTTTTCCTGTATTGTTTGGGCGCGGGGTAAAATCTCCCTCCCTGAAAATTTGTATTGTCGTCAATTCTATCATTCCTATTAACATTGTCCCTGCCAATGTTATAATCAGTCACACGTTTGTTGTCCCTCACTGTGTTGGTATGAGGCCAAACATATGCTCTTTGCTTCTCGTATAATTCTAAATCCCTATCTAACTTTTTAAGCTTCCTGTTGTATACACCTTTTGCTTTGTTGTCAGCAACATAAAATTGTTTGTGATACAAATCCTGCCATGTGTCAAAATTACTGCCATGCACAATTTCCTCATTCAACACTTCTACTTCATTTAATAACATAGTAATTTTCTCATCATTGAATTTCATCAATGTTTTAATATAATTAAAACCAAAATCATCAAACATATGATTAAATTCCTGGATAACCTCTTCTGTATAAGACACACCTAGTGGCAATTTAAAAAATCGCAACCCTTTTGGTACAATATCTAACTTTAAACATTTCTCTAAATATGCATTGTCAATTCTTGTACTTTTTAAGACAAATAACTTTTTGCCCATTAAAAATATTTTCTCCTTAATAGGCTCTAAGTTGCCACTAGACAAATTCCCACCCCATGTGTCTCTGTGTTCACTCTCTGAAAAATAATCCAATCCATCACTCAAAAAACTATTCAAAACATCATTCACATTAAAATTGCTTTTATTAGCGTCCCCAAGGGAATACCCCTGTTTGTGGTTAGGTTTAAACTTAGTCCAAGGGCTAGAAATAATGTCTTTTCGAACAGTACCTTTATTACGCTCGCCACCCTGACTCACTGTGGCAGAATAAGTTTTCACATATTCCTTCTTCTTAGGTTTAGCCCTCAACCGGTGTGTCTCTTCATTGTTATGAAAAAAGCTAAAATCAAAAGTAAAATCACCCGCTTGCGAAAGGTTAATGTCCACATCCCTTGTTTCCACATTTAAATCCACGTTAGGTGTTCCCGTTGGTTTAACTGTAATTTGTCCATTTGGAATATCCTCATCACTCCCTGCGTTACCTGAAGTGGAAGATTGTAAAGGTAACGACTCGAGTGGCACTAAGCGACGTGCTTGATCCGCTGAGGCTCCATTTTGGACGGCTTCAGACAGCCTTCCCACGAGCTCTAGAAGTTTGCTCACGAGGGTAGTGTAGTCTTCCCTGCTCAATGACACAGACAGGGACCCGGTTTCAGCCATAGACACAACCAAGTAAAAAACAGTCCACCAAAAAACTCCAAAAGTAAATGGCCAAAATACAGATCCACAGCTCGAACAGGGCAATAACCACCACAGGCACAGTTCGCAGAATAATTGTCACAATGCAACAGTTAAAAATCCAGTTTATTACCAAAGAAAATACACTCCAAAAAAACGGTCAGGTTAAGTGCTTTCATCTGACGATCAGACTTCATCAGAACCATTAATTAACAGTTGATTGATCCTTATAAAGTCATTTTGGCGCCAAAAAAGTTAATAGATTAATAAACCAAAAATACTTCCTTAAAAATACCTTTTAAAAAACTTTGGTTTTAAAATGCTTTTCCAAGTAAGAAATGTCGATTAAAATGCTAAACTAAAATGTGCACCTCAGTAAAACCTTCCCAAGTGTGACCACATATAAATAAAGGAATAAATAAAGAAGTAAATAAAAGTAAATGAAATACATACATAGCTGCATAAATATTGTCCTACTATATGGTGGTAAACTTGGGGTCCTTGCCAAACTTCATCCACGGTCCAATAATAAAAAAGGCTTAATGCTAATGCTATCATTGAGACCGGGAAATGAAGTGGCATCACAAAAAATCTGCCATTCACTTTCTTTATAGGCCAGATAGGTCTTCCAATTACCACCATAAACTAACGTCTCCACTTGATCTACTATAGAAAATTTAAACACATGGTCTTCACCTTTGTCCAACACGTGTCTACTTAATGCATTTTTGGTGTCTTTCTTCTTTATTTTATATAAATGTTCATAAATCCGTGTTTTTAGTCTCCTTTCTGTCTTGCCTAAGTAATAGGCAGGACAGAGTACACATGTGGCAAGGTAAACAACTCTTTGGCTGTTGCAGTTCCCTTTTATACAATAGCACACTGTGTTCAAAAAATTGTGTAGCTTCATGGTCTTACTCTCATTGATATTTTTACATTGACTACAGGAACCACATCTTTTTGTTCCACTCTTGTTCTGTGAAGATTTAGCTTTTGAACTAGCCTCTATTAACTTTTTTAAGTTAAATGAGGTCTTACAAACACTAAAGGGTTGACTACCTAGACACGAACTGATGTTTTCAGAAGTGTTTATCAACTCCCAGTGTCTGTTCAAAATTTCCTTCACTAGATTTGTGTATGGGTTAAACATGATGATGCAAACTGTCCTGTTAATTCCTGCACTTATCTTGTTGTTATTCAAAAAAGGTTTTCCTAACAGTGATGTATATCTACTACCCCAATTGGTCTTGACATGTCCTGCCACTTTGTCTAACATTACTTTAGGATATCGTCTGTTCATAAACATTTGGTGAATACCTTCGATTTCATTTTCCATGATGTCTTTGGTGGAAGACATCCTGGCTGCACGAATACATTGCCCCTTGAACACATTCCTAAAAATGTGTTGTGGGTGGCAACTACTGTATTCGATGTAATCGTTCGAGAAAGTTGATTTCCTAAAAATTCTCAAAACAAAACCATCAGGAGTGTTGCTTATAAAAGTATCCAGATAAGGAATACCAAATTTCTCAAACTTAAAAGTAAATTTAAGAACATCAGTACTAGTGTTTATATAATTGACGAACCTGTGTATGTCCTCAATTGGCCCCTTCCAAATAATAAACAAGTCGTCCAAATATCGAGAATACAATGAAATGTTTTGGTAAAATTCACTGGGAAAAAGAACTTGATTTTCCCACTCAAGCATAACCAGGTTGGCAAAAATGGGGGCACAAGAAGCCCCCATTGCTACCCCTCTGGTCTGCCTGAAGTATTCTCCTTGAAATTGGATGTAATTATGTTCAAGGACTAGACCCATCATGTCCAAGATTAAACAAATTCTGTCCCAACTAAGTTCAGAGTATTTTTTTAAGACTATTACCAAAAAATTCTATTCCTGTGGAACTAGGGATACAAGAAAACAAATCTTGAACATCTGTTGTCAAAAAAGTAAGGTCTCCTACCCATACATCCGGAGTTAATCTACTCAAAAATTCCCATGAGTCTTTGATTAAATGAGGGACACTGCTGTAAACATGTTTAGTCCATTGGTCAATTGTGACTCCTATGTTGTAGGTTTTAGAATAGGAACCTGCGATAATCGGTCTAAAATGTGGGTTTTCCAAAGATTTATGTATTTTAGGAATTCCAAAAATGTTGGCCATCCTTGGAAATTCTGTTCTTAAAAAATTGTAAACCTCATTAGAAATACGGTTGTCCAACAAGTACTCCTCAATTGCCAAATCAATCCTACGGTACCCAATGTTGATTTGGTTCAAAGAGACCTCTTCTTAATTCCCTGATGTAAATAGGATGTCATGAATAACTCTATTGTAGTTTACTGTATCAAAAATGACCAAACCCCCTCCTTTGTCCGGTTTCATAATCCTAATGTTTTTGTTAGTCACAATTTCTTTTAAACAATTCCTCTCACTTGCAGTCAAATTATCCTCAAAAGGTGGAATTGAGTAAGATTTTTTGTGTATATTGTTGTATAATCTGTAAATATCATTGCATACCATTTTTTCATATAGGGCCACCTGGGGGTGAGATGTAGGTATATAAGCACTCTTCCTACATAATCGGTTACAATTGTACTGATCACTGTAGCTGTTGCCTTGGTTGTCCCTAAATTGTAAGGCCAAATTCATTCTACGGCAGTACAATTTGATCTCTTTAACCGCGTCTACTAAATTAAATTTGACTGTAGGAATGAACTTCATTCCCTTGCTGAAAAGTGTAAAAAATTCATGTGAAACAAACAATTCAGAATAGTTATAAACCTTAAATCCAGCAAAAGTAAGTACTTGTGTCCACTTTGTTATTAACTAAACTGTCTTTTACTTTAACCACTAAATTTGACTCTAGAGGAGGGTCTTGAACCATTAAAGTTGGGACACATTTATTAGTGGCCCTGTCTTTTACCTCTACTGTCTTTTCCTGTATTGTTTGGGCGCGGGGTAAAATCTCCCGCCCTGAAAATTTGTATTGTCGTCAATTCTATCATTCCTATTAACATTGTCCCTGCCAATGTTATAATCAGTCACACGTTTGGTGTCCCTCACGGTGTTGGTATGAGGCCAAACATATGCTCTTTGCTTCTTGTATAATTAATTCTAAATCCCTATCTAACTTTTTAAGCTTCCTGTTGTATACACCTTTTGCTTTGTTGTCAGCAACATAAAATTGTTTGTGATACAAATCCTGCCATGTGTTAAAATTACTGCCATGCACAATTTCCTCATTCAACACTTCTACTTCATTTAATAACATAGTAATTTTCTCATCATTGAATTTCATCAATGTTTTAATATAATTAAAACCAAAATCATCAAACATATGATTAAATTCCTGGATAACCTCTTCTGTATAAGACACACCTAGTGGCAATTTAAAAAATCTCAACCCTTTTGGTACAATACCTCACTTTAAACATTTCTCTAAATATGCATTGTCAATTCTTGTACTTTTTAAGACAAATAACTTTTTGCCCATTAAAAATATTTTCTCCTTAATAGGCTCTAAGTTGCCACATTTATATAAAATAAAGAAGAAAGACACCAAAAATGCATTAAGTAGACACGTGTTGGACAAAGGTGAAGACCATGTGTTTAAATTTTCTATAGTAGATCAAGTGGAGACGTTAGTTTATGGTGGTAATTGGAAGACCTATCTGGCCTATAAAGAAAGTGAATGGCAGATTTTTTGTGATGCCACTTCATTTCCCGGTCTCAATGATAGCATTAGTATTAAGCCTTTTTTATTATTGGACCGTGGATGAAGTTTACCAAGTTTACCACCATATAATAGGATAATATTTATGCAGCTATGTATGTATTTCATTTACTTCTTTATTTATTCCTTTATTTATATGTGGTCACACTTGGGAAGGTTTTACTGAGGTGCACATTTTAGTTTAGCATTTTTATCAACACTTCTTACTTGGAAAAGCATTTTAAACCAAAGTTTTTTAAAAAGTATTTTTAAGAAAGTATTTTTGGTTTATTACTCTATTAACTTTTTTTGGCGCCAAAATGACTTTATAAGGATCAATCAACTGTTAATTAATGGTTCTGATGAAGTCTGATCGTAGTCAGATGTAACCTGACCGAGTGTATTTTCTTTGGTAATAAACTGGATTTTTAACTGTTGCATCGTGACAATTATTCTGCAAACTGTGCCTGTGGTGGTTATTACCCTGTTCGAACTGTGGATCTGTATTTTGGCCATTTACTTTTGGAGTTTTTTGGTGGACTGTTTTTTATTTTGATGTGTTAGTATGCATCCTAGAGATCTATCAAGCACATTCAATCATCCTTGTTCAGAAGTGGCAGAATGGCTTGAACCGTGACCATTCGGAACTTGGAGCATTTGACATATTGGTTTAAATTGCTGAGATCCAGGATGAGTCTCAGGTCCAAGGTTTTCTTTGGAACTAAAAGGATCCTTGAATAAGTTCCAACTCCTTGTTAGTCTTGGGGGGCATCTGTGTGACTTTTTTCCAGTAGTTTTTGAATTTCCATGGATGCTGCTTTTCTTTGACTGGATGGAACATCTGGGAATTTTTGTAGAACAACTGGGGGAATGTAGGAAAAAGGGTATGTAATATCCTCTGGAAATTATCTCTGCACCCAAGTGTCTTTGTTGATTGCTGCCCAGATTTGTGGCTGTAGGGATAAGCGACACCTAACTGCCTCCATAGTGTAGCAGTCAGGCAATCCTTCAACAGCACTGATAGGGATTCATAGAAAACTGAGCTTTGAAACCCTGATTTTGTGGCCCTCCTCTGACACTCAGGCATTGTCTATTATTAGAGTTCCTCCCCTGCCATGTGGAGATCTGTCTCTATAGGAGTCTTGGGAAGAGCTTTGCAAATTCTGGATCCAAATTTCCCTGCCACCTCTCTGATTCCGAGAAAGGTTCTCCCTACAGAAGATAAGGTCTTCCCATCTTGTTCACTCCTAGACAGGTTTTCTTTAACCTTGGGTCCAAATAAGTTAGATCCATGAGGGGAGCATTTATGAAAAATGACTTGAAGGGCTCTGCAAAGTCACAGAGGCTTATTGAGCAGTGCCATCTCATGGTTATTCCAGAACCCGCAACTCTTAAGGCACCTTCTGAGGCATATGAAATAAGCCTCATAGAAGGGTTCAGTAGAGATTGTAGGGTGGCCAGTTGCATAGAAACAGTCTTTTTGTCCTCCACAGACATGGACCTAGAGAAGACATTGGAAAACTCTTTGATCAAGTCTCTCTGAAACCTTGTGACATGTGCCACATTATTCAGTGGCCTAAGGGCAAAGGTTGCTGATGCATACACATACATCTCAAATCTGTCCAACATCCTCAACCCTCTGTTGGGGGGATGGACAGTAGTAGTTTCTTTCTTTGTAGCCACAGCTACCACCATAGCATCGACTGGGGAACCCTTGCTCTAGTGGGCCCAATCCTTTGATGCAATTAAATATTTGTCTGGTCATTTGGTGATTGGCTCTGTGACATCTGGATCCTTCTATGCCCAGTGGGAGATCAGGTCTACCATCTCATCCACCAGGGGAACTTCCCAGGATGTAGCTGAGCCAGCTCTAAAAGCCTCAGGAAACACTGACTCCTCTTGGGAAGTAGTGGGGGGAGGGGTCAGAAGACCAACCATCTTTCTGTCTCAAAAGATCAAGTATTTCACAGAATGATATATCCTCCAAGGGTGACCAAGAGACCCTTTTTCCTCATTAAAGTCACTGTCTTTCATGAGGGACTCCTGTGAGGATTCTAAATGCCTCCTCTTGCACATACTCTTTCAAGAGGGCTGTCTGGTGGGATGCTACAGAGAGGACTCTGAAGTGCAAGGTCAATCCTAAATGAGGACTACCTCAAGACTTGTATGGTCCAGCTATCCCAATGCAACAGAATGTATAGGGTCTGAGACAACAGCAGAAAGAAGTGGAGGGTTCGACCCGAGGGAGTCAGGCATGTCTTATTTGCAGAGGTGGGAAAACTCTCTCTTCTACCTTATAAGCCAAAGACATTGGAGAGGCAAGAATCACCCTGGCAGGAGATGAAGACAGCTGTCCAGGATGGCTCAGAGCATCACCATGGCTCTGCCTCAAGGTAGAAGTCAGAGTCAAGCTGTCCAGCACCAAAGCTGCAAGAGAAAAGATGGCTCCAAAGGCATCAGACTTGACCCTATCCCCCTATATCCAGTGCAGGCACTTCGGCTCTCAGATCCCTCTGGCTCCGATGAGGTCTGCTCTGACTGGATAAGAAGTAGTTGGAGTCAAAGAAGGCCAAGCTTTTGGATCTAAAGTAGACAGACTTGGGATTTGTGGGTCGAATGGCTTTAAAATCAATGGTCAGATCAGAGTAGGATTCAGCAACTGGATAGGGGCTGATGGCAGGCTCACTGGTCTGATAGAAGGCAAAGACATTATAATGCCAAAGTGAATCTAGGCCTGAAGAAACTTCCTCATCATCCTGTTGACATCTGCTTCAGTTATACTCCAAGACAACCTGAGAGATGATGAAGTGGAGGGTGGCTTGGAAGTTCTTTTCAGCATCTCTTGGAAAACAAGTGAGAGGATCTGAGAAGATATCAGCTCCAGAGTGAAGGGGAAAGAGTGTTCAGTGGGTGATTTAGTCTTAGATGTTGTCAGATCTGATGCACTTGATGAATCTGACAGTTTTAAAATTTTTTCAGGAGGAGAAGAACCTGGTACAGCAGAAGGAGAACAATCAGGGGATCATTTCTTTCCTTTCTTACTCTTGCTTGAGGAATCCCCTTTGGCCTTCTCAGGAGGTTTCTGCAGATGTAGAAGCAGAGGTAGAAGAGCCTGAAGAAGTAGAAGACAAAAGACCATTCAAAACCAACTCATTGCAGCATTCCAACAGGCATGGTGATTGAAGCCTGCACAAATGACTCAGTCTGTATCCAAGTGTTGAGATCTTAAACAATATACATACTCCTGGTAGGCATCAGAGTTTAGTATTTTGTGTCTGGCAGGCTTGTCTGACATTACCTAAAACATTAGGAAGAAAAAACAAAGATGGGAGGATAAATTACCAACAATGGTAAGGAAGACAACAGATCACCTACAATGGTAAGTCTTAGTGTACCTAAAACAGGTTGCAGTTGGGAAGAAGTGTAGAAAAGAAGGCCTACTTTTATTTATTTATTTATTTTTTAAACACCAAAAAGGTGAGGAAGGATGAAATACTGAAACTATATAGGTTACATAAGCCATTAAAGTTATAGAGTATTTAAAATATATAAATGTCACTTATCTGTTTTTCAGCTATGCGCAAGGTACAGTGATTACGTCCATTCAGTAAAACAGCAAATGAGATCTGGGGTAATGCTGTTGCTGAGTAGGATTATGGGTATGGGGAGGAACTTGAGTTATGGATCCAAGTCTTTGAAATGGCCGAAGTCAGATCAGGGACCCCATTAGGTGAGGAATGGACAAAAAAGATAAAATCAGATACATTGTTTAATCTTTTGTTTTTACTTTACTGCAATCCATCTGGAAGAAGACTCAAAGGAGGGATGTATGACCTGCCTAATGGTCTCTTGCCTCAGTTACCCCATGAAGAATCTCCCTCAGTGTCTCCCAGCCTCACTGAAGATGGTTCTCGCATGCCCATATTGAACACTAGAAGAGCCAGAGAGGAGATGGCTGAGTCTTGGTTTACAGTGGCCGAAAGGACTACACCAGAAAAACTGGAGAGGTAAGTGAATGGTCTGAGCAAAAAACACTAGCCACTGCAGGTTCAACTACTATCAGCTGAGGCTTAAACTGAGCCAGTGGCAATGTCAAGGCCAGCTTGGTAAGTGTTTTTTTTTTTCTTTCTAGAAACAGCAGGAGTAGAACCAGTAGGAGTGGAGTAAGTATCCATGCTGTAACCAAGGAGGAGATGTCAAAAGCAGTAAACACTACTGCAGTGATTCCATTGTAAGGTAAAATGTCACCTTTACCCACATTTGTCCCAGTCTCTTCACAAAATAAAAGCAGAAGCAGCACTCAAATTTCCTGTCAGCACTTTTTTCACCAAATTAAATACATTGAAAGAAAAAGAAAAAAAAGACAGGTAAGTTGTCACAAAGTGAACATATACATTACACTGAAAAACATATTCTTGCCCTTTCCAAATACAAATTTTAGTCATAAAAATAAAAAAATTACACAAGCAATACACATATTTTCACAAAAATAGACTCTAATTAGTCAAATAATACTTGTAGCTAAAAACAGTGGTCTCTGACAGGAAAAGTCTGATGTTGATAAAATACTGAGTTTCTTAAAGGAAAAATATTGCTTTTAGTCAGAAAATAAAATATTTTCTTAAAAGGCCAATGATTTCTGTGTAGAGGGGTTTCCCAACAGGAAATCATCTGCTAGAAAATAAGCTTTAGCCAATTGTAGTTCGTTATAGCTTCTCCTTAAGAAGACAATAAAGTACTGAATAAATTTTAACTTTGACTGCTGTGGGAGGATAATTAGTAAGACATATAAAATATTGCATGATAACTATAGGAATCAATTAGAAGAGGTTCAGAAAAGATTAGGAAAAGAGATTAGACATGCAAGGACATTTGTATGGCTCCCAAATATGGAACAAAGTCTAGATTTAAGCATTTTGCCTAGAAGTGTTTGCATAGATACTTTTGTACCCCAAGTAGACTCCAAAGAATTCTTCCTCTGGTAGACGGCAAATGTTGAAGGCATGATGGGGAAGAAACAGGTAACTGGAAGCATATGTTTTGGGAGTATAATGAGTTGGCAGACTTTAAAAATTCCCTACAGAGTACTCTGTCAGGAATACTGGCTGAGCAAATGAGTTTAACTAAGATAAGAAAATGAATATTTGAGGTAGGATACATGATCTGATTTGCCTAGATGTAGTAAGGCTGTGTTGAGTTTAATTCTGCTGGTTGCCAAAAAACAATTACTAGAAAATGGCTATCAAAATATAAAGCAATTATACTTGAAGAAGTGAATAAACTGCAATGGTGGTGCTGCGGTAGTGTTGTTGTCTCACAGTAAGATGTTGTCCTGTTCGATTCTCAGCTAGAGTGTCTTCTGTGTGGAGACATGCGTGAATGGGCGTACCTTCATTAAAGGTTGTGCATCAGGGCTGGCAACTCGGCACGTAAAAATCTACTGCCAATCATTAGCGGACCGGAGTTCCACTGTGGTGACCCCTAACTGGGAAAAGCCAAAAGACACAACAACATACTTGAAGAAGTGAATAACGGAACAGAGATACAAGGATGGGAAATTGGATCTTTAGAAAAGGGTGGGTACAAATTACATAGAAAAATGTGAATTTTGGGAACAATAGATGCAGAAAAAATGTTTTGAAAGAGGAATGAGGTTTAAGAGATGGCAGGAATTGATTAATTTATGTAATGCTGCTTAGATTAAACATCACATATATTGTTATATATCCGATAATGTTTGTAAATGTGAACTTGTTAATATGGTTTGATTTCTTTTACATAAATGCAGTTTGCCTATGTGACAAATAATAATTCAATGAAAGTGTTTAAAAAAGTGAAGGTGTGTGTGTGTGTGTGTGTGTGTGTGTGTGTGTGTGTGTGTGTGTGTGTGTGTGTGTGTGTGTGTGTGTGCGTGTATGTGAGTGTTGGGGGGGGGGCTTTGAGAAGCTAACCATTTTTTTTTCCTGGGTGATAAACAACTCATAGCCTAAAGGTTACTGCAGCAGTGTGAATGATGTGTTGCTATAAAATCTCCTGTATTTTATAATTGTAAAAATGCTTTCTGTACCTATTTTTCTGTTAATGTGTTCACCAAAAATATGACTGTATGTCTGTACTGCCCTATAGTGATTATTAGCACAACTGCATCTTTTGTCCCTAGACCCTTGATGAAGAAGGGCCTTTGTGCAGACATAGTCAACCTTTCCAAATAAACAAAGCAAAAAAAAAAAAAATAGAAAACCACCCCAAAAGCATGGTCTTCAAACATGTATGTAGAGTTATACAATTAAGAAATTATCATGCTCAGTGTTGGATATTAACCTTTGGCACAAATGTTGGAATGTTTTCTTAATACCGTCTAAATAACTCTGATTAAGAAATAGTTATGGGTCATTGTTTTATTATAAATGCTTGAAAATCTGGTTTCAGGCATTATTTAGATATTAGTTTATTAATATGTATTTTTTTTTTGCTGGCACATTTTAATAAATACTTTTGTTTAAAAACTGTGTGGCTAATAGCTCTGTATGGTTAAATAATTTGTGGAACTCAAAACAGATTATGAGAATGCCTGATATATCTTGTTTGTCTGATTCTAATAAAAATTAGTTTATACGAAGCAGAGAGTAGACCTGTTATGATTTAGCTGCTAGCATGATTCTCCATCCTATGTATATCATGGCCATCTGCTAACTAAAATGGTATTAGTGTATAGGAGTATGACATTACACATCAACTCACTTCTACACTTAACTTATGACCATAGTAGAAAGCTATAGATTGTATCAAGTGTTATGTAACAATGCCCTTATGTGATATTTGTAGTGTTGTAGAGATTACAGTTTTATCAGCAGGTAGTTCACAGGGCATTGCTCCATACAGTTTTCATTCACATTTGTGGGTTGCATGCTAGTCCTTCTCAGGGTGAGTTTTTAGCAGAGCGAATTTACTGCTCCTTTTGCAGTGTCAAACTGCTGTTGAAATTATATACACACACAAAGCACTGTTCTAAAAAATGCATGAGATTCATTATATTAATTAGTGAAAATATTTAGAAGTTTCACATCAATTTATTGAGGCAAAATTACAGAGCGCTGTTCCTGGAACAACAGCTTCTTCTATTAGTGATAACATTCATTTTTGTAACAGCCATGGAATAAAATCTCATTGCTCAGCTTTACTTATAAACCACAAAGCACCTAGTGTTAAAAATAAATCGACATTTTAGTGCAGAAATCAGTCATCTGCTAACATTTACATATTTTATAACATCTGAACATAGTGCATACACATATTTTGTAGAATACAAACACAGACATTAACTATAGAAACAGGCGTAACATCAGTTACTTTTTATCAGCATGTGGAATTCAGAGAAAATAATATATAAATAGTGCATAAAGGAAGGCAGGTTTATAAATAAATTTCCTGTAAAAACAAACAACTTTAAAAGGCACTTTATATGACTGAATATTATGAATCTAAATAGGAAACTTTTGGAAGCACCCTTATAACAACTGCATACTGTTGGAAATGTAAATTATGTAATAACATTTTGAATATATGAATATAAATACAGGTGCATGTGCTCGTTTTCAGAATGAGGTTTTTGGGTCAAAGTACAGCTAATAAAAATATTACAAATGTATGTAACATTTCATTGTTAAATGGTTATAAAGCTTTAATATTTTATTGCTGGGCTTATTCTGTCTCATATCATACACACTTTTATTTATTTTATCTCTTCTCTTTTACTACCTTTCCAGTTTGAATCCATCACATTTTCATCTCTGCTCAAAATATCCTTATGGGTGAATTCCTTTTCCAAATCTTAGTATGCTAGCTTAAATTGCTTTTGCAAGTGGATACTATTTCGTCTGTTGCTAACTATAACACAGTAATTTTGGTTTTACTTTATACTTGTATTCCTGATAAATCTGGTCTGTAAATACTGTTCACTAAACTACTGTACATTTTTATGTTTTTGCCTGTGGCCCAGAATGCGGTTGAAAAGAGTTCATGTGTTGATCTTTTGACTTAACAAGTTAACCAACAGTACATAAGTATAATTTTACCCAATATGCACTTCAACAGCATTTACTGTATAAACTGTGTGGTAGCAGCGACATGCTTGTTGTGTGGATTCACCATTACATGTCTAGTATATTCAAGGAATATGACATGGTCACATTTAACAGCCATATCAAGTGTCAGTCTTGGTTTACCCCCCCCCCCCCCCATTTCAGTGGTGGATACCTTATGCAACATGTCTGAACTTAGACGTAACTGTAATATCGCTGCACTGGCTTAGCGCCAATCTGCTCTCAAGCTTGCCATTCTTAAGCACCTATGCATCCAGATATGCATAAACGAGAATTAACAATAGCAGAAACTAACCTCAAACATTCCACTGAAATGAGTAAAATCCGGAGAGAATATTGATTTGGGGAACCCATTCTTCTCCCTTGTAGGCTGAGATTAAAACTGAACTGGGTGTTGCCTGTAATAGCTTATGTTACTGTCTAACATGTTATGTTTCTAAATACATGTACACCCGATCCACTGGTAAGGGGTACCCAGTTTAACTCAATGTAAGAACAATAGAAATCATTTCAGCTTTTAACAGACATATTTTTTACTACTGTGGATGGTGTTTCTTCTTTGTTTACACATAGCAAATGGTCTCAGATGATGCAGTGGTTGATTGATTGTTCCTTTATGCACCATATAATGTCCATCAGTTATGTTTCCCAGAAAGTACTGTCAGGTTGTTTATGAACTCCAAGTAGATTAGACTAATCATCATTCTTTTCTTTCTGTGACTCAGATGGGTGCGCTGGTGAAGGTATCTTATCTGATTTTCCAGTAGCACCTTCTCCTAAATAAACATACAACAAATGATTTATATCCCATTAGTAATACACAAAGGAGCAATGTATTTATTTGTAATTAGTAAGAAAATAATAATTGCTGGCAAGTAGACCATGTAAAGGCTCTCACTTGTGACAGCAACAAAACTTGTCATCTCTCGAAACCAAAAGCAATCAGCACATCAAATTATGTTAATGCAGCAACTGTCCTATGGTCCATCAAAGCATTATGTGTTATTTATTTGCAGTTTGTAGTTGTACTCATCAAGAAAGCTACATGATTTCAGTATTACAAGTAAAACACTGTATACACCAAAGAAACTATAGACAAATGTCACATGCTGGATTTTTTGAGCCGTATTAGTTAATGAAACTAAAACAGCAAAGTGCCATAGTACATGACTCTGGCTTTATATTTAATGTACAAACACACTCTATGCTTGTCAAAGTGAAGAGATAATAATTACAAAATGCCTTGTAATTCCTGTGATCTTACTATCATGAGCATGACTGCTATTCTTTTTTTTTGTTGTTGGTAAGTACAGTTGTGTAAGTCCTAATTACCTGCAACAGTAGTTGTTTGAATTCCTCACTATCTCAGTTGCATTTTGGGTTATCTATCAAGGTAGTCTACTATGGCCATGGTGGTGCAGTTGTTAGTGTTGTCGCCTCACAGCAAGATGTTCTCCCTTTCGGTTCTCGGCTGCAGCACCTTCTGTGTGGAGTCTGCATGTCCTCTGCGCGGTCAAGTCATGTTTAAAGACATGCAGGTAGGTGCGTGCATGAATGGGTGTGCCTTCTTTTAAGGTTGGATGTTGGGCTGGCAACTCGCCACCATAAAAATCTACTGCTAATCATTGGCAGACCAGAGTTCCGCTGTGGCGCCCCCTAAATGGGAAAAGCCAAAAGACATTACTTTGTGTGCCATGGTGGTGCAGCGGATAGCATTGTCGCCTTACAGCAAGAGGTTCTCTGGTTTGATTCTCTGTTGGAGTGCCTTCTGTATGGAGTCTGCATGTCTTCCCCATGATCGAGTGACATTTAAAAACATGCAGGTAGGTGCATGAGTGAATGGGTGTGCCTTCTTTGAAGGTTGGGTGTCAGGCTGACACCTCGGCACCATAAAAATCTACTGCCAATCATTAGCAGACCAGAGTTCCGCTGTGGTGACCCCTAACCGGGAAAAGCCAAAAGACATTAGTTTTATCAAGGCAGTCTACTATTGTCCAGCTTTCAAGAGTTAAGACTCCCTTTCTCTCTTCTTGTGACAGCTGATTGGCTGAGCATATCCTGAGAGGGAAGCCTTCAGCTATCCAAGGAAGTGAGTGTTCAGGCTTTTTCACTATCAGAAAGAAGAGGAAAGAGCTTGAAGCCAACATCATCTAGAAAGAGTAAATCCATAGCCAGTTGCAATACCAAACAAACCTAACAACAACTGAGTCAAGGAGGTTGAAATCCACCTCAGCTATGCAAAGTTTGGGGGATGGCAAGTGAGCTGCCACTGAGAGAATGAAAAGTTCGAACTAGGGTTGCCACCTTTCACTCCTGCTAAAACCAGACCAAGGACACAATCTTTGCACCTCCCATAACCTCACCTATTTCCACCCCTCTCCCACCCACTTTCCTCCCATTTTGTGATGTCACCACAATCACCAGCAGAGGAGGAATGCCCTCTTTTTGCATTCTTGATGCTTCATTCTGTGGATTTACTATGCTTTTCTGTAAACAAACATAGCAAATCTGCCAATTTAACAAACTCCGATAGTTTGTTTCTTTTTTGAAACCGAATACCAGAGTTTGCACAGTGTTCCCTTGAGTACCAGACAATTGGTTTGGTTTCCAGATAGTCTGGAAAAAAATAGATAGGTGGCAATGCAAGTTCTAACTTCTACTGCTACAGGTAAGTAGAACTTACACAAGTGTACTATGTTCATCTTTTCCACTGCCTCAGTGGCATTTTGGGTAGATTCCCATAGCTTACGCTCCCTTGGAGGTAGAAGGGTAAGGATCCATGAGCCCCTGGAGAATAGTTCTAGCAAAGCTTACACTGGACCTTAAAAAGGAATCCAATTTTAATGCTTTGTGAAAGTATGAACAGAGGACCATGTTGATGCCTGTAGAATGCTTCTAGAGTTCACCACTTTCCAATATGCCAAAGAAGAAGATAAAGCTTTAGCTGAGTGAGCCTTAACCTTGCCTGAAAGGGATTTACTATGGTGGGAGTAACAGCAAACAATAGCAAAGGACAATCATCATGCAATAGTTTCCTTAAAGACAATCAGACCTTTCTTGGCCCCCATATAGTAGACAAACAGCTGTAATAATTCTATGCTGTGCAACTTATAAACAAAGGTATGGCATCTAGGTCCATAGATGTCATTATTCCACTGTATTCAGCATTCATCAGCCCTATCATGGAGTCAGTGCTCAGTTTGGTATGTTCCTAACCAAGCATATCCAACAACTGGAATGTCCACACAGGTTCCCCACTAAAAGAATACAGGGTGTAAGTAATATGTCTTATGTAGACCACCTCAAGGTCCTATCCATGTATTCTGTCTCCTACAGACTGTTGAGGGGAGATCTATGCCTGGCATACAAGCATACCTCTCAACCTCTTAGAGCAAGAAATATGGACAAAGCCATAAATAATGGGGAGACAAAGGCCAAGAAATAGGGACACTTTTTAAATATTGCTCTTACAAACTTAGAAAATAGATATAACAATAGGTTTTGCATTGGGATGAATTTTCTGTGGGGTATGGAGTCTAAAACTCAAATAACTGCCATTATTTTCTGACTTCAACCCTCAACAATTTATCAATGATTTGCTAGAAAACCACAATTTTATTAGGAAACAGACCAAAATTATAAGGCAAAAATCTGGACAATCTGCAGAAATCTGTACAGTTGAGAAGCATGCATACAAGGCATTGTCAGACCCCACTGCGATGGACCTCCTGCATATCTGCAAAACAAACTGCACAAGAAGTACCTGTTCTAAAGACTTAAACCTTGCCTGTGATATAAATTGGATCTGCTGAAGAGACAGGTATGTATCCCAGAGACTACCCAATTCTCTGGAACAGGCTCCCCATCCATATGAAGCAGAGTTCCTCCCTAGCCTGATTCAAGTGTAACTTGAACAGGAACAGGAAATTCATCCCCTAGTTTGGCACCTATGTCTCTTATGGACACAAGCAGCCTGTAAATCATTCATCTCGCAGACCCCTGCTCATAAATGTTTCACCTCCCAAGGCCCTGCTTACACTTATCAAGGGTACCATAATTTGTCAGAGATTTGGGATGCATGACTAGGCTTAAAAAGCCCCTTATGTTCATTACCCTAGTACACAGCCATGAACCTGTGAAGCTACCATTCCTAAAGGGCTTTGTAATGTTAGTGTACTGTCTAAGCTGCCTGTGCATGCACATACAAGATATGCAGAATATTTTCTCCCTTGTTTTTTTGGATCAGGACAGAACACTGGGGGATTCATAGCTTGATTCATGGTAAATTCAGAAACAATTCTAGGCATGAATGATGGATTAGTGTGTAACACAGCCCTGTCTTTGTGAAAAGTATGATAGGTTTGGCCCACCATTACAGCCTGCAGCTCAGAGGCTCAATTTGCAGATGTTAGACCAACGACTTATACAGTCTTCCAAATAATGAACAATAAGTCAGCCTG
This sequence comes from Protopterus annectens, assembly GCF_019279795.1. Lineage (NCBI taxonomy): Eukaryota > Metazoa > Chordata > Ceratodontiformes > Protopteridae > Protopterus > Protopterus annectens. The sequence goes on from NC_056731.1 coordinate 1,766,566,485, forward strand.
AAAGACATGTTCAAAAGAAGGTAAGATCAAATTTTCAATAAAGTGCAGTTGTGTAAGCACCAACATAACAGCAGATGTTTGAATAATCACTGCAGAAGCCTTAGCTATATTGGTTATAGCCGGATAAGAATATAACAAACAGCTGACTTCCAAATATTCAAGACATTCCACACACCCAAAATGTCAGTTAACTCAAGCTGAGCTGAACAAAAAGATAGGTTTGGGTGCCAAGAGCTTTCATCAAACAGAGAGGGAGGCTGAGTCTATATACTGGGAAAATAAATAAACAAATAAGTATTCACATCCTGGCATAAACAACACCCCAAAAAACAAAAGGGATGGAAGAGGGAAGGAGCAGTTACTGCACCAGTGATCATTATCTACTGTTACAGTAAGTTTACTTACACACCTGTACTATGTTCATCATACTGATCACTGCTGTGGTAGCCTTAGCAATATGGGTAGATTACCCTAGCATACTACATTTGGGAGGTGGAAGGGGAAGAGTCCCGGGGCTCAGAGCCTGATCTAGACCTAGAGAAGGAATCAAGCTTGTAACACCTTGTAAATGTTTGTATAGAGAACCAAGCTGCTGCTATTAGAATACTTTTGGAATCCAACCCTTTTCAGAAAGTGGCAGATGAAGCGAATGCCATAGAGGATTGGGCCTTGGCCCTGCCTGGAACAGTTTTGGTGTGGTGAGTATACCAAAAGGTAATAGCCCTAGAGAACCATTTGGAAATAGTCTGTTTTGACACAGGCTGTCCTTTTTTCTTTCCTGCACAAGAAATTAAAAATTGATCTGAAGATCTGAAAGATTTAGTTCTGCTAAGTTAGGGCCTGAGTTGTCTGTAGACATCCAAGGTATAGAGTATCAATAAGAAAATGGGGAGATGGATAATTTGGCTTAACTCCACTTTATTAATAAAAGAATATATGTGAAGTAGTTTACTTCATTTGGTCTTCAACCTGTGGGTTACGGATCCGAGCCAGCAACTTTTATTAGCATCTGATCTAAGCTCCAAACTCCTCCCCTTACCCATAATACACCTCCACTGCCTTCCATACCCAGATCTCGTTTGCCATGAATAGCTTATGCATCGTGATCTCTTGAACTCCAACTTTGTTGTTCTTCTTTCACTTTTCCCAGTTAGGGGACGCCACAGCAGAACTCCGGTCCGCTAATGATTGGCAGTAGATTTTTTTACGGGTGCCGAGGTGCCAGCTCGACGCCCAACCTTCATCGAAGGCACACCCATTCTACGCATGTCTTTCGAACACCACTCGACCACAGGGAGGACAGAGCTCCAACTTTAAGTGGGTAAAAACTTTTTGAATATCTTTTTTCTTTCAAAATCGCTAGATAGAGTTAGTATAGGTTCCCCTTCCTCCTCCCTTTGCTTGGTGCGTCGAGTTTTAGTGTTTTAGGGCACTTAGAGTAGTTTGTCTTGTTATGTGGATTTTTTGTCCCCCCCCCTCAGTGTTTGCTGTGTACAAGTGTGCTGAGTGGGTGTGTGTGTGTCAGGAAGAAAGAAAAACAACCTTTTTTCTTAGTTTCTTTCTACTAAAAGATAGTATGGCTGACAAACCGATTTTCAAGCGTTGCACTGAGTGTGGCCATAAATTATCCCCTGCGGATGGCCACACTCTGTGTGTTATGTGCTTGGGCATGGCCCATCTGAGTGTGGACTGCAATATATGTGTGGGCTTCTACCCCCGCGCCATTAAGGATAGGAAGGCCAAGTTGGCCCTCAAAGGCCTTCTTCCCCTTCAGAGACTGTTTCCTCATCTCCGGCTTCAGTCACAGCAGCTGCTGTGGCCGCCTCTCCTTCCACTCTTCCCCTGGCTTCTCCTCCCTCCCAGGCTGGAACTCAACTTCCTGTACAAAAGCCTGTGGAAGCGGAGCAGAAAAGGGGCAGAGAGAAGGAGAGAGAGTCAAAGGCGAGGGAAAAGCAAAAGAGGTCTCTGGACCTCCCTTCACCTGTTAAATCAATATGGATCCATGACTCCCCTCGGCTCCAATCTCTGAGGTTCTCCCCAGAGCCAGAGCAGACACATTCAGCTTCTAGGGCCTCATTGCCCCAACCTGCCAGGTTGGAGTCCGTGGCCTCATCGAGGTCCACCCAGTCTTTGTCTGAGGTTGATATGGATAAAATGATTAGGAGGTTTATCCATACTCAGATCTAGATGGGTGTCTTGCCAGCCCCCGCTCCCTCAGGAGGGGGGAGCACACTTCCTTTTTTCCAGCCGATATCTCCTTCTCTGATCCAACCTTTGGGTTTGGAGTATTCAGATCCTAGGATGGCTTTGGTCAGGGTTCGGCGCCGACGGTACCTGCTTCCTCGATGTGGACAGCTGCCTGGAGCAATTCGGATCCGACCAGCTCAGATCTGAGCAGCTCTCGGAGTCAGAGCTTAGGTGTTGGATCCGAGGGAGTGGAACTTATTTCATCGACTCCACCTTTGTCAGGCCCAATTCCCTCCCTCAGAGCTCCATCCACTTCAGGCCCAGCTCCGATTCTCTCATTGGACCCGGGAAGACAGGCCTCCTTATTGGCTTCTCAGGAGGTTTGCTCTCCTTCGGCATTCGATGTGGTAGAAAGGGTTCTCTCTGCTAAATCAAGACCCCTGACTGCCCCCACAGACTCCACCCAGATGCCCCGGCTCTGTCTACTGTCCCCATAATTTTACCAGAGGGACAGCCCATGCTCGATGAGCCCCAGATGGTTCCCCCCAAGGAACAAGTGGCTTGCGAGTTCCCCCCGGAGAGCTCCTCCGGAGAGATACCTTGCAATCATAAATGCAAGAGGAGGCACTTGGACTCCCCTGGACACAGACTAGGATGATGGAGAAGTTTCCCCTAGGTTACCTCCTGAGGATGTCTCCTTTTGTGACATCATGGAAATCCTGCATCAGCGGTGAGGTTGGTCTGCCCCCAAACCTTCATCTGATGAGTCTGTGTTCCTGGAGGCTTTCAGCACGGGCCCATCTACTTCCTGGGTGTCCCATCCCATGGATCCTTTGGTGGATCTGGTCACCTCATGGGCATAGAAGGAACCAGACATCATGGAACCCATTCCAAAAAGACTTTAAGCCCCCCCCATAGACAGACCAGCATGGAACAAGGGCTCCCCTGTAGATGCTATGGTGGTAGCAGCAGCCACAAAGAAGGAACTTGATCAGGAGAGTTCCTCGGTTCATCCTCCTGACCGAGAGTCGCAGATGATGGACCACCTAGGGAAGTGGGTTTATGCTTCAGCTACCTTTTCGATTAGGACACTGAACTACCTGGCCCATGTCACTAGACTCCAACGCGACCTGGTAAAGGGACTGGAGGAGTCTCCCCCCAAGTTCATGTCCCAGGAGGACAAGGCTTTGTTCTCCGTGAGGATGTCCACTTTAAAAGCAGTCTCCAACATGTCCATGCAACTCCTTTTGCATGCTACAGAAGGAGTGGCTAGGGTGGCTGGGTCCGGTGTGTCCATTAGGTGCAACACCTGTCTCAGGTTATGTCGATTTTTGGAACCCTTCAAGGCATCCTTTGCCAATGCCCCTTATGATGGCTCTACTCTCTTTTGTAAGACGATCAAAGAGACATTAGTCCAGAGTAAGAAGGACGGGAAGACGCTATCTGGCTTCGAGATCCACTTCTCGACCCCTCAAAGGTCCTTTTCCCAGAACCAGAGGGCAAAAGAAGATGCGGTTCTGGAAGTCACAGTATTCCCAGGACACTCGGGGTTCTTCTTCCCCCACAGAGGCAGAGGGGGACAGAATGGATGCCGGCCCAGAGACAGAGGGGTGTTCGAGGAATTTTGGGTCTCAAGAACATTTCTCAGACAGACCCGGGCAGCAACCCTGAGGGGTTGCCCGACTGCTGTACTCTGGAGGCAGTCAGGGGATGATTGTCCATGCACCTAGCAGTATGGGAGTCCATAACAACAGACCACTGGGTGCTTCAGATCATATCCAGAGGATACTCTATTCCATTCGTGGGTTTCCCCAAATCTTCCAAACACCTCCCGGCCATACCACCCATGCAAAGGGAGGTAGCAGCACAGAAAATTTCCAAGCTGTTAGCAAAACAAGCCATTGAAACCGTCCCCCCAGATCAGTCAGGATTGGGCTTCTACTCCAGGTTTTTTTTGGTGCCAAAGAAAACAGGAAACTTAAGACCCATTCTGGACCTCTCTATTCTGAGCTTGTCAGTTGCCAAAGAGAAGTTCCGGACGGTCACATTACAGTCCATCATGCCATACCTGCAAGAGAGCGACTGGATGTGTTCATTATCTCCAGGATGCTTACTATCACATCAAAATGCACATAGGCTCCAGGAGGTTCCTCTGCTTCTGGCTAGGAGTCAATCATTACCAATTTCAAGCCCTACTCTTTGGTCTCACTACAGCCCCCAGGGTGTTCACCAAAGTGATGGCGGTGGTAGTGGCTCACCTGAAGCTTCGGGAGATTCAGGTCTATCTGTACCTGGACGATTGGGTCCTCACTGCTCCCACCAGGCGTCTACTCTCCCAAACCAGGGATTACTTTCTGACTCTTCGCTTCATAGGTTGGTACTAGGCTATCGGCCCTAGGGCCTATACAAGCCTAGCCACAACAATTCCCTGGCTATTTCTTCCCACACTATTTACTTCCCTAGATCCCTGTCTAGCAGGGCGACTGACATGATCCCTGGGGTGAATTTCCTTTATAGGTTCATCGGTTTGCCCTTTGTTTGGGGATTACAATCAACTCATCAAAATCTCTCATAGATCCTGTACAGGAGATAGACTACACTGGTGCCAGGATAGATACTCTTCAGTGCAAAATCTTCCTGACCTCTGAGAGAGTTTAGAACCTGAGGATGCATGCCTCTCTGATCGACCACTCTCATCTCCCAATGGCAGAATCGGTGTTGAGGGCCTTAGGCTCAATGGTGGTGACCATAACTCTTCTTCTGTGTACCCAGTTACATATGAAAATTCTACAGTGGACTCTAGCTGTACATGGTCCCTGTTGGAACTGCCATTGGCATATCCAATCCAACTAAGTTGAATCTGTCGGTTGCCCCTCATATGGTGGATGTGCTCTCAGAAATTTTGGAGGGACGACCCTTTGTTCCAGCCCTGGACCAAGCCCCAGTGATCATGGATGCTTCCCAATTCGGGGAGGGGGGCATTGTTCGGGCAGGACAGTCCAAGGCCTGTGGTTCCCCATAGAGACCAAATTGCACATAAATGTTCTAGAAATGAGGGAGGTTCTTCTAGCGTTGCAAGCCTTTCATGCCTTTCTTCCTGTGGGAACAATTGCTATTCAGTCAGATAACATGTCAGTGGTCTGGTATATTAACAAACAGGAAGGGACCAGATCTTACCCCATTTGTCGTGAGGCTATGAGAGTGTAGGAATGAGTGATCTCCACCAGTCACTTTTTCATCGCAATGCACATTCTGGGACAGTCCAACATCCTAGCGGACAGGCTAAGTTGGACCATTCTGATGCCTTACAAGTGGTCTCTGAATCTGTCAGTAGAGGAACAGATCTTCAGTGAATAGGGTCAACCTTGCTGCAATCTCTTCACATCTCCTTCCAACGCGAAGTGCAGTGAGTTTTTTGCTGTGAACCCCCTGCTGGGGGTGTCCCCAGAGATGTTCTAGTTCATGCTTGGCCTCCCAGTCTTCTGTATGCTTACCCACCAGTACCTCTTATTCTGAGGTTTCTACAGAAAGCTCGTCAACTGGGAAGCAAAGTGATCCTCATTGCCTTGTTCTGGCCTCACCAAGTATGGTTTCCCTTCCTTTGGTCTCACCTTCTGGCTCTGCCTTGGATCCTAGATCCCATTCAGGATCTAATTTCACACCCTTCATAAGTGCCTTATCTAAATCTGGACAGTCGGAAGCTCACAGCTTGGCTTCTCCAGTTCCCGTGATTGCTAGGACTCCTGGACTATCCTCCTCAGTTAGATCTATTTTAGTGGCTGCTCACAAGTCTTCGACCAAGAAGGTTTATCGCAGTAAGTGGAAACGTTTTTCCTTTTGGGCATCTCAAAAGGAGTTTAGACCCATTCACGGCTCCTATTTCTGCCATTCTTGATTTTCTAGCTGATATTTTTCAACACAGAGCTAGTTCTTCTACTGTCAAGGTTCAGTTGGCTGCCATCTCTCATTTTCATGTGGGCGAGAATTCTGCCTCCTTAGCCTGTTCCAGACTGTGCAAAGCCTTTATTAAAGGCACCTTTTTGTTACGTCCCCCAGTCAAAGATCCTGTTCCCCCATGGGACCTTACTATGGTTCTTCAAGCTTTGGTCGCTCTGCCTTATGAGCCTGCCACAACTGCAGATCTGAAATATTTATCTTGGAAAACAGTTTCTCTGGTGGCTATTACCTCTGCCAAAATGGTTTCAGAATTACAGGCCTTGTTTATCAAAGTTACTTACATGATTTTTCTCAAAGATAGGGTTTCCCTTTGAACCAATCCACCCTTTCTTCCTAAGGTGGCATCACCAGTCAATATCAATCAGACCATCAATTTGCCTGTGTTTTTTCCTAATTTTACTAACAAGATGGAATACAAACTCCACCTGTTGGATGTTCATAGACAGTTACGATTCTATTTACACAGGACAAAAAATTTCCGTAAATCTGATCAATTGTTTGTATCCTTCTATAAACCCTTTTTGGGGAACCTATCTCCAAAGTCACTATTGCTAGATGGATTTCTTCATGCATCCTTCAGGTCTATAAGGACAGAGGCATGCCTCCTCCAGGTCAGGTGAAAGCTCATTCCACTAGGTCCATGGCTATGTCTGCGGCCTTTTGGTCTAGAGTGTCTTTGGATGATATTTGTTCTGCAGCTACTTGGTCCTCATCTCACACGTTTATTTCTGATTACAAATTGGATTTGACTTCCAGAAGGAGAGCATCCTCTGGTTCCGTTGTGCTCGAAATATCCTTCCATGAGGGCCTCCCAGGAGTTTAGTAGCTGGGGACTCTGTCCCACAAGTTGAAAACCAAATGAAGTAAACTACTTCAGATGAAGTTATGTACTTACCATAACGATCCATCTGAGTAGTTGTACTTCATTTGTCTTCAACCATCCCTCCCTCCTTCCCCCGGACCTTGGCATATGATCAGCAGGATAGGTTACAAGTAATTTGTTTAGGCTGGGTTATCAGTATAAGGTTCAGCAAACTCGATCTGGGTATGGAAGCCAGTGGAGGTGTATTATGGGTAAGGGGAGGATTTCGTAGCAGATGCTAGTAAAAGTTGCCGGCTCGGATCCGATACGGAACTGTAACCGACAGGGTGAAGACAAATGAAGTACAACTACTCAGATGGAACATCATGGTGAGTACATAACTTCTTTTTAATTCTCAATGAAACACTGTTTTTATGGAAAATGAGATAGGGTTGACTTACCATGAGAGCTTGCAACTCACATATCCTTCTTGCAGAGGTCAGAGGAATCAGTAAAACTGTCTTCCATGTTAAGAACCAGGCTTGCTGGTTCAAATAGAGAACATACTAGTGTCTATAACACAAAATTAGGATCCCAAAGAGGGGCCAATGGTTTTCTTGGAGGCCTCTTATGCAAAACACCTTACAAAAACATTTTGACATGAGAATGCATTGAAAGACAAGGATCCATGGGCAGACTCGTTGAAAGGTGAATGAATGCACCTCAATGGTGGATTAAGTAAGGCCATAGGATAGTAACTCACACAAATTTTGTAAAAGCAGGGAACATCTAGCTTGAATGGCTGCTGGTTATGTTGCTGGGACAAGCTAGTAAACTTTTTCCATTTGCTAATATATGATTTTCTAGTAGCAGGCATTCCTGCCTCCATTACTACCTGCTTCACATCCTCAATATAAGTGACTAAAGGCAATTAAGACCATATAATTTTGGTAGTCAAATAAAGTTGATTGGGGCCATGGTGTATCAAACACCCACGTTCTTGTGTGAGCAGATCCAGTCTGTGAGGAAGCTTGCGGTAATTGCCCTGGTTGTTAAGGCAGAGCCATGGTTGCCTGGGCCAGAAAGGAGTTACCACAATGATCCTAGGGGATTCCTTCTGAATCTTCACAAGTACACTGGATATCAATGGAAAGGGAAGAAAGCTTACAGGATTATTCCTGTCAAAGAAAAAGGAAAGGCATCTGTGTTCCAGGACTTCTTTCATGGAATCCTGGAGCAAAATCCTGTCAGCTGACTGTTCAGAGAGGAAGCAAATAGATCCACTTGAGGAACTCCCCATAGATGGCTCAAATCTTGGAACACCCTGTGATATAGTTTCCATTCATGAGAGTCTGCTATTGTCCTCCTCAGCTTGTCTGCCACACAGTTTTAATCTGATGAAATGTAGGATGCCAGGAGGATGAGACTGTGCTGTGAAGTGATATCCCAAACTAACAAGGCTAGTATTCAAAGGAGGTACAACCTGGATCCCCCTTGCTTCTTGATGTATAACATTACTGTGGTATTGTCTGTAACCACTTGAAGAGGTCCGAGAGGCCAAAGATGGTTCAGAGAGTTCAGTGTCTAGAACAGGGCAAGCATCTCCTATATGTTTACGTTCTTGAATCTGTCCATGGTGCCCCACATCACATCCCTGCACTTTTATCCCGCCTGAAACTGCTCCCTAATGAAAGTCAGAAGCATCTGTGGTGACTGACTGCTTTAGAGCAGGGAGGAAGAAGGGGAGACCTGGATTTCTCTTCTGACAACCCACAGCACTGTAATTTGAAAAGATAAAGGGTGTTGATGCTGGGACTAAAGAGATTTCAGATACCACTCTACCTTTCTTATGTGAAGTCATGCCAAGAGCATCATGAGAAGCATAGACACCATGAGATTCAAAATCCTGAGATATTTGCTATCAATGAATGAAGTCTGAGTGGAAAAAAAAACTTGGAAACAGATCTAAATAAGGATCCATTTATTTTTTTTCTTTTCCTGTGAAAGAAAAGCTATTTGAATTGAGATGTTGAGCTAACATCCCAGCAATACAATCCTCTGTGAGGGAGTCAAGAAAGACATGACTGTTTTCTTGGAATCTCAGTTTGTGTTAGAGATCTCTCACCAGGGAGAAAGAGACAGACAGAAAGAGAGTGAGACAGATTCCTGACACTTTGGAAAAGAGTCTGGAAATATAAGCAAGTCATCTGAATATGGAAAACCATGGATACCCTGTAGCCTGCAATGAGCTATAACTGCAGTTGGACACTTTGTGAACACTCTTGGTGCAGTGGATAGTCCAAAAGTTAAGGTAGAGAATTGTTGATGTGATTCAGACATGCAAAACATTAAGAAATGTCTGAAGTCAGAATGAACAGGACTGTGATAATAAGCATCTTAAAAATCTAGTGTTGCCAAGAAACTTGAAAGAGGAAGAAAAGTTAACAGGTTGTGAAGTGATATTATTTTGAAACTGGGCACTATCACAAACAGGTTTAGGAAAGAAACATCCAGAACTGGTCTCCAAGCATTATCTTTCTTTGGCGCTAGGAACATCGTTGAATAAAAACTCTTCCCCACTTGGGAAGGAGAAACTGGTTCTATCAGTCCTTGAGGCAGCGTGTGATGAAGAGGTGGAAACAAAAGAGTGATATGGAAGATGAGGAATGAGCCTCTGGTAGTGAGGAGTTTTCTCCTGCTGGCATCTGTAACCTTGAAGAATGATATTCACAACCCATTTGTCTGTTGGCAAAGAGAAAAATGGAGATGAAGATTTTCTGGAAGGAAAAGTGGGTGGGAGGGGGTCACACAGTTTCTTAAATAATCATTCAGATATATCGGACTGTATTTGGTTTTGGGAGATTAGAGACTTCTTTTGGAACTCCCTCACCGTTCCTTCTTAAATGTCTGTTTACCTGAGTTTTGTTAAGACTGTTTATTCTGTTTTCTGACAAAAATGGAACACTAGATAGAAAATCCCTTGGAGAATTTGGAAAGGAGAGCTGAAAACAAATCTTAGAGATTCCCCTGGATCCGTTTGCTGTTTTCATCACCTTTTTTGATCACATCAGCAGCAGAGAGGCCAAACACTAAATCTCTAACCAAGGGAAAATTTAAAATCTCATTTTTATCATCTGGAAGGTTCTGAGAACGCAACCAAGCAAACTTCCTTAAAGTAGTACCAGTGGCCATAGCCCTGGAAGAAGCATCATCAGAGTCATATACTCACATTCTGTAAGCAATGAGTAGTAACCTGTGTGAAAAAATGGTTATTTAAAACAGATTTGTTTTTCCATACAAGAAGAAACTGCAGGTAAAATATTCCTGATAATTTCATAATTTGTCAAAGCAAACGTTAACATATGAACATGACAACTCAAAATTCTGAAAACTGAAGTTGCAGAACTATACACATTTTCCCCTCATACCTATCAATATCTTTCCTATTCTTATTGGAAAGAGTAGGCTAGAATTAACTGAATGCTTAGCAGCACTACCATTAACTAAGGCTATAGATGCTGGGTCATGTTTGTGAATAGTGTATACACATTTAAAAGACTGAGGAGTTGTATTTACCTTTTTAGCAGGCAACTGGCTGACTAACAGGAAAATTGCAGGCAGTAGTACACACACACACACACACACACACACACACACACACACACACACACACACACACACACACACACACACACACAAGCATCCCCTAAAGCTGACAGAACAGGATGAATGGGTGTTGGTTCTGGAAAATCCTTCTGTAATGACTCATAGTATTTTCTGAGGGACTGAGAAACCTCAGTGTTCTCGGACTGAAAATACCAGCACATTCTGGCAATAGTCTCAGAGACAAAGAAACCCCCAGTGGTAGGGTTACCAGATATCTGCAAACCTAAAGGAGGACACTGAAGGTCATAAAGGAGGACAAAGCCATGATAAAGGAGGACAAAGGAGAACGTGTCCTGTTCTGCTCATGAAAGACAGTGTAGTGCAGCTACAAATAATTCCTTACTGACACAGGGGGCACCTGAACTGCTGTACAATAACATTTCAATGTGTAATTACATTAAGCTGGTAGTTTGCTTCAAGGACAAAATAACCAATTTATTACTGAACAGGTTGATGGAGAAAATAACCAATTCACCAATGAATAGTTTCATGGAAAATATAACAAATACACTAATGAACAGGTTCAGATCTTTAAAATACTCACAAGTTAAGGCATGTTGCTTTCTTCTTCATGTAATGGTACTGCTAGAAGTTTCTTCTTCTTCCTTCGGCTTTTCCTGGTTAGGGGTCACCACAGCAGATCACCCATCTGCTCATGATTGGCAGTGGAGTTTTACAGTGTCGAGTTGCCAGCCCGGCACCCAACCTTCCACAGAAGACACACACACACACACACACACACACACACACACACACACACACACACACACACACACACACACACACACACTCACACCTATGGCCAATTTAGAGTGTTCAATCCACCTACTGCATGTCTTTGGGAGGAAACCGGAGCACCTGGAGGAAACCCATGCGACCACAGGGAAGACATGCAGACTCTGCACAGAAGGCAGCCCAGCCGAGAATTGAACCGGAGAACCTCTTGCTGTGAGGTGGCAATGCTAACCACTGCACCACTGCGGCCGCCCAATGGTACTGCTAGAAGTTTACTACTCATACAGAAACTTAATACCAGAGTACATGTAAATTCCCCCAGTATATTGCACCCATAGGCTCTCACATCCTTATTTTACTAATTTAAACCAAAATGCTCCTTGCCCATGCCCTGAAATATATAAATTAAAATAAAAGAACTCCATAAACCTTAAACTGACTTTCTTTCAGTTAATAAACTGTCTTCTGTTCTACGACAATATACCTGCCTAATAATGATCCTGATTTAAGATATAGTATGAATTTGCAGTGCTGTCTGAACTTGTTGACAACCACATCATGTTACCATGGCAAGGACAGCTACAAATAGACTGTGTGTTATAATGAAAACTTTAAAAACAACTAATTTGACAGGTCACAAAATGAGTCATCAAAATTGAAAGTTATAGTAAACATAGGTATTTTCATATTTCTCAGACAAGGTGACTTTTCGCAGCAGTTCATCATTCTCAGCAACATAGGCATGGAAGTCCAGACAAGAAACGTTCTTAAACTTGTACTTTGTAAGAAGAATTCCTCTTACCGAGTCAACAGACAGTCTATTTCCTTCTTTTGTCCACTGTGTGTTGCTCAAGGAAAATGCTCTTTCAACGTTGGCATTGTGCCCAGGAATGCAAAAAAAAAATTTGCAGATTTTGAGCAGCTCTGAATAAGTGGCTTCATTTTCACAACTTTGAAAGTATGAACACCACTGTTCATGAAGGAAACCGTCAAAAAACTTGTCATCTTTCTGTCCTACGAATGATTTCAGGTTGCAGTCCTGGTGAAATAACTGTACATTGTCTACAACAATACACTTTTCGCTCATATACTGTACGCATGGCAACAAATCATCGAACGTACTGTCTTTCACGTTATTTAAATACATCCAAAGAAAGCACTGAAATTCATTGAAGGGTGTCATCCCCTTTTCCAAATAATCAATGCACCCTTGGTACACAGACTGAACCTCTGTCATGAATGTCTTGCATTTTTCATCTCGGCTGTCTTCATGCAGTTTTTTCAGTTCTGTCACTTTCACGGAGATAAAAGTTTCACTCTGTCTGCTTAGCAGAGTTTGGTTTGTTGACTGTAGGATGCTACAAACCTCCAACGCCGATGTTTCTTCCCTTTCAATAGCTACAATTATTGCCTGAAATACTGACATCAGTGGATGCAAAAAAACACAAATATACTTCTGAAAAACTGTTCTTGACAAAATTGTTTATCAGCACCAGTGGCTGATTTATGCTCTGAAAGTATACTTTCAACATGGGGAATAACTGCAACAGCCTCTCAATTGCTTGAAATAGGCTGAGCCATCTGGTTTTGCTGTGGTATAGCAACTGCTGATAGTTAACATCAACGAATTCACAGAAATCTTTTAGAGCCTCCGTACGAACAGTATACACAAAAAAATAGTTGAACAACTTCGGCATAATTGCTTCAACATCAACTGCCATTAAATCTGCACCATGTCGAATACAGTTGTGAAGAACATGGCTTGGACATCCAAGGCCCACCAATGGCTTCTTAAGGCTTGTTTTCAACTGTGAAAAAACATTCTTGCCTTCTTTCCTGTTTATGCTCCCAAAGTTCATGTTTGCATTGTCTCCTGTAAATGCAACACATTTTGACGATACTGAATGATTATTGGGAATAACTTCTCTACACCATGGTTACTGGCATCTGTAGCAATTCCAAACCAGTTAATGCCATTTAATGACTTTACTACTTTCATAACAGTATGAGGGCTAGTGACATTGTTAATAATTGCCTTTATTTTGGTCCTGGAACATGTAATATTTTAGCAGTTTTAGAGTCATCAAACAGCCTATGCATTAGACCAGCAGTGCAATGCATAGATTTATATGACTGATGATGAGCGACAGTGTGACATGCTAATGTTGCTTCGGCAACACTTGTCTTCAAAGATTCTGCCAAATGTTTCGGTTGAAAAAATGATGTGATTTTTGCAGAAGAAGCTGACATCTTTAGCATGTTTTTGTGTTTTTTTTGCTGGTAACATGCAGTTCTAAATCAGTGGTACCCTTGTTTACAACGGACACGTAAGAATCACAAACCAAACACTTTGCTTCTTTTTCGGTGTGTCCTTCACCAGAGCACGGATACTTCATTTTCATTTGGTCTGAGAATTTGCATTTCCTCTTGTTAGTGTTACTGCTGGATGACATTTTTAGATAAAAGTCTTCAATAAAAAGATATGACAGGACTGTTATAGAAGTACAAAATGTTACACATAGATGGAGTCTCTGGCTTTCTCTGAAAACTGTGCAGCGAAGGAGATTTAATGCAATATTTTCTCCCAGCCAGTCAAAGCCGTGCTGTTCAGTGTATGTTTATAAGGCTTTAGTCAGATTTCTTGTGCTGAAAGGTTGAAAACTGTGGTCAGTATCCTGGCAAACAAATGCTAATAAATAAATTATAACAGAAAGCTTTAAACAATATAAATTAGAGCTTATATATAAATTATAGTTACTCTATCTTCCAATTTTAGCTAATAAGCTACTAAATACTGGAGAAAAAGTTCAAAAATTAAGCAGTTGTCCATAGCAAAGGTTATGGTGAGTTCTGCCCACATCTGTCCATTACACCTTGTTATTTGGGCTACATAGTCTTGACCTGACCATCACTCGATGGGTTGCCAACTGGCTTACTGACAGAACCCACAGAGTAAAAGTAGCCGACTACAAATCCAGCTCCAGACAAGTGACAAGTGGAGTACCTCAGGGTTCAGTCCTCGGACCGCTTTTGTTTGGCTTCTACTTCTCTGAAGTACAGGCCAATGCTAAGGGACTCTGGCTAACAAAGTTCGCAGATGACTGCAAACTGGGAGCCATTATTGAATCCCCAAATGATGTGGATATTCTACAAAAGAGCCTTACAGAAACATGGGCTCAAGCTCAATGCCAAGAAATGTATAGTTATACCCTTTGGGAAAAAAACATGTACTCGTGAATTACCACATTGGTGGCAGTACACTAAACACCAAAAGTGTGATAAGAGACTTAGGGACACATGTGGACAGTGGTCTCACCTTTACTACCCACATCGCCACAACAGTCAGGAAATCCTTCTATGTGGCACACCTCATCATTAAGGGATTTTCATCCAGAAAAAAGGAGATCATTGTTCCACTGTTCTCATCTCTCATTAGACCCATTATAGAATACAGTACCCCATTTGGTATGTACCTCTCACGACATATGCAACAACTGGAAAGGCCGCAGAAATATCTCACTAAAAGAATCACAGGCCTAAAGCAGATGCCCTATGCTGACGGTCTAAAAAACTCCACCTATACTCTGTCGCATATCATCTACTCAGAGGCGATCTATGCTTAACATACAAGGCCATGTCAAACCCAGAGCTGCTGGACATGCTACACTTAAAGAAATCCCAATCCCTCAGAGGCACACGCTCCAGGGATCTAAACCTTATCATCACAATGAAAAAAACATGCTGGAGGATAGGTTCCTGACCCAGAGACTCCCCAAACTCTGGAATAGACTGCCCATACATGTCAAGCAGAGCACCTCTTTGACCCTCTTCAAAAGGAACCTTGATGATTGAATGGGAGATAGAAAATTCACCCTGGGGATCATGTCAGTCACCCTGCTAGACAGGGGTACAGGGAAGTAAATACTGTGGGACGAAATAGCCAGGGAATTGTTATGGCTAGGCTTGTATAGGCCCTAGGGCCAATAGCCTAGTACCAACCTATGAACCAAACCTTTGCATGGGTAAGTAAATTTCATCATAACCCACACCCCTTCCATAATGACTTGACACCTTTCAGAATGCTTTCTAAGCAACACAATGGCTGTGTTTCTAGCTTGCATTATAGGGTTTATTCAAGCTTTCTTCTAGAAAGGGATAATTCATGTTCAAAATCAACTTGCCTATCACTCAACCTAGAACATCTCAAAGCTTGCCCTTTTAAAATATTCCTGAACACATGTTGAGGATGCATGCTAGTTCTGTGCACATATGTTGCATGTTGACATTCCTTTCTATATCTATCTGTGTGAAACTGTCCTTCATTGTTCTTAATAATCTTGAGATAGAAAAATTCAGTCTCATTGGGTGCATGTTTCTCTGTAAACTTAAGAAAGCAACTTCTTCCATTTAAAAACTCTGTATTCTAAAAGTTGGAACTCATTACCACCCCAAAGAAAGAACAGATCATCCACCAAACATAAAAAAAATTGCAAATTCATGTTTGAGTAGAGCCTCTGTCTCCCATTGCGCCATAACCATGTTGGTGTAGCTATTTGCACAAGGTGCGCCCATATTTACGCCAGAGGTCTGCATGTAATATCTGCCATCGAATAAGAATACATTATTCTCTAATATGAGCTCTAATAAAAAAACATATTAAGTCTATGTGTTTTTCACTATAAGAACTCTTGCACATCAAGAAATTTTTCACCATCAGTATTCCTGTGTCATTCGGTATAATGGTGAATAGCGAGTTCACATCCAACGTTACCATATAGTTAACTCTTCACATGTACAATGATGTAGTTCTCGCAAAAACTGCTTACTATCACTTAAAATTTATTCATGCATCTGCAGAACTGGTTTAAGTTGCTTCTCAGCATATATTGAAAGTGGTTTGGTAAGCCATCCACTGCCAGCCACTATAGGTCTAAATGATGGCTTGGCAAGATCCTTATTGGTAGACCTAGGAATGTGGGGACAACAGGATATTCAACAATCAAATATCTAAATAACTCTTTGGAAAAAAAAAGACAATCAATAAGATGTTGAATAATGTTGATGTTTATAGAAGCATTAACATAGATTTAATTATGCACTTGCAGCAGAGGGTTTTTAACTCATTGATTGAGCATGAACAGTAGTATCATTTCCAAAGAGTTGTTTAGATATTTGAATGTTGAATATCTTGTACCTTATATCACATTCGAACTGCATTCCATTCAATTGCAGCAGCCCCCAAAAACACACAGACAGACCTCAGGAATCATCTGAATTGGTGGTTCCATTGACGATTCGTTGACCCCTGCCAGTCACTGTATTAAAAAAAGAAAATTAGTGGCCCCCCCAAATGCACTGCCTCCCTAGTATCTGGTTAAACCCTACCAGGTTATACATATTAAAAAAAAGTTAACGCCATGGCCCTTAAAAGTTTCACACATAGTGTAGCACCTGGTTGACCCTGCCAGGAAAAAAATAAAGTATCTGGTTGGCTCTGCCTATCAACAGCCCCAAAAAACACACAGACATGACACACACCAGATCCCTGTTTCTTCACTCTCTCACTCTCTATCCTTGCAACTAAAATGCAGGAAGAGAACATGAGAGTAACAGGACTAATCAGCAGCCACATCACGTATACAGATTACATGGCACAGGAAAATAATTTTCTTGGGTGGAGAAAGCCAGGGTACCTTTTGGCTAGGCTTATATAGGCCCTAGGGCCAGTAGCCTAGTACCTACCTATGAACCTATGACAGACTGCTGACTTTGCAGTCCCATCAGAAAGCCAGACATTTTTGCCTTTTTAGGCAATTCCTGCCGGATGGAGGACACAAAGTTGAAAAGGAGGACATGTTCTCCTTTTGCCGGACGTCTGGTAACCTTACCCAGAGGGAGAATCAGATACTGAGCTTTCCTCTGAGTCTGAATCAGAAATCTGAGGGAAAAATAATGAATACTTCCCTGCATCTTCTTGTTCAATTACAGAATCTTGAATGTCCTTAGGAAGAGGAATCCTTGTTTATTTTTCCAGAACTAGTTTACAAGAAGGATCAATAGCCTGAATTAAGTCCTGAGCCAGATGCGGTAAAATACTCCTGTCTAAAGAAATTTGAGGAAGAGTAGATGCATACTTGATTTTATGTTTTGTTTTGACAGGAAAAATGGGGCCAACCATGTTACTAATGGCAGGCTTTGCTTCTTCAGGGATTGGCACAGCATTCTGGCACAACAGGGAAACCTTCCCTGTTTCCTCTCCTGGAACTGACAAGAGTGGGTCTCTCTGGCCCACTGAGGGGATTCCAACAGCCACAGAGGATGTGACTAACCCCCCATCAATATTGGCTGTAGGTGTTACACCAGAAGGATCCAGGGTAAAAGATGAGTGTTGAGGTACAGCAAATGGCCACAACACAGTCACCCACCTGTGGCTGAGGCAAATTGCTAGCCTGCTATGGTGGCAAAGGCTGTTTGCTTAACATTTTATTTTTGTCGCTAGAAGAAGGACTGGCCAGGGGACCAGTAGTCTGTTCCATGATCAAGCCAAGAATGATGCCTTTTTCCCAGGAAGACAAGCAGCAAATGCTAGTAAAACTACCAATCCACAAAATTACTTTTTAAACAGAAAAAACACAACAAAAATTACTTTTAAACACTCTGTCAGCCACACAACGGAAAAATAAACACATTTTCTCCACAGAAAATATGTTTTCAGTTAGTTGACACTATTTTTAAGCTGACACAAAAAACAAGTCTGCCATTTAAAAATACACTACAGTCTCAAGACAGTCTATTATAACTCAACACTCCTAGTTTAAAACAACTTTTCTGAAGTGGAAAGTAATAAAAAATCAATAAATAAAAGAAAATGGAAGCTTTTTTCCCAAAGGGAACTTATTTGCCCAGGAAAGGAAAGCACAACCAGACCGTCGATCCTCAAATGCCTCAGAGGAGCATACTCTTTGATGGCAGTAAAGTTCTGAAGGGATTTGTGTCCAGACTTGTCTTTTAGTAAGCTCAGCTTGAGCTGCTTGACAGTTTGAGCACATGGAAAGTGTCCTGACATTTTGGAAGCTGGCCAGCCATTATATCCTTGTATTTAAGGCTAGTGCAGCAGTGATCAATATGATGAACATCTGTCATATGTGAGGAGACACAAGAGTCATGTACTTACCATAACAATTGATCTGTGTTGTCTGTTTCCATCTGGTTCAACCTGTGGATTATCAATGGATGCAATGCTGGCCGCTTTTCAGAGACTTTGATCCTAGAGCTCCAACGTTTCTAACCATAATATACTGCACCCCCTATTCACCTCAGATCAAATTTGCCCATGAACACTACTCCATTGAACAACCATAAGAATGCAAGGGAATACAAAAACTGAACCTAATCAAGGGCCCTAAGGGAGCACCCTGAATGCCTGGCTGGTCCATTAACCGGGAGACACTAATTAGGAAGGGGACAGGAGGGAGGGATGGTTGAACCAGAAGGAAGCAGACAACACAGATCTATCATTATGGTAATTACATAACTTTTATATCCAATACTGTCTTTTCCATCCAGCTTCAACCTTTGGGACAGGGTGTTCTTTGCTCTAAAAGGGCTTGTCCTTGGGGGTACCAACACCTTGTTGGGTTTGCAGGGAATGGGCACTGCCACATAAAACTTTCTCCAAGCACGCTGAGACATGAGTGCCTTCAGAGGGCCAAAGGCTTCAAAAAGACCAATTCCTCTGTGAAAGGGGCTTCACTTGTCCAGCCTCCTCTGTTGCTTCACCAATTCCAAGAGGTCTTCAGAGGAGGTGTTCTCATGAGGGGATTTGGAGAACCCTTCTTTTCATCAAGGCTTGAGTCCTTGGTGAGGGATTCTTCAGGAGAATCCAAGTGCTTCCTCTTACACTGGGTCTTCCTGTGCACCTCCTGGGGGAGGGGGACAAAGTTCTGGGGCTGATCAAAATCTGTTGGTACAGGCTGTCCCAAAGGCAATTCATGAGAAACCGAGACTGTAGATAGGCAAGAAGATTGGGATGGATCTAACACCTGAAGAGAGGCACCCATATAAGATCGAGACAAAATCCTCTCTACAATGTCAAACACTGATGACCAGAAAGGGAGCCCACTTGACCTGATTATCTGAGAGAAACCCCTGTTCCAATCACTGATCTAATTGGTCCAACATTGAGACCAGAACTGAGATGTCAGGAGCCAAAGCACCCAAGGCTAGGGACTGCACCAATAACCATAGACCCCCTTAGAGTCAGTTCCAACCCTGACCTCAGACCCTTGGCATCACAGCTTCCGGATGCATTCATGTAGAGGACTACAGCTGAATGCATCAAGGACACTCAGTGTTAATTTTTTTTTTGAGATAACAGAGAAGCTAAAACTGAAAAACAAAATAAAACAAACAAAAAAAAATAAACTCAAAAAGCCAGAAAAGGCTTACCACTACAGGAGTTGTCAAAAATTGCGATCAAAAGATGCAACCACATTATAAAACCTGCTAATAAGGAGGAAAAATCTAAAGACTATTACAAAAGTGAAAACCTAATACTAGAACTAATAAAGAGAACTTGGAAAGGAGGGAGGAGACCAAAAAGCCAAAGCTAAATATGGGGGAAAAAAAACCCACTTAGCTGCACGTAGCTTCACTCAAGCATGTCAAACCATGGAAGTGGCAAACAAGATCTGAGGGGCTTAAACAAGTAGTGCATTATGGGAGAGGAGGAGGGTGGACATTGCAGCAAAATTCCACGCAGTCAGCCCCAGATCTGATTGGATCTTATACCTCACAAGTTGATGCAGATGTAAAAGAGAACATTTGATTTAAAGTCGCTTTCTTCCTTCCATCTTTTTTCTCTCTCTCTTTCTTTTTTGCCCCATTTCTTTCCTACTTTCCAGCAATCTGCTTACTGTTTAGGCACTGTGTTTATAAATGCTTAACCATATAAGTAGACTATAATGTGTTGTCACGATACTTAAAACATAAACCAATAACTAAAAAAAGTAAAATTAAGAAATATAGTCTTGGATGGTATGAAGTATAATGAATTGCTATGCAAGTGAAAATAAAGAGAAGAAAAAGGCACTCTAAGTGTCATACCAGCAGACTAGGAGATAATATGATGTCACTAATTATGTAGGAAAAAGCACTTTAGTTTAAAACACTAAGGTACAGATTGGTATTCAAAGAAATTATTGCTGTAACACTACTAGTGCTTCTCTGGTGAGCTGTACGTGTGCTACAGCAATAATAAGGGATTTAGAGACATGAAGGAGTTGCATTGAGCAAAATCTCATTTGCAGCTAATTTGCATGTTTCTGCAAAGGCACCTAAGTACACACATGCAGACAAATTTCAACCTACCCACATATTCACACAGACAGCAGGACAGTCTCAAAAACACACAAATACAGACATACACAAACAACTCGTACAATCAAACTCCTATAAACACCCTGATCCTATAGATCATAATATGCCTTCACTTAACTTCTTTGCTGGTTATACTAGTTGACTTACATATGTAGAGTTCAATATCAACCTTTCTCAGAACCTGCTTTAAATATTCTAACCAGTCATCTGACACATCAGAAACAACTAGTGGAGCTGGATCAATTTCTTGCAAGGCACCATACTGATTAAACAGATCTACTGCAGTAAGGTTGTAGGAATGGATGAGATCCAGGTAGAAGTGTTGGATGCACTGGATATCACAATGGGGCAATAGCAAACACTCCTTGTCAGTGTTGTATGGTAAATATGGTTAGTACCGCTGGACTTATATGTTTGAGGTGGT
Organism: Protopterus annectens; assembly: GCF_019279795.1. Classification (NCBI taxonomy): domain Eukaryota; kingdom Metazoa; phylum Chordata; order Ceratodontiformes; family Protopteridae; genus Protopterus; species Protopterus annectens. Next base: position 1,766,587,634 of record NC_056731.1, read on the forward strand.
AGTCATAACTTTCAAAAAATGGAAATAAAGAGTGTGCTCCAGTTACTCAGGATATCATGGTTCTCAACTTTCCTATAAAAGCCTGTTACAGGGTACTGGAAAGGTAACTTCATGGGATACTTCATGCTTTGCTTCAGGAGGAACTAAACATATTCCATCCTGGCTATGGAACAGTGACTCTACTCTTTCCCTGAGTGGATACTGGACGGGCAGTGGATTTTGCTATTACTGTCTCCGTGGCTGTGGGCTTGAAAAATGCATGACTGCGTACCCAAAATGTTTTGTGGATGGTGTTACAATGTGTGGGGTCCTCTGATGCTCTTAAATACTGTTCAGTCTGTCTAATTGAGGGACAATACTTGTGTCCACATTCTTATCATTAAATCAGTTGCATTTAGGGTTGGCTTATGAGTCCACCAGGGGTGGGTCTTGCCTACCCCTCTGTTTGTGACTTTCATGAAAACAAAAGTTATGTACTCATCATTACAATAGATTCATGTTGTCCATCTCCTTCTAGTTCAACCCACGGGATTTCAGATCTGATTCAAACCTGATACTGGTCAGTTCACTGGCGTTTAGCCCATTTTGGCTCTGCCTCCTTTACCCATAACTTCCCACTCCTCTATCATCTCCACAGATAGAGTTTGCCCCATGAGTCAAAATATGATGATATAACCTATCCAGTTGATCCACAGATCTCACACAAATGCAAGGAAAAACACCTAGTAGAAATACAAGACCACACCACTATCTGGTTATCACAGAGGGGAATACTTGCCAAACCAGCAGTAAGGTCAGAGCAGGAGGGTTGGCAGGTTGAACCAGACAGAGACAGACAGCATGAATCTGCCATTATGGTGAATACATAACTTTCATGTCTAATGTTATCTACTCTGTCTGGATTCAACCTGTGGGACAGAGTCCCTAGCCATGACAATCCTTTGAGAGGAACTAAGGAAAGATATTCCATAACTCAGTAGAACCAAATGAAGCCCTGGACCTGGATAGAATGTCCAGCTTATAACGCGGCACAAAATTTTGATGGCCAAGCCAAACATCAGCAGTGCAAATATTACCTATAGGTACTCTAGAAAGAAAAGCTGTAGAAGTAGCCACAGCCCTACTTGAATGACCTTTAGGCTTGTGTAAAAGAGCCTTGCCTTTTAAAAAATATGCAAACAAAATACAACCTGACAGCCACTTGGATAAAGTTACTTTAAACACAGAAGCCCATCCTGGATTTTGAAAAGGAGGCAAACAACTGGCTAGATTTTCTAAAAGATTTGGAATGGCCAAGATAAAATCTTAGTTGCCTCTGCACATCCAAATAATGCAACAAGTATTCACCTTTGTTGGAAGAACTGGGAAAAAAGACAGGAAGATGAATGGAACTGTTATGGTTATTCTCAGAAGGTTCCTCAGGTAAAAAGGAAGGGTTCATTTGAAAAGAAACCCTATCCTTATGGAACATGAAGTAAGGAGGAAGAATCAAGTGCCTGCAACTCTGAAACCCTTTTGGTGGAGGTATTCACCACCAAAGTTTTCATAGGTTCATAGGTTCATAGGTTCATACTAGGCTATCTGCCCGAGGGCATTTACAAGCCTAGCCCATAGTTTTGTGGCTTACGCCACCCCTTTAGTATGGGGAACTATACCCATTATTTTGCTGTGCCTCTGTTGAGCAGTGACACTGAGGTAATCCCTGGGGTATATCTGCGATCTCCCATCCATTGGTCAAGATTTATCTTGAACAAGGCCAGCGAGGTGCTCTGCCTCACATATACCGGGATTTTATTCCACAGCATAGGGAGTCTTTGGGTGATGAATCTATCCCTCCAGCACGTCCTATTAATAGCCGTGTCGAGGTTTAAGTCTCCGCCTTGTGACTCTGACAGATCTAGATTTTTGAGGTGAAGCATATTCATCAAATCTGGGTTTGACATGGCCTTGTATGTTAGGCAAAGGTCACCTCTGAGCAAGTGAATAGAGCTGGAGTTTTTCAGTCGGGCAGCATAGGACAGATGTTTGAGACCCTTTATCCTTTTGGTGAGGAACTTTGTGGCCTCTCCAGCTGCTGCAAGTGTCGGGTCAGATACATTCCGAATGGGGCATTGTACTCAATCATTGGTCTGATGAGTGATGAGTATAGGGAGACTATGACCTCCCTTGATCTAGATGAGAATCCCTTCATGATAAGGTGGGCAATGTAGAAGGTCTTCCTAACTACTTTAGCTACATGGGTGTCGAATGACAGACTACTATCAACCTGGGTCCCCAGGTCCCTGATAACTTCTTCTGTGCTCAGTGGATTGCCACCTATTTGGTAGCTAGGTAACCTTGTTTTTCCAAGGGTATGACTATGCATTTTTGGCATTTAACTTTAGGCCATGGCTCTGGCACCAGTTATCCGTTTCTGTGAGACCCTTCTGAAGGATATCTGTGTCAGATGTGTTTTCTACTATGGCACCCAGTTTGCAGTCATCTGCAAACTTTGTCAGCCATAACCCTCCTGTGTTTGCTTGTACTGGAAAAGTAGATGCCAAACAAGAGTGGGCCCAGGACTGAGCCCTGTGGTACACCACTTGTGACAGGCTTTGAGTCTGACATGGCGCCAGCAACTCTGACCCTGTGGGTTCTGTCACTCAGCCAGTTTGCAACCCATCTTGTGATGTATGGGTTAACATTTAAGCTGATGAGTTTTTCAATGATACCCGAGTGGGGTATTGTATCAAGGCCTTCGCCAGATCGAGGTAGGCTGTATGGACTGCCTTTCCTCATCAATGGCTTTGGTGACTGTTTCAAAAGTCAACCAAGTTTAGAAGGCATGATCTGCCTTTGACAAAGCCAAACTGGGATGGATCCAAAGTCTGCAAATTCCCTATGTCTTTATTTATGAGGTCCATTATGATCCTCTCCATGGCTTTGCAGATAAGGCTTGTCAAGCTAATGGGCCGGTAATTTCCAGGGTCGGTGGAGGCACCGCCTTTGTGAAGTGGGACCACAGTTGCAGTCAGAGGTAAGACTATGATTAAACAGCTGTCCTAGCTGTGGACACCATCAGGTCCCATGGATGCTGTGTTTTTGCGAGATGTTTGGGGGGCTGCAATCGCTTGGTATAGATATCTCTCCTTTTGGGGGGGAGGGGGGAGACTACAGATTCAAATCCAAGGAGGTCAAGGGGTTCAAAGGTGGACTAGTCATTAGCTGAAGTACAAAGGCGGATCCCAGGGAGGGAACAGATCCTGTACTGGAGGGCGTAAAATAAAACTACCTTTAGGTTCATACTAGGCTATCTGCCCTAAGGCATTTACAAGCCTAGCCAGAGTGTGTTTGGCTTTCGCCACCCTCTGAACTGATTTTACTGTGCCCTTTTTAAGGTTAGTTTACTGTGCCTCTGTCTAGTAGTGACACAGAAGTAATCCCCGGGGTAAATCTACGATCTCCCATCCACTCATCAAGATTCCTCTTGAAAAGAGTCAGTGAGGGGCTCTGCCTAACATGGACTGGGATTCTATTCCAGAGCGAAGAGAGCCTCTGGGTTATGAATCTGTCCCTTCAGCATGTCCTATTTATTTCTGTGCTGAGGTTGAAGTCCCTCGAGAGCGTTGCTCTAAGGGATTTGGATTTTCTGAGGTGGAGCATGCTCATTAATTCCGGGTTGGACATGGCTTTATACGTCAGGCATAGATCGCCTCTAAGTAGGCGGTATGCTACTGAGTAGAGCTGGAGTTTCTTTAACCGAGCAGCATATGGCATCTGTTTGAGTCCCATGATCCTCTTTGTGAGGTACTTTTGGGGTCTTTCTAGTTGCTGCATGTGTCGGGTAAGGTACATCCCAAATGGGGCATTGTATTCAATTATGGGCCTGATGAGGGATGAATAAAGGGGCACAATGACCTCCCATTTGAGAAAAGCCTTTGAAATCTTGAGCGAAGTCAAGGGCATACTACCTCTACCAATATGAAACTTAGAAATAGCTGCTGACTGTACTTTAATAATAGAAAAGCTAGAGCCTGAGCTCAACAACACAGCCAGAAAATCCTTGACTAACTCCACTGCGGCAGAAAATGGGCCAAGTCCCTGAGCCTCTGCTCACAAAACAAATCTTTTCCATTTAGTGGTATACACTGATCTGATGGATTCTTTCTGAGAAGACGACAGTATATGAACAAGCATCTGCATAAGCTTAGGATTCTTGGCCATCAAGGGAACTGGACGAACCATGTGTCAACTTCAGAAACTGAAGACTGGGGGGATCCAGTTCAGCAGGATGAGAGATGAGATCTGGAATGGGATCCAACACCTCAGGGGGTGGGGGGGTTCAGAAGAGACAAAAGGAAGGGAAACCACACTTGGCTACACCAAAAGTAGATGATGCAGACCACTGATGCTCTGCAGTGGGATGCTTTCTGTAGAAATGTTACTATCAGGGGAACTGGGAGATATGCATAAAGAAGACCCAGGCACCAAGCAAACATCAGAGCATCATGGGGTACCTATCTCAGAGGGGGAATGATGGTGTTAAAGCTGTTCCACTTGGTGTGGATGAAGAAGCAAACATGTTGCAACACAGAGAGCCCCAGCTCTGAAAAAATCAGAGCTGCCACTGTTGGATTTAGGGACCACTCATGGGGCAATAAAATGTTCCTGCTGAGGCTGTTGGCCAGAATGTTGGACTTCCCTGGGATATGTGTTGCCACCAGAAACTGCTGACATGGTTCACCAACTGCCAATACCTCCTGACCTCCCAATAAAGATGGTAAAAATGTGTTTACCCTGTTTGTTGAAATACCAAATGACCAATATGTTGCCCATCTGACTGCAATCACACCCCTGCGGATTCATCCTGAAAAGCCTTTAATGCTAAGAAGACTGCTCTCATCTCCAGGATGTTGATGTGCATGTGAGCCTCTGTGGAATACCAGGACCCTAGAACCATCCTCCCTTCAAAACATCCCACCCTCCACCACAGGTGGGATGCATCTGTGCTGACCATGGATGAAGGAGAAGGAATTATAAATGGTCTCCTTTGTATTACTTATGGATATTGCAACCAACAGTGAATTTGCTCATGACATGCTCTTATCAGCCATATTGGGAAATCCAATGGATGCTTTAGGTGGGAACAGTGAATGGTCATAGTCCATTGCAGGTCCTCATGTGATATCTGGCTAGAGGGACCAGTCCTGTTGACTCTGTCATATGATCCAGAAGCCATAGATGTTCAGTTTGGGAATTGCAAGCACTGACAGGGCCTGAGCTCAAAGACTGAAAACTCTGGAGATTTGGAGCTTAGCAATTTGAGGGGCTGTGTCCAGATGACACCCTATGAACTCCCAGACTTGTACAGACAAAAGGCTGAATTTGAGGTAACTGACTATGATGTCTAAGCTGTCACATAGTTGGAGCAAGGAATCCCTGGCCAAGATCAATGATGTCTTTGTGGATTCACTGATGAGACAATAGTCCAGATACAGGAAGACCTGAAATCCCTGCAGCCAGAATTAGGCTGCGATCACTGCTATGCACTTGGTGAACATCGGGGTGTAGATTGTTCAAGCACTAGAAGACAGAAGTAGCTGAGGAGCATTGTAAACATGCACCAGAAAATGATAATGTTTATATCACTTGCATCAGCCATTACCAACAGTTCAAAAAATAAATTCAAGGAAACCAGATGTAGTAGTTCAGTAAAAAAAGACAAAAGTAGCATTGATCATTGAAATCACTATACCCAGCAATTACAGTGTCTTACGTACTTAGAGATACAATCAAGATGTTCAAGCAGAAATGAAAGCAATGTGGAACAAAGATACCCAGTCCCAACAGTAGTAGAAATAACAGGACTAATAAAAAACAGTTTTTAATTGTACTTAAATATGCTACCAATCCATGTAACCATACCTCTCAACCTCTTAGAGCTAGATATCTGGACAAGGCCATTAATAATGGGGGTGGGGGATACAAAGGCCCCCAAATAGGGACACTTTTTAAATATCGCTCTTACAAACTTAGAAAATTGAGAGAACAACAAGTTTTGCATTCGCGCACATTTTCTGAAGGGTATGAAGTCTGAAAATCAAATGTGTGACATTATTTTCTGATTTCAACCTTCAGTGGATTCTCAGAAAACCACAATTTTATGAGAAACAGACCAAACATCTGTCGTTTGGACTCTGAGTTTTTAGCATTTGTGTGAAATGATTTCAGCAACTTGGTGGATAAGCAATAAAACACACTTTTACTGTTCATGGTTCCAGGTACATTTTTTCTACTACTTTTTGGATTATCTTATCTGTACCGGACTTGTCACTATAGTGATACTAATTTGTTTCATCAAAATCTGCACAGTTGAAAGGTATGCATATAACTCCATATGAACTGCAGAAGGAGGCAATTTTGAGTACATTGCAAGTGCTGAGAAAAACACTCTTTGTTAACTCCAAATATTGGGACAGTACAACAACAACTGATTTCATGAATTTGAATCATGCCATGACTTATGAAAAAGGTCCAGTCTCTTCAATGTATGTAAAAAACCTAAGCATTTTGAGAAATGAAATGGGGGGAGCCAGCAGCCAGAGTAGAAAATATTCAGGACTTTCTTGCCCAAAAGTTAAGAAGTAGCATACTCACCTTGAACTATACAAATAAGAATAGCCACCAAACTATTTCCCAACAATAACTAAACACAATGTCAGAAGTCTGGAGGGTGCTTGTTGGGAAATTTGAACATCTACTATTATGGGTAAGTGCAACTTATACATCTGTACTATGTTCATCATTCCCACTGATGCAGCGGCTTTTAGACTATATGGGTTGATTACCAAACCCTATTCAACCTGGGACGAGGAACGATAAGGATTCAGGGACCCCCGGAGAATGTTTTTGGTAAAGCTAGTCCTGAATCTAGAAAAATAATTCAGTTTTGTAATGCTTTGCAAATATATGCACATAGGGCTATGTGGCTGCCTCTAGAATGCTTCTATAGTCCCTTTGTTTCCAATATGCCATAAAAGAAGACACGGCTCTTTAGAGTAAACTTTGATACTGCCTGGAAATGGTTTATCTTATGACCCTAACAAAAGGCAATAGAGAAGGACAAACATCTAGAAACATTCTGTTTTGATACAGGTTATCCTTCTTAGTCCCAACATAAGAAATAAATAGCTCAGCTTATCTAAAAGACTTAGTTCTGTTAAGATATTACCTGAGATGCATATGTATGTCCAAGGTATGTAGAATCCTTTCTCCCTGGTTCTGAGGTCTAGATAGAACACTAAGAGATTGACTGCTTGATTCAAAGTAAACTTTGTAACAGCACTGTGCATGAATGAGGGATTTGTTCATAATGACACCCTACCCTATGGTAGACCAGATAAGATTCACACACCAAGAGAGACTGCAACTCAGAGACGACTCTTGCAGACGTCAGGGTAATGAGAAGACCAGTTTTTCATGTAGTGAAATTTAAATCTGATTGATGTGCTGGTTCAAACAGAGATGTGCTTAATTTTTCCAACACAAAGTAAAGATCCCAGAAAGAAGCAACCTGTTTGTGTGGAAGTCTCAGGTGTAATACTCCTTTCAGAAACTATTTTACCAAAACCATTGAAGACAGTGGAGGATCCGTAGGCAGACATGCAGACATGGCCACAAGCTGCATCTTAATAGACGCGTACAAAAGACTAGAGGTTAGTAACTCACACATATTTTTGATCAGGATTGGTACATAATCCCTGATAAAGCCCTGATTATTAGCTAAAAACCAACAAGAAAAATCTCTTCTACTTGCCAAAATGCCATTTTATAGTAACAGGTTTTCTTGCCTCTTTTAGTACCCACTGCACATCCACTGCAAAAACATGCCTAAAAGGAATTAGAATTGAATCATCTAGTTAGTTGAAGATTTTTGAGACTGGAGTATATCAAACTCCCCATCTTGTGTGAGTAGGTCCAATTTGTGAAGAAGTGTATGGCAAATGCCCTTGACCAATTCTGTAAGAAGGGAGAACCAACAATGCCTGAGCCAAAAGTGAGTCATGACAATTGTTTTTTGGAGAGACTTTCTGAATCTTCAGAATTGCCCTGGATATCCGTGGGAAAAGTGCAAATGCATAAAAGAACATTTCAGCTATAGGAATGAGAAAGTGTCTGTTTTTCAGGCTGGTTTGCATTGAATCCTGGAGCAGAATCTGCTGAGTTATCTGTTTTGAAAGGAGGCAAAAAGATCTACTTGAGGTGTTCCCCACATTTGGGTCATTCCTGGACGACCTTGGTCCTGCTCAGCTTGTCTGCCACAGTGTTTTGCTGTGATGGAATGTAAGATGCTGTCTGTGTGTTTGTGTGTGTGTGTGTGTGTGTGTGTGTGTGTGTGTGTGTGTGTGTGTGTGTGTGTGTGTGTGTGTGTGTGTGTTAATGAGTGCTGAAGAGCTACCTCTGATGTCTTCTCAACCAATCTGCATAGAGGGTACAACCTTGTCTCCCCTTGACTGTTGATGTACATCACTGTGGTGTTGTCTGTAATCACCTGTAGATGTCCTGGGGACCACAAATGATAAAGAGATTTTAAGGCATGGATCATGGCCAGCATCTTTTTGACATTTATGTGATTTGCTTGGTCAGAGCAATCTCACAGGCTTTACACCTTTACTCTTCTGAAATTCCCCCACCCCCCGAAATGCAAACTATGTTTAAAGACAGACTTGGAGGTAGAAGAGAAAAGGGGAGACCTGCATTTGTTTGTGTTTGGAGTCTCTACCAGCACAGTTCCTTTTTACAGAGTCAAAGATATGAATCTGAAATTCCAGAGGAAGCAAATGTTTCTAGAAACCACAAAATCTTTTTCATATGTAATGTAACCCAGTGAGAGTAATCCTTAGAATCACAGATACCATGAAACCCAGGATCCTGAGATACTCTCTCATTGAAGTTTGAGACTCAGTTGAGAAAGTTCAGGAAAGTTTCCAGATTAAAACAAAAAACTTTCTTGCATCAAAAAAAAAAAAAAAAAGACTTTCGCTGCAGAGTGTCTGTAAGACATCCTAGAAAAAACAATCCTGTGTGGCACAGTCACTGGGGATTTCTGAACATTTATCTGGAGTCCCAGACAGGTCAGAAAACATGAAATCCATAACTATTCTGCAATGATAAGTGAAAACATGAATGCCATTCAATGTGCAGTGAGCTATTATTAGAGCTTTTGGAGCAGTAGAAACCCCAAAGTGTAAATGCAGAGAACTTACTAATGTAATTCAGAGACAGCAAATCTGAGAAATTTCTCGAAGCCTTTGAGTATGGGAATGTGATGGCATGCATCTTTTAGGTCCAATGTTTCCTTAAGGATTCACTAGAGAATGAGAGGTAACAAGACTCTCTGACAGGGCAACATCTTAAATTTTTGGACTTTCACATTTAGATTTAGGAAGGAAAGATCTAGAACTGGTCTCCAAGAAGACTCTTTCTTTGGCAGCAGAAACATTCTGGAATATAAGCCTTTGATTTAATGGGACTGGCTCTGAGTGGTAGGGTACATAAGTGCTGAAAAACATGAAGAAAAATTCTGTTTGGTTTGGTGGGTGGGGAGGAACTCCCCTGAAAGGAGGTATATGTATCCAGTGCCAAATGTGTTCCTCCTGAAGTAAGTTTAGCACTTGTGTCTATTATATTCTGTTGCCAAAGAGGAATGCACAGAGAAAGTTGCTGGGACAGATTTTGAGATAGAGGCGGAGGGGTGGAAGAATGCTGGCATAGCCTTTTGAAGTTGTACACTGTCCCTTTTTAGGAAATGATCCTTCTTTCTTACTGTTTCCCTCCTGCCATCTCTTGTTGAGTCCATGTTAGTCTTGAGAAGTCAGAGATTGCTTATTTTATTTCTTAAACATGAAAGAGCATCTAGGAGATTTGTAAGGGGGGGGGGGTAAAAGATCTTGAAAACTCTCTGAATTAATGTCTCCCTTTCATTAAATCATTTGAGGACCTGAGCAGCAGATGGGCCAAATAACACCTCCTTATTTAAAGCTCAAATAAAAATTTCAGACTTTATTTCATCAGAATACATCTAATTACATACACATACCTCCTCAAAGCAGCAGCCATAATAGTAGCCCTAGACAAAGTATCTGCACAATTATGCACACTCCTTAAGGCTTGTTTATATACATGACAAATGTTAGAAACAATAGAAATGAATTTAGGTACTACCTTCAGAGGAGCAGTTGGTAGCTAGATCTCTCAAACTGTCGATATAAAAACGCACACATTTCTGCATTTAGGCCTGATAGTAAGAATTCTCTACACCAAAGTGGAAGAAGAAAAAATTCTCTTACCAAATCTATCAGAATCATCCCCTCCTTGTCCACAGGGATAAGGCTAGTTGATGCCAGGAGCATGTACCCTGCTTTCAGAGATGTAGAGATTGCTGCAGGGTCAGACCTAAAGTAAGAAAACAAGTGCTTTTTAATTTGAAAAACTCTGTAAAGTCTATCTACTTTTGGAGACTTAAGGTGGTGAACCGAAGTTGTTACAGGCAACATTATACGCATCCTCCAAGTCTGACATTAGGAATAGGCATAGAATGAGGCATATCCACTTGTAGCATATTATAATATATCCTCAGTTTAGGGGGAACAGCCATTTGATACCATAAAAACTACCTAATTCATCCCAGCAGTAATTCAAGAAAAAGAAAATTCCTCCAAAGAAAGTTTTGAGAAACAGATCCCTCAGCATCAGAGCTTTGAGCTTGAGAATTTGCAGGAGATGAAGCCTTATTTCAATGTCAGAATCATCTAATATGTCTTCCTCAGGAATATTTTTTTAACACTGACCTGATTTAAAAGTATTATATTTTATGTACCACAATTGACTGTCTGTAACAATTTCTTGGCTAAGATAAGAAAATTATCTTTTCTTATAAATACTATGTTATCTGTCAAATAATGTTCTTTATAGATATCCTTAATGACCGACTAAGAGGAGTACCTGCCCATATCAAAAGATCTCTTACCCTAACCACATTCAACAGCATCTCCTGTATGTCTCCAAGCCACAGTAAAAATTGCTTTCCCATGCCTGGTTCAAACATTAGAACAACAGAAGATGATTTGACTGATAGGATTACACCAGAGGATGCCAAAGAGGTAAGTTAAGCTTTTTGAGGAATGACTGCTGGCCACTACAGGGTCACCCACCATTGGCTGAGGCAAAGACTAAGCCTGTGGTGATGGCAAGGGCTCTATGGTAAGTTGTTTTTTCTATCTAGGAACTACTAAAGTTGGGTCACCAGGAACACAGTAAGTATTTATGCTGTGACTAAGAATCATGCTTTTGGGTTCAATAGGAAACACTGAAATGGGTCAGTTAAATGGTAAGTTGTCAAATAGCTTGCACAAACAGTGCACTTACACCTTCACATGGCTCCCAATTGAAATGTGCTGACAAGTCGAAAAAAATGACTGAAAACACAGGAGAAGACCAAATCTTGAAAATTGCTCTTATCCTTTAAACTTCTTTTTGCAGTGGGGGCAAGCCCCGCCTCCCCTACATCCTGAACTAATATATACCAACAGATCACCATACCTTGGAGAAAATGGAATATTCTGGGAAATGGCATCTCGGACTTGGTAGATGTACATATGATCTTTCAGCCATTCAGTCTCTCTATTTTTGGACTCGATCTAGTGGGTCCCAACATTTCAAATGCTTACCTTTTCACACATATACAAAATACACAAAATTTTGTAATGCAAAAGCAGCACACTAAATGCCTGTCAGAAACCACATCAAAGTAAATGTAATCTGACAGAAAAAATGGCAGGTATGTTATCAGGGGGTGAACAAGGTACTGCATAAATGAAAGTTATATACACAACAATAGATCCATGTTGTCTTCTTTTCATCTGGTTCAACATGTGGGTTGTTGGATTCATTCAGATCCAACCTTGGTGCCTTATACCAGAGCTTTGGATCCTAGAGCACCGACTCCTTCCCAACCCACAATTCCCCTCACCTGCCAGAACTACCTCAGATTGAGTTTGCTGAATGACCAAAAAATGTCATAGTATATATTATGTATAAAAGGGGCAAGGAGGATAATATAATAAACACTATACAGTGTAGAGCTACAAGGGGTCATAGAGGTTCCAAAGGTGATCTGGCCGATCCCCAGAAGTAAACAATGAGAATTTGGTAGGGAGAGGGAGGGAGGGAAGTTGAACCAGACAAAAAGAAGACAACACGGATCCATCATTATGGTATGTACATAACTTTCATATCCAATGTTTTCTTTTTTTCGACTAATTTAATTTGTGGAACGTATTCCCAAGCCACCCAACAGGAACCTGGGTGGTCTCAAGAAACAACATTCTTGTGTATGGCAAAAATAAAAGATGTGTGAATCCTGGACTGCACATCTAACTTGTAGTTAGATGCAAAGGTATGAGTTGAGGACCAAGTTGCTGTGGCGTATATGTCACTGATAGGCACTTGTTTTGCAAATGCCATTGAGGTTGCCATTGCTCTGGTAGAGTGCATCTTCAGCTTTGACTATAAAGACATACATCATGAATCATAGACTAATAAAATGCAATCTGCTAACCATTTTGAAAGAGTTATCTTAGATGCTGATTGTCTCAGCTTTTTCTTGAAGAAGGATTTGAACAGTTGATTTGATTTTCTGATAGTCTTTATACGATGGAGATAGAACCTGAGTTGTCTATGCACATCTAATTGGGGCAGAAAACTGGCAAATCAATTTGTTGGCTCAAGTTAGGCAGAAGCTGCTTTAGAAAGGAATGAAGGAAGGTTTGTTCTCAATGACACACTGTCTTTATGAAAGATAAGGATGGGATCCTTGCATGAGAATGCCTGTAGTTCTAACACCCATTTAGCAGATTTAATGGCAACCAGAAAAATAGTCTTCCATGAAAGAAACTTCATATCAATGGATACTGCTGGTTCAAAGGGTTTATGGCTTAGAGACTGAAGTAAGAAGGTGACATCCCAGGGAGGGATTGGATCATGAACTGGTGGTCTCATTAAAAAGGTCTAAGAAATGCTTTAGACATTTTGATGGAAGCAATGGAAGCACTGTTCAGCCATATGTGGAAGTTTGAAATGGCTGCTAATTGCATTTTAATTGTGGAATAACTTGACCCAGTCATTAAAGTACTAAAGAAACTCTATAATGTTTGTTAGAGGTGCTGAAAAGGGGTCTAGTCTGTTAGAAAAGGCCCAGATGGAAGAACAATTCCATTAGCTTTTCTTGGTTGAGTTTTTTTGAGAGGAAGATATGATATGGACAACTGAGGAATAAAACCTGGCATTTCTGGCTATTAAAACAAAATTCAAATCACAAACTCAGAAAAAATAATAATAAAAGAGGCTAAACAGATAACGCCAGTCGATTAAATCCAAAACTTTTACTTAGTTAGCGCTTTCATGCAGGACACTACCTGCACTTCTTCAGACAAAGTAAAATAAAGCACCTTACATTTTTATACATGGTACAAAGTACTTAGACCAAACCCACAATTAATTGGATAATTAAATTGATTCATCCAATAAAGTCAACAATGCAGCAACCACACAAAAGTTGACTTAAAAAATACCATTCATCAAAAATACTTGTATAAAGTTATTTATATGCAAATTCATCACATCCTAACATTACCTAACGCTATCTAAATATAAATTAAAAGTAAATACATTTTATATTAATAATTTCTATTCTATACTATGTTAAAAATAATAGTAATACTATGCAAAGCTGGATTTAATTCGAAATCACCACCAAAGCAAACTTTTATATTATTAGCAAAAATGCAGAATATAATGTATAATTTTTAACTTTAAATACATAAAAACATTTTTTGCAAGGATATAAGACTGTCTTACCAAGAATTTCGTATATATATCTTTTTCTCACTATCTCTCTAAAGCTTTAATATTTAGTAAACATTTAATAGAACATGCGTCGTTAATGCCTGGATAATTATAGGCATTAGTTTTCAGCTGCCATAGAAGTTCGGATTCTTGCAACTTCAAGTACCATTTATGGCTATTGTTAGAATTGGAGAAACCATGCAGTTAGCTGTAGGGTCTTGAGGTCTGGTAGAGGTAACCTGGATGGTTGTGTGAGGAGATCCGGGAATGGATCTAGGACCCATGGTGGGTGAAGAAAGTGAGGCCAAAGAAAGGGGAACCATACGTGCAGAGGCCAGAAGGGAGCAATGAGGATTATGCACTCCATAGCTGTCTGAATGAACCTGGTGATAAGAGGAATTACTGGAAAGGCATAAAGGAGACCTGGGGGTCATGGATGGACTACAGCATCTCATGGTGATGGTCCCTGTGGAGGGGTGATGGCAAAGTGACTTCTGTATTGGTTGTTTAGGTACAATGCAAAAAAGTGACAGTATGGTTGGCTCCAGTGGCTGAAAGTCTCCATTGTCACTGTTTTGTTGAGAGAACACTCGTGAGGCAGTAGTACAGTTCTGCTCATTTTGTCTGCTAGGATATTGGACATCCCAGGTATGTGTTTTGCTACTTAAAAACAGTTCAAAGACATCACTCACTGCCATTTTCTCATGGCTTCTCACAAAGAGGGTATGATCATGTTCCACCTTGCTTGTTGATGTACCAAACCACTGAGATGACATACAATCTGAACGTATGTCTATCACACCCTGCAGTTTAAGAAGAACTGATCTTAACTACAAGACACTTATGTGAAGCTTGGACTCTATCATAGGTCAAGTTCTTAGGACTGTCCTCCCTTCAAAATGACCCCCTACCTGAGAAGGGAGGTATTGTAGTCACTATGGCTCTGGGTTTTGGAGGATGGAAGAGTCTGCCCTGCATTAGAATGTGGTCCCTGCAGGCCTGAGTGAGCAATACTCTTTAGTGAAGGTGATGAGGTTTTTCTGACCACTGTACAGCTAGTGTCCACTATAGAACTCTCATGTGATATCTGGCTAAGGGAACTATCACTATGGAGGAAGCCATTAGACCTAGGAGACACAATACCAGTCGAACCTGGGATCTGGCATGATTTAACACCTGGAGAGTTACAGATCTTATTGCTTTGACTCGTGCTGAGGGAAGTTTTGCTGTCTGATATGTAGTGTCTATGTGGGAACCTATGAATTCTATGGACTGAGTAGGAGGTAGCTTGTGCTTCCTGATGTTTACAGAAATGCCCAAGGGTGTTGCCAGTTGTAACAGGACTGACCGATGTGTTAGTAATAGATACCTAGAGGTGGCAGTTAGAAGTCAATCATCTAGATATGGGAATACATGGATCACTTGTAGCCTTAGGCAGGCTGTCACAGCTGCCAGGGGGACTGTGGTGAGGTTGAAAGGCAGGGCTATGAACTGATAATGATTGGTTCCCAGCCAGAAATGGAGAAATCTCCTGAATTGCCGCTGGATCTTGCTGTGATAGTAGGAGTCCTGTAAACTGATACTGCACATCCAATAGCCCTTCCTCAGTAGTGGCAGAATGGACTGTACTGTAACCATCCATAGTTTTGTCTGTTTTACAGATTTATTCAGTTTGCAATGACCAAAACAATTGGTCTTAGGTCCCCTGTATTTTTTGGTACTAAAAATCCTTGAGTAGACTCCGGATCCTAGTTGATCTTAGGGGACGAGTTTTACTTTTGTCCAGCAATTTTGAAACTTCTGTTGCTGCGAATTCCAGCTGATTGGCAGGAGTATTGGAAATTGTATAATTTGTCTTCAGGGTTTCTAAAAAGGGTATTGTATAATGTCTGGTAATGATCCTTAGTACCAAGAACTGGAAGGTACAATTTCCCATGCAAGAAAATATAGGGAAAAATGTCCCGACTACCTCAAAAGTGCATCAGTCAGGCAAGTATTCAGGTGCTGATAAGGTTTTTCATTGAATGGCCCATGGAAAACTTGGTTTTGTGGACTGTCTCTACCTCATGGGTGACATTCCAGAGAAGTGTCCTTGTGAAAATCTTGAGACTTTTTGAACCACATTTTTCTTCCGTCTGTTTGGTTCCTGGAGAAGGATCTCTGAGGAGCTAAAAATGGATTCCACTGACAGACAAGGTCTTACCATCCTGCTCACTCTTGGTAAATGTATCCTTGACTTTTGGTCCAAATAAAGAGGAGCCTTCACAGGGTACATTTATGAAGGATGTCATAAAGCTTTCTGCAGTATGCGACATCATGCCTAGATGCGACATCTGCTGAACTAGATAGCAGTCTCATGGCAACATTTGATGATGACTGTAAGGTAGACAACTGGGTATCCACAGATTTTTGGATATCCAACACTGTAAGTTACCCAGCAGGGAATTTGAGAGGTCCTTAATCAAATCCCTTTAAAAACATGCCAGATGAGTCATGTAGTTCATGCATGAAGAGAAAAAGTGTCTGAAGCATAAGTCTGTTTCCCCAGTCTGTCAAACACCCTTGACTATTTGTTAGGGGGATGGACAGAGGAACTCTAGTTTTACAATTCCTTTTTTGTGGCTCCTGCTAGCACTGTGGTATCTACGGGGGGGGCTTAGCCCAGTACTTTATTTCTTTCTTTGGGGGCAACTAGAATTCTATCTGGTTTCTTTGGGGATGGGGTCTGCCACATCAGCTCCATTCAGGTTTTTTCAGTAATGAGGTCAACTAAGGGACCACTCAGAAAGCTGAAGGGCCACACCCAAAGGCTTTTAGAAACACAGACTCATCAGAAGAAGGAGTTTCAGTAGACCATCCCCCACTGTTTTATCAGTTCGAGGATATCTCCAAAGGAGACGTCTCCGGGGGGGGGGCTCCACACACGTGTGTGTATGTATATCTAGATCTATATTTATATATCTATATATACATACGTATGTATATGTTTATATATCTATATATCTATAGCTATAGCTATATCTATATATCTATATCTATATATCTGGGCCCCCATCAAAACATCTAAAACTTGCCTCCCTGCAAAAAAGCCCCTTTTTGGTTTGTATGCTCCTAGGGTATGTCTTGGAGGATGCATGTTTGGTTGTCTGTGTTTTGCTCTAAATCATTTTTTTTGTCAATAATTGGTGCTGCGATGTTTTGTAAACTGGCTTGCCTCACAATATACCCATACAGATGTATACATATACACTACAGGTAATGACACCCATGCCCTTCTTTTCAGCTGACTGATCCCTGTCTCTAGCACTCAACCATAGCTTCTACTCATGGTATGATTGGTGTTACCATATGCATACATATCTGTAGTCTTCAAACAAGTTTCCCATTGTAAACAGCATCTAGTGAATCCTGCTATAACTTATGGCTGCTCTTATATAAATATTAGCTGTTGAATATGGTCTTATATATATAAATGTTAATTTCTCAATTAATTGGAAGCTGCTTTCTGATATTCATACAAGCTCTTCATTCTGTTGTTGAACTACAGTTTTAACACCGCATCCATATGTACTCTTCTGTTTCCAGCATGTCCTTTCTAGAGGTGTACACTCTACCTAGGGATGCTTCTGATGACTGCAGACTCGATAACTGTGTATTTTCAAGTATGCTGTTCATAATGAGCAGGCCATCGACAAGATGGCACCTAGGAGCAGCTTAGGCATCTTGGGGTCTTGTTCATGAGTGAGAAATCAAGATGTTGACTAGCAAATGGGTGAAAGTGACAGGAGCACTGTATGTCTTGTACCAGTCTGTTGTTTTAAAGGGAGAGCTGTGCCACAGGATGATGAAATGAAAACATCTGGGTCATACATTTTAGAGCCACGTTTTATTCAAGGTGAATGGCTTATAGGATCATAGGAAGTTACTAGGGTAATTGCCGTAGGGCACTTACAAGCCTAGTCAAGTTCTATTCTTATTTCCATGATCAGCACCCATTGCCCCATTCAAGAGAGACACAGGTAGAACCCCCAGGGTGAATTTATGTTTACCCATCCAATCGTCCAGACTGAGTCTGAAGAGGGCCAGTGAGGTGTTCTGTTTGACATGAAGTTGGAGTCTGTTCCAAAGGTGTGGTAACCTCTGGGCCCTACAACAGGTTCTATTAAAGTCACATACCAGGTTAAGGTCTTTAGAGTGAGTAACCTGTGTACCATTTGACTTGCGGATATGCTGCATTTCCAATAAAGCAGGGTCAGAGATTGCCTTATATACAAGGCAGAGATCACCTCTAAATAGTCTCTATGAAACAGAATAAAGTGACAGTGATTTCAGATGATCCACATAGGACAAATGCTGAAGACCTTGATTTTTCCTTGTGAGGAACCTTTATAGTCTCTTCAATTGCTGCAGGTGCTTGGAAAGGTACATGCCAAAAGGGGTGTTGTACTCGATTATTGGCCTGATGAGGGAAGAGTACAGGGAGGTTATAATTTCATTTTCTCTAGAGGCAATGCCCTTATTTATGAGATGAGCAATATACAATGCCTTCTTACCACTGTGGAGACATGGTGATCAATGGTAAGGTTGCTGTCAACCTGTGTGCCCAGGTCTCTCACCACTGAGTGCATACTTAGGATGTTGCTACTGATGTGGCAGTTAGCAGGATTATCACTCTTACCAAAAGGGATGATAATAATTTTTTTTTGCATTGAGTTTAAGGCCATGACTTTGGCACCAATCATTTGTTTGTGTAAGACCCTCTTGTAGGATGTTAACATCATAAGGCTAGTCAGGTTAATAGGTCTATAGTTCCTGGGTCAGTGGAAGCACCACCTTTGTGCAAGGGAATAATGGTGGGCATTTTCCATTCAGCTGGGATGAAGCTGGTGCTTAGACTATGATTGAAAAGAGTACCCAATGGTGTTGCTAATTCTTGTTGGAGCCCATGTAGGATACAGCCTAGAATGTTATCAGGTCTCACAGATGCTGTGATGCTGTGTTTTTGGCCTTAGAGAGTGTTTATGACCTGCTCTTTAGAGATACAAGCTAGGGGACAGGTGGTAGGGATGACATGGGATATGTGTAGTGGGGACAGGGGTTGAAGTTTTCACAGAACCTGTCAGCCAACAATTTAGCTATGTCCAAATGCTCATTATATGTGGTATCATTAACTACCAGTTTGGCACAAATCTGGACCTTTCCTTTTAGGTTATGGAAGTACCTAAAGAATGGATTATGGTTGTCCTTAGTTGAGGAAGCTAATTTGGATTTGTAGTTTGCTTTGGAGGACTTCACAAGAAGTCTTTTTTGCTTGTTTAAGCTAAGGAGGGCGTGTTTCCAGTTTAGGGATCACTCCCTCTGACTCTTAGCCATCAATTTCTTATTATTATTTTAAAGCTTGTTAATGGCAATTGTCCACCAGGCAGGTTTGCTCTTCCTTGAGGAGCTTGTTTTGATGCTCTCAGTTATGGACAAGTCAATGCAGTTATACAGATGTTTGCATAAAGCATTGGTGTAGAACTCATGATAATTGCCAGTTCCATTGAGGGAGGAAGCCCAGTGAAGCTATTTATACAATCCCATAAATGGTTATAATCTGCTTTGGAGAGGTGTTTTAGTTTAGATGCTGCTAGGGTTGGGTCAGGTGTGATAGTCACTTCGAATGAGACTGATTTGTAGTCAGATCTCACCAGGGAAGACCTCACAGTGGGGGTGCTACAGTGGCTCCCATATTGGTAAGCACCAGATCCAGAATGTTGGCAGCTCAACCAGCTGGTCCAGGGCACTGGAGTTAACAAAGTCGAGGAACATTTGGGCAAGTAAGTTTGAGCACAAGTAATTTACCTAGTCAATGGATGAGTGGTTAAAGTCACCAAAAACCATGGCATTTAGATGTATCTTGATAGAGTCAAGTAGATCCAAATAGGAAGAGTGGGTATCCTGATTCATGGAGTGGGTCTTGTAGCTGGCAATGACTTTAGTAAGTGTCCTACCAACAGTTAACTGCACCCAAAGTATCTCCAGAGAATCATACTGTTTAACCAACCCAGAGGTGTTTTTATTTATAATGAACATTGACACACCACCTCCTTTAGTTTTCATGCCTTTAGTTTGTGGTCTGAACATGTGGAAAGAGGTGTAACCTGGTATGACTGGGGTGTTCTCCACAGCCTTGAACCAGGTCTTAGTGACTGCACAAATGTCTGTGTCTTCTAATATGAAGACTGCTTCCAGTGAGTGCAGTTTCATATTAAGACTCCTAGCATTTAGCGGATCCTGGAACCTAACAGCTGACCGTGAACTTTTCCTTATCCAGTGTGGTGAGAGGGACATCTGTGTGTCTTACAATGGAATCACCTATGTCTAATATGTTTGGTTTTGTGTTTTGCCTTAAGGGCTTTACAGTTGAGACACTGGTGGGTGAGGTATTATATGTATTGTGTTCTACAGAGGAAATACGTATAGCATGCTTGTGTTTATGTTTGGGAGGTTTCTGGTGTTTAGGTATGTTTCTAGTGAAGAGCTCCGCATATGTAGGTATGTGTGATGTGGGTTTGGGTGAAGTATGAGGTGAGGTGTGCATGCTGACAACCCACTCATTGTCATATGTACTGAATGTTGTGTGAGAGAGCATGGATTCAATGTTTTTAGTATAGTCACATCTCTCAGATATTGAGTTTGTGTGGACTAGGAGTAGAGGGTTGTTGGTGAACATGAGGCAGTTGCTGCACTGCCTCTGGATGCCCATGTCAACCAAGCTGGCTGGAGAAATTGTGGGGAAATTGTCCATCCATAGTGTTGGGTAATTTTATATGGTCAGGAAAAGAGGTCTCACTTAGGAATGGCTAGTGGGTGAGAGGTATTTTGGTACCTCTGAGGCTAGACTTACTTTTCCACCTAACAGTAGAGCAGTGCTGTGAAAAATCTCTGCAGGACCACAAGCAAAGTGCTAAGGGAAAATTTAACACGCAAAACGTATATGTCTATTACCACCAACTGTAACCACTGCTACATGGCAGTGCATGATGGTGGACTACACCCAAACAAGTGCAAACCTGGGGCTTAAATAAAACAAGAAATAACCCTTTTAATTCAACCTAGCCAATAAGGATGCTCTCTCTCAGAGCTCTAGTCCAGGTCCAGTCGCTCTTAATTAGATGGGACCTAGACAGCACTCTTCTTCCACAAGGGTGCAGAAGGGCCTTCACCAACAAAGGTAGCTTGAATTTGATGCTCAGACATTACAAAACAGACCTAAAAACAGCAAACCTGGAGCTGGGCTATGCTGCAGCTGGACTAGTACAGTATACAGTAAAATGTGGCAAAAACAGTTCAGACAATTCAAACAGACAATAGAATGTAAATACAAATTAAAAGTGCAATATAAGAGTAAAAACAGACACTTATAGTTAGCTGGAAGCAACGGATGCCTCAGATCCTTCAGTATCTCAATGAAGAGTTGGTTTTAGTGCTCAAGTGATATCAATCAGTCTAAATTCATCATGTCTTAATCTGGCCTATGCTATAAAATGCAGAAGTACTAGAAATTCAAAGTGCATAAAATCACAATCACAACAGCAAAAAAAAAAAAACAGTTTAAATAAAGCAGCAATTCACCAGCAATTCCCAACTTACAAGGGTGTAGGCCACAGTCTCCCACCACAAAAGTCTAGACCATAAACCTTTCTAATGTAAAACAACTGGTTTTGGACCCCAAGTGCTTAAATCAGAACTAAGACACTTCAGAACAACAGGCACAATAGACCTTCAACCAACAATTTCCAAGTTAGAAAGATGTAGGCTATCCTCTCCTGCCACAAGAGTTTAGACCACAAATCATCCTAATGTAAAGTAACTGGTTTGGAACCCAAGTGCTTAAAGCAGACCATGCGTCTTCCTAATGTAAAGTAAATGGTTTGGAATTAAGTGCTTAAACCAGAATAAAGACACTTAGAAAAACAGGCACAGTTAGCCTTCACCAGCAATTCCCAGCTTAGAAGGGTGTAGGCCACACTCTCCTGCCACAAGAGTCTATACCACAACCCTCCTAGTGTAAAATAACTGGTTTGGAGCCCAAGTGCTTAAACCAGAATTAACACACTTTCAGAATAACAGACACAATGAGCCTTCAACCAGCTATTCCCAGCTTAGAGGGGTGTAGGCTATCCTCTCCTGCCAAAAGAGTTTAGACCACACATCTTCCTAATGCAAAATAACTGGTTTGGAACTCAATTGCTTAAACCAGAAAAAAGACAATTAGAACAGCAGGCATAAAAAGACTTCACCCAGCAATTTCCAGCTCAGAAGGGCAGAGGAAACCCTCTCTTCCCACAAGAGTGTAGACCACAAACCTTCATAATGTAAAATAACTGGCCTGAAGCCCAAGTCCTTAAACCAGAACTAAGAGATTTAGAATAACAACTACAATTTAATCAGGCTATTAACAAGCAGTAATAAATGCAGCAGAATAAATGCAATTGAACACTTTTAAGAACAAGCAGCAAAAGCAAAATTAATAATAATGTAGGAAGAGCCACAAATACAGTAAATGCAGCTGAATAACATGTATTTTTGTTAAGTAGTAAGGGAGGAAATAGAAGATAATTCAAGGTTAAGAAAGTAAGGGGGGCCTTCCCAAATTATCTCACTATACTCAGTAAAATGAGCTGATGCAATAGGACACCTTATTTATCCTATTCAAAAATCACATTTTAAATGGAACCTGCCCTTGCATGTAAGAATATAGCAATAACCCACACCTGGGTGTGGGTAATGCTAAATTTACCCACGGTTGGCGTGGTTTGGTCCCTAGGCAAGCCCGAGGACCAAACAAAGCCAACCGTGGTAAATTTAGCATTACCCACACCCAGAAGTGGTTATTGCTATTATACCATGACATTATTTAAGAAAAGAAACTATTACTATTCTTAAATAATGGCATAGTATAATGCCTGTTTACTGCCCTTCCGCAGATGTCTGGCATCCGCGTAGTTCTGATGTACTGCGCCCGCGCAGTACATCAGAGTTGTGCAGCAACGGAGAAAGCAAGATCTCCGTTGCTTTTTATGTTTCGCTATGTTAAATGAGTTTAACATAGCGAGACAGTTTTAAAATAAGCAACGGAGATGTCCGCTGCTTATTTTAAAACTGTCTCGCCATGTTAAACTCATTTAACATAGCTAAACACTAAAAAAGCAACGGAGATCTTGCTTTCTCCGTTGTTTTAAACACTGTTCTATGTTAAATGGGTTTAATATGGCGAGACAGTTTAAAATAAGCAACAGAGATCTCCGCTGCTTATTTTAAAGCTGTCTTGCTATGTTAAACCCATTTAACATAGTGAGACAGTGTTTTAAAAGTTATACTAATGGAAAAAAGTCCGGGCGACCGGACCTTTTTCCATTAGTATAACTCGATTTACAACGTGCACGCCGGCCAATCAGCCTGCACGCTGGCGTCATGGTATAATATAGCAATAACCCGCTTGGTGGTAATGTTGATTTACCCACGGTTGGCGTGGTTTGGTCCCGGTGGCTCCGAGGACCAAACAAAGACAACCGTGGTAAATCCAGCATTACCCACACCCAGAAGTGGGTTATTGCTATTATACCATGGTGTTAGTTTGTTTTGTATTATGTTTGTATTGTTTTTATTTATGTTTTGTTTGCTTTTTTTTTGTATTCTTCCACTTTTGTGAGTTAAAATAGTCCACACTTTCAGTTTGTGTTTATTGTTTATTTCTGTTTTAATTTAAATACATGTTATTTTTAGTTTTTCAGGAAATGTTAGGAAAGGGCTAGGTGGTGCTTGGTATAATATAGTTTAAGCAGTGTAGAAGTTTATAACGTGGTTATGTTTTAGTAGTTATAGGTATGTTGAAATGTGGTGTAGTTTTAATTTGTATTAATTTTTTTAAAATATGTACTTTTACTATTTGGTCACTAGATGGTGGTGTTGTATGCGCTTTTATTAGATGTATGCTGATGTGGACGTTCGGTATGGTGTGTATTTTTCACTTTGCGAGGGATGTGTGGTGTGTTTTTAGTATGTATATTTTTGGAGCTGTCTGTGTATAGGTATTAACAAAAAGAGCCAGCACTTCGAGTGGTTCCAATGCATATGATTTATTGTATAAAAACTAGACCGGTTTCAGCTATTCAAGCTTTCATCAGTAGTTGAAAAACACAAAGACAAAGCTGCCCCTTATATATCCATAAGAAGGCAATGACATCACTTCCTGTCAACAAAGAAAAAACAAAAATTATATCAATTATGATGATTATGAAATAACAACATATAGAAATCACATATTATATGTGTGCATAGATTTGAGTGGTCCATCAGAGGCTATACCAAACTAATATATAAAAATAAAAATAAAATGTAGGATACAACAATATCCTAATGTTAAGGAGTGGATACATATTATGTGAAATGAAGAAAATGAACACCTGAAGCATGATGTTTAAATAGTTAAGAATATCACTATGAATCAACAATCTGGTTCGATGGAAAAAACTGATAATGACAAGTACATGAAATGTTAGTTAAAAATTCCTTTACATTTTGTCATTAAGTCCTGGTGGGAAAAGCCCACCTAATTTGATTATCCATCTTTTCTCTTTATTGTTAAGGATCTCATGCCATCCAGTTTTGAATGCCCTATTTCCAATGATATTATCAATAATGCAGAAAGAAAATTTGGCCATAGGGTGCTTTGTGGTATGTCTATATAAAGCATTAGTGGATCTGCAGTTCCTAATGTCCCCCAGATGTTCTGATATCCTTATGCAGAATTGTCTGGATGTTTGGCCTACATAGAAAGCCTGGCATGTACAAGTAGCCAAATAAATAATCCAGTCAGAACTGCAGTTCCCAAAACTTGTCATGTCATATACCTGCCCAATATTCTTGCTGGTGAAACTTTTAGTTTTGAATATATAAGCACAAAAACTACAGTGGCCACAGGGATATGTGCCCACTAATTTGTCTCCTGTTATGGTTCTCTGTATAGCAGTTGTGTCATGCATAATATTCCTTTTGAAGTGAGAAAAATAAGAACCCAATGTTTTGCCCTTCCTGTAGGAGAAGTAGCAACGTTCCCCTAAATAGTCCTCCAAAAGAGGGTGGGATGTGAGTATATCCCAATGTGTGTTAATAATGTTAATGAGATTATGACTATTCCTTCCATACATGGTGATAAATCTGCATTTGTCAGGATTGTTGGATCTAGCTTTATTCTTATAAATTAATAAAGACTCCCTGGGTAATGTTGTGCTCCATTGTGCAGCAGAACTGATGGCGTCCCGGTGATATCCTCTATCCAAGAATCTTTTGGTCAAATCCTCATGATGTCTGTTAAGATCCTGTTCAGAAGAACATATTCTTTTTATTCTCAAAAACTGAGATTTTGGAATGTTCTTGATGATGTGCTTTGGATGGAGACTGTTGGCATGTAGTAGTGTATTGTATTGTGGAAACTTACGATGAACAGATGTTTTGAGTGTATGATCCGGTTGTCGTTGTAAATGGACATCCAAAAAATTAATGTCATTCAAATTGTAATCCACCGTGAATTCAGTCCCCCACATGTTTCCATTGAGATGTTCCATGAATTCTTGGATATATTCAGGACCTCCTTTCCATACAAGCCAGCAGTCATCCAGATATCTCCTCCAGATGTCACTTTCGGGTAAATAAACATTATGTAGTTCATCATAGATTATATGTTCTTCAATGTAACCCATATACAGGTCTGCATATATGGGTGCAAAAGAGGCCCCCATGGCCGTACCTTGTATCTGCCAGTAGCAGTCTTGATGAAAATAGAATACATTTTTAGTTAGAACATGCTCAGCCATGCATACAATTAATGTGCTCATTCCAGGGGGAAAGATGTTAACTTTATTTAACCAAAATTCCAGGGCCATCAGTCCTGCCCAATGTGGAATACTGGTATACAGTGATTTCACATCCAAGGTACATAGAAGCCAACCAGGTTCAAGTTGGGTATTGGAGACAATTTGTAAAAATTCCGTTGTATCCTGAATCCTGGCTCTAATACATGATAATAAAGGTTTCAGTTTGTTAGTCAAAAACATGGACAGGGGTTCAGTCAAGGATCCAATCCCAGATACAATCGGTCTTCCTGGTGGTTTATCGATGGATTTATGAATTTTGGGCAATAGATATAAGTATTGTTTAGCTGGATCATTAACCGTAAGATGTTTTTTGGTATTGATAGAAATGATCCCAGTGTCAACTGCTTCTTGTAGAAACTGATCAATTTCTTGTTTGAAAGAGGAAGTGGGGTCCGTACTCATTTTCATGTAATGATGATGGTTGGACAATTGTCCATTAGCCTCATCCCGATAGTAATCGGCGGCCATGACAACGACTGCACCCCCTTTATCAGCAGAAAGTATAACTATATCCCTGTTGTTTCTAAGTTTTGTTAGAGCAAGTTGTTCACTATGTGATATATTGTTTCTTATATTGTCTGATCTATTGGAATGAAAATGTAAATCTTTCATGACCGCCTGTTGGAATACTGCAACGTGTTTATCCATAGGGGGGTTAAAGGTAGATTTGTGGAATCTAAATTCAGTAGATCTTTGAGAAATATTAGGGTTGTCCTGTTGTTTGAAAAATAAATGTAAGTTAATTTTTCTACAAAACTCTAATAAGTCAGTAACATGTGAGCTTTCGTCAATGAAAAAAACAGGAATGAAACCCAAACCTTTATTCAATCTAGAATATTCCTCAGATGACAAATTATATTTTGATATGTTTAACACATTTTGGTTAGATTCCACTATTTCACTACTGAATGAAAGAGTTCCTCTAGACTTTTTACCCCAATGCTTTCTCCCTCCCCTATGTGTCCTGCCCCCTAAAGGGCTGACCATACTTCTACCTCTTTTGTTATGTGGTGATTCCCCTGTACCAGTTGATTCATTGTCTGTTGTGGAGGACTCCTCACCAAAGGTGTTACTGGAAGATCCTGATTTTTTGAGAATTGATCTCGGTCTTTTCTTATGCACAAAAGTAAAACTTTTGGTCCCTTGAGCAAATCTGACACCTTTTTGGGATTCGAATTGTCTACCTTTACTGTAATCCTCTTTGTCCCTAGCAAACTTGTGTAATTTTTTGGATTTAAGATTATTTTCCAAAGCGGTCAATTCTTTGGATAATTTGTTCAGACTACTTTGAAATTCAGAGTGATTTTCATGTTGTTTTAAATTATTACAGGTTTTTTCAACTTCCAGAGTATTGGCATGAACTGTCCTTTCATAAAAGGATGCCAGTACATTAACTAATGCCATAGCGGCTTCCTGCTGTGCTATTTGCCAATCTCTTATTAAAATTTCGTCCGGTGCACCAACAAGTGGCTGGATTTTAGATCTCAGTCCTCTGGGTGAGATCTTTTGGGTCTGATAAGCCTTAAATAGCTTATGGTGCCAAATGTTGGTTCTTAATGTCTTGATTTGTTTACCTAGCTGATTAAATTGTGACACACAACCGTCAACTGGATCCAATATGGGCAAATCAATAGTATTCGAGGATCTGGTACCAATACCGAATACTTTAAGGTCATCCTTATCCGCACAAAGGCTCAATATTAATTTCCCAAGGTCCATGACTATAAGTTGTTGTGTTAATAAATCTGTTATGCTAGGTATATGAAACAATTCAAATAGTAGTCTGAACACAACGTAAATGCACTGTTTTAAAACACTGAACAAATTTTGTAAACAGTGTGATAGATTTACTCAAGGGTACCAAAGGATTCTGTAAAAGATAAATAATCAAGGAATCAGAACAACCAGATATAGTTTCTGGAGCAGATATGTCACACTACCTCCAGATATTCGTATATTATATGAAGTGAGGATCTCAACAATTACCAGGCAAACAAGTCTAAATGGTTGGTGATTCTGTTGTAGCAATGTAACTACTGGAGATATAATAATTTGAGTGTCACATCAATAGAAATGTTAGTTTAGTTGTATGTATTTCCAACAGGATGGTAATAGACCCTAGACAATATGTTACTCCTCTACAAAACTTGTATATAGGTTAGTTATTGCTGATGTACTTATATCAACTATGTATATATATGCATGGGAAGATATTCAATCAAACCTACATCAACATGTAATGTCTAAGAACAAGCTTGGTCTATGCCTGACGCAAATATTTCAACATTGCAATAGGCTAACTTGTGGTTATAACCAAGATGGATTAGGCCACATTAGATATTAAAATTAAAATCATGAAAATCATGATCATGATAAGCATAAGAGGATGTTCAATCAAAGCAGCAACATATAGTATTTATGAGCAAACTTAGTCTATTTCTGAAGCAGATGTATGAAAAATGCGATGAGCTCACTTGTAGTTATAACCCTAATGGATTGAGCAACATTAATACCAAAATTATTGTTGTTAATGTTGGTATAATTAAAGGTTAATATATAGACATAAGATTATCCCATATACAGGGACAAAAGCCCAACATAATATGCCTGCGTAAAATCCCTCAATACAGTTGTATATGGTAATAAAAAGTTATAACCTATTGCTATGCCACAATATAATTAAATAAGAATCAGCCTCAACCATATTATGTATCTTAAATATAATAGTTGAAAACCACCATTCCTGTATGTAACTCAGTCTGTATCAGTTGGAATATATCCAGAAAAAATCTGAAAACATATATTAATATGGTGAAGGTGAAAATTGTAGTTCCCAATAACAAGTCACTTCACATGACAAAGAAACCAATCCAAATAACCTTATGAAAATTGCCACAAAAAGCGTAATGTCCGAATAAAAATCTTCGGTTCATAATATTCCTATATGTCCAATATTCCTATCACAAACCATCGAGAAAAGGAATAATATGTCCAGAAAAATATAAATGCTGTATATATATTAATTATACAAACATAATAATATACATGAAATAAACCACTGCCGAAATCTAAATTGCGACTTAAACTGTCTCTAGGTGGTTATAAACCATGGATTCCAATAGTTTTCCTGAAAGTTCAAAAGCAATCCCCTGGAAATTCGTCCAAAATAATTAGTCGAATCATGCCAAAGAAATATATTATTGAAAAACACTGGTTCACTGGAAAAGGTAATATCAAATGTCCAGGTCCATGTAAAGGAATTTTTAACTAACATTTCATGTACTTGTCATTATCAGTTTTTTCCATCGAACCAGATTGTTGATTCATAGTGATATTCTTAACTATTTAAACATCATGCTTCAGGTGTTCATTTTCTTCATTTTCACATAATATGTATCCACTCCTTAACATTAGGATATTGTTGTATCCTACATTTTTATTTTTTATTTTTTATATATTAGTTTGGTATAGCCTCTGATGGACCACTCAAATCTATGCACACATATAATATGTGATTTCTATATGTTGTTATTTCATAATCATCATAATTGATATAATTTTTGTTTTTTCTTTGTTGACAGGAAGTGATGTCATTGCCTTCTTATGGATATATAAGGGGCAGCTTTGTCTTTGTGTTTTTCAACTACTGATGAAAGCTTGAATAGCTGAAACCGGTCTAGTTTTTATACAATAAATCATATGCATTGGAACCACTCGAGGTGCTGGCTCTTTTTGTTAATATTGGTCACAGTAGCTTGGTTGCCGAGCATCAGCCGTACTTGCTAGCTGGATTCCTCAGTGAATACTCCTTGCTTTGCTGGCTGTTGGCGTTCTTGTGGTTCCTCTGCAGCTGACGCCATCTTGGTTGATTCCTTGTGTGTTGAGGAGGGCTCCTCATGGATTTTTGGCGTGTATATACATTCTGCCTCCAGATTTATACCATCTTTTGCATTATTTGGTGTCGTCCATCATCGTGCACTGTTGGAACTTTATTTATGTACGTTTTGTCTGCATTTTCACTTGTTATATTGGCTACTACCTAACTGAGCATTTTCCGGATTAATGCCTGTGTCGCCATCTGGATTCCGTTTACGGAGTGGTTGCTGAGATATATGCATCTTCCCATCTCTATTTGAAGATATTTGGTGAGATTTCATGTACATTCATGACTTTATTCTATTTTTGAACAGTATTCCTGACGCATTGTGTTAGTGTTAGCACTCGGACAACAGCATCTGTGTGTGGGATATCGTATTTTCATTTGGGACGAGCAAACCACTTTTTCGTGGACTTTTACTTTGTGTTTTACATGGGGTAATAATCTGTCGAAAGATCGCCAGATCACAAGTATTTTTTTCAACAATAATTGGACTATATTTGATGAGAGTTTCGTGTTCTCTTTTTGAATTCCATTCCTTGGATGTTTATTATGTACTTTGGCTTTGGGGAAAGTGAACATGGTCTAACAACTTGATGGGACTGGAATATTTTGACCATCTGGTTAACATTTTTTGTCATTAATCAACCTCTCTCGGCTTGCATCAAGCATATGCATCTTGGGCCTGGACATTTGATATTACCTTTTCCAGTGAACCAGTGTTTTTCAATAATATATTTCTTTGGCATGATTCGACTAATTATTTTGGACGAATTTCCAGGGGATTGCTTTTGAACTTTCAGGAAAACTATTGGAATCCATGGTTTATAACCACCTAGAGACAGTTTAAGTCGCAATTTAGATTTCGGCAGTGGTTTATTTCATGTATATTATTATGTTTCTATAATTAATATATATACAGCATTTATATTTTTCTGGACATATTATTGCTTTTCTCGATGGTTTGTGATAGGAATATTGGACATATAGGAATATTATGAACCGAAGATTTTTATTCGGACATTACACTTTTTGTGGCAATTTTCATAAGGTTATTTGGATTGGTTTCTTTGTCATGTGAAGTGACTTGTTATTGGGAACTACAATTTTCACCTTCACCATATTAATATATGTTTTCAGATTTTTTCTGGATATATTCCAACTGATACAGACTGAGTTACATACAGGAATGGTGGTTTTCAACTATTATATTTAAGATACATAATATGGTTGAGGCTGATTCTTATTTAATTATATTGTGGCATAGCAATAGGTTATAACTTTTATTACCATATACAACTGTATTGAGGGATTTTACGCAGGCATATTATGTTGGGCTTTTGTCCCTGTATATGGGATAATCTTATGTCTATATATTAACCTTTGATTATACCAACATTAACAACAATAATTTTGGTATTAATGTTGCTCAATCCATTAGGGTTATAACTACAAGTGAGCTCATCGCATTTTTCATACATCTGCTTCAGAAATAGACTAAGTTTGCTCATAAATACTATATGTTGCTGCTTTGATTGAACATCCTCTTATGCTTATCATGATCATGATTTTCATGATTTTAATTTTAATATCTAATGTGGCCTAATCCATCTTGGTTATAACCACAAGTTAGCCTATTGCAATGTTGAAATATTTGCTTCAGGCATAGACCAAGCTTGTTCTTAGACATTACATGTTGATGTAGGTTTGATTGAATATCTTCCCATGCATATATATACATAGTTGATATAAGTACATCAGCAATAACTAACCTAGATACAAGTTTTGTAGGGGAGTAACATATTGTCTAGGGTCTATTACCGTCCTGTTGGAAATACATACAACTAAACTAACATTTCTATTGATGTGACACTCAAATTATTATATCTCCAGTAGTTACATTGCTACAACAGAATCACCAACCATTTAGACTTGTTTGCCTGGTAATTGTTGAGATCCTCACTTCATATAATATACGAATATCTGGAGGTAGTGTGACATATCTGCTCCAGAAACTATATCTGGTTGTTCTGATTCCTTGATTATTTATCTTTTACAGAATCCTTTGGTACCCTTGAGTAAATCTATCACACTGTTTACAAAATTTGTTCAGTGTTTTAAAACAGTGCATTTACGTTGTGTTCAGACTACTATTTGAATTGTTTCATATACCTAGCATAACAGATTTATTAACACAACAACTTATAGTCATGGACCTTGAGAAATTAATATCGAGCCTTTGTGCGGATAATGATGACCTTAAAGTATTCGGTATTGGTACCAGTTCCTCGAATACTATTGATTTGCCCATATTGGATCCAGTTGACGGTTGTGTGTCACAATTTAATCAGCTAGGTAAACAAATCAAGACATTAAGAACCAACATTTGGCACCATAAGCTATTTAAGGCTTATCAGACCCAAAAGATCTCACCCAGAGGACTGAGATCTAAAATCCAGCCACTTGTTGGTGCACCGGACGAAATTTTAATAAGAGATTGGCAAATAGCACAGCAGGAAGCCGCTATGGCATTAGTTAATGTACTGGCATCCTTTTATGAAAGGACAGTTCATGCCAATACTCTGGAAGTTGAAAAAAACCTGTAATAATTTAAAACAACATGAAAATCACTCTGAATTTCAAAGTAGTCTGAACAAATTATCCAAAGAATTGACCACTTTGGAAAATAATCTTAAATCCAAAAAATTACACAAGTTTGCTAGGGACAAAGAGGATTACAGTAAAGGTAGACAATTCGAATCCCAAAAAGGTGTCAGATTTGCTCAAGGGACCAAAAGTTTTACTTTTGTGCGTAAGAAAAGACCGAGATCAATTCTCAAAAAATCAGGATCTTCCAGTAACACCTTTGGTGAGGAGTCCTCCACAACAGACAATGAATCAACTGGTACAGGGGAATCACCACATAACAAAAGAGGTAGAAGTATGGTCAGCCCTTTAGGGGCAGGACACATAGGGGAGGGAGAAAGCATCGGGGTCAAAAGTCTAGAGGAACTCTTTCATTCAGTAGTGAAATAGTGGAATCTAACCAAAATGTGTTAAACATATCAAAATATAATTTGTCATCTGAGGAATATTCTATATTGAATAAAGGTTTGGGTTTCATTCCTGTTTTTTTCATTGACGAAAGCTCACATGTTACTGACTTATTAGAGTTTTGTAGAAAAATTAACTTACATTTATTTTTCAAACAACAGGACAACCCTAATATTTCTCAAAGATCTACTGAATTTAGATTCCACAAATCTACCTTTAACCCCCCTATGGATAAACACGTTGCAGTATTCCAACAGGCGGTCATGAAAGATTTACATTTTCATTCCAATAGATCAGACAATATAAGAAACAATATATCACATAGTGAACAACTTGCTCTAACAAAACTTAGAAACAACAGGGATATAGTTATACTTTCTGCTGATAAAGGGGGTGCAGTCGTTGTCATGGCCGCCGATTACTATCGGGATGAGGCTAATGGACAATTGTCCAACCATCATCATTACATGAAAATGAGTACGGACCCCACTTCCTCTTTCAAACAAGAAATTGATCAGTTTCTACAAGAAGCAGTTGACACTGGGATCATTTCTATCAATACCAAAAAACATCTTACGGTTAATGATCCAGCTAAACAATACTTATATCTATTGCCCAAAATTCATAAATCCATCGATAAACCACCAGGAAGACCGATTGTATCTGGGATTGGATCCTTGACTGAACCCCTGTCCATGTTTTTGACTAACAAACTGAAACCTTTATTATCATGTATTAGAGCCAGGATTCAGGATACAACGGAATTTTTACAAATTGTCTCCAATACCCAACTTGAACCTGGTTGGCTTCTATGTACCTTGGATGTGAAATCACTGTATACCAGTATTCCACATTGGGCAGGACTGATGGCCCTGGAATTTTGGTTAAATAAAGTTAACATCTATCCCCCTGGAATGAACACATTAATTGTATGCATGGCTGAGCATGTTCTAACTAAAAATGTATTCTATTTTCATCAAGACTGCTACTGGCAGATACAAGGTACGGCCATGGGGGCCTCTTTTGCACCCATATATGCAGACCTGTATATGGGTTACATTGAAGAACATATAATCTATGATGAACTACATAATGTTTATTTACCCGAAATTGACATCTGGAGGAGATATCTGGATGACTGCTGGCTTGTATGGAAAGGAGGTCCTGAATATATCCAAGAATTCATGGAACATCTCAATGGAAACATGTGGGGGACTGAATTCACGGTGGATTACAATTTGAATGACATTAATTTTTTGGATGTCCATTTACAACGACAACCGGATCATACACTCAAAACATCTGTTCATCGTAAGTTTCCACAATACAATACACTACTACATGCCAACAGTCTCTATCCAAAGCACATCATCAAGAACATTCCAAAGTCTCAGTTTTTGAGAATAAAAAGAATATGTTCTTATGAACAGGATCTTAACAGACATCATGAGGATTTGACCAAAAGATTCTTGGATAGAGGATATCACCGGGACGCCATCAGTTCTGCTGCACAATGGAGCACAACATTACCCAGGGAGTCTTTATTAATTTATAAGAATAAAGCTAGATCCAACAATCCTGACAAATGCAGATTTATCACCACGTATGGAAGGAATAGTCATAATCTCATTAACATTATTAACACACATTGGGATATACTCACATCCCACCCTCTTTTGGAGGACTATTTAGGGGAACGTTGCTACTTCTCCTACAGGAAGGGCAAAACATTGGGTTCTTATTTTTCTCACTTCAAAAGGAATATTATGCATGACACAACTGCTATACAGAGAACCATAACAGGAGACAAATTAGTGGGCACATATCCCTGTGGCCACTGTAGTTTTTGTGCTTATATATTCAAAACTAAAAGTTTCACCAGCAAGAATATTGGGCAGGTATATGACATGACAAATTTTGGGAACTGCAGTTCTGACTGGATTATTTATTTGGCTACTTGTACATGCCAGGCTTTCTATGTAGGCCAAACATCCAGACAATTCCGCATAAGGATATCAGAACATCTGGGGGACATTAGGAACTGCAGATCCACTAATGCTTTATATAGACATACCACAAAGCACCCTACGGCCAAATTTTCTTTCTGCATTATTGATAATATCATTGGAAATAGGGCATTCAAAACTGGATGGCATGAGATCCTTAACAATAAAGAGAAAAGATGGATAATCAAATTAGGTGGGCTTTTCCCACCAGGACTTAATGACAAAATGTAAAGGAATTTTTAACTAACATTTCATGTACTTGTCATTATCAGTTTTTTCCATCGAACCAGATTGTTGATTCATAGTGATATTCTTAACTATTTAAACATCATGCTTCAGGTGTTCATTTTCTTCATTTTCACATAATATGTATCCACTCCTTAACATTAGGATATTGTTGTATCCTACATTTTTATTTTTTATTTTTTATATATTAGTTTGGTATAGCCTCTGATGGACCACTCAAATCTATGCACACATATAATATGTGATTTCTATATGTTGTTATTTCATAATCATCATAATTGATATAATTTTTGTTTTTTCTTTGTTGACAGGAAGTGATGTCATTGCCTTCTTATGGATATATAAGGGGCAGCTTTGTCTTTGTGTTTTTCAACTACTGATGAAAGCTTGAATAGCTGAAACCGGTCTAGTTTTTATACAATAAATCATATGCATTGGAACCACTCGAGGTGCTGGCTCTTTTTGTTAATATTGGTCACAGTAGCTTGGTTGCCGAGCATCAGCCGTACTTGCTAGCTGGATTCCTCACTGTGTATAGGTATTGTAGGGAATATAGGTAAGTGAATGGTTTTATGAGAATGCTTGGTTTTATTGTGTTATAAGTGGTGGTTATGTAGTGTGTGTGTGATGTATTTGCGACTGCATGACTTTTTATTTTTTTAGTGTTCGAGGTGAGGGAATGAGGAGTGTATTATGGAAATTGGTTAGTTTTCTGTGTTTTCGTTAAATTGTTGTGTGTTTTGGGTATTAGATTTACTTTACTTTACTGTTTATTTGCTGTCACTGCATGATAATTAGCAACCGGACTTTTTGCGTTGTTTCTTGTAGGATTTACTATGTGCACGCTGGTTGGATTAGCCAATCAGCATGCACGTTTGTCGGGTTTGCGATGTTCGCATGGTATAATATATAATAAAATGCAATTTGCATACATGTTGTGGATGGTTACTGTGGTGCTATGCTTTGTCAGTCTACTTTTTTCTCTTGTTTGAATGTGTGATATGCATTTGTTCTTTTAATGGGACATGAATTTGCTGCAATTTTCAGTACTGTGTTTATTGGTAACATTGTGAATAAAAGTCTACTTAATTTTATTATGGTAGCAAATGTACCTCCTTCTCTAAATTTGCTATGGTAGTTATGTACTAGAAACACAATAATTTAAATAGTCATCTTCAAATTCAGAATATAATGTCTGAATAGTTTTACCATACTTATATTTACATTTTGAAATCTAACTTGTCTAGCTATTTGATTGCTTCATTAATGAAGGTATGAATTAATTTTTATTTATGCAACTTTGTCTCAACACTTAAGCTTTCTTAATTTATTACACAAAATGGAAACTATATACTGTCATTCCATTTTAATGTATATGGAAACATTTTATAATTATATGCATTCCAGTGATACAACTACTGTGGCTTGATAGT
Organism: Protopterus annectens; assembly: GCF_019279795.1. Classification (NCBI taxonomy): domain Eukaryota; kingdom Metazoa; phylum Chordata; order Ceratodontiformes; family Protopteridae; genus Protopterus; species Protopterus annectens. The sequence goes on from NC_056731.1 coordinate 1,766,624,055, forward strand.
TTAAATATTTACACAGCCTATTTTAGAAATTAGAGTCCATTATTATTTAGTGGAAATGGACTATTTTAACATAGGTTTCCTATTCACCTCATTATATCCATAAGATCTTAATTGTCTTTAAGAATATATATAGTTATAAAAATGCATTATTGTGTTCTTAAATATAAGGTTAATACATGCAAGCCTTAGTACCATCACCATAATGAAAACTTTGGTAAAACCAGTTCTTTGGATTGCTGCTGAAAGACAGCCTCATGAAATACTAACTTTGCTTATGCAGTTTTGCAGAATTTGAGAAGTCTAGTATCTTTGTTTTGATATTCATTAAATCAAGTTGAAAGGATCATGCATCCACTGTACTGTGGTGAAGTGAAAGGCCCATCATTCCTCTCAAGATCTAGAGGTGGCAGAACACCTTATGTATTAAGCTGGGAAGGCTTTTTCCTATATATTCAGGTCAGCATACGATGCCACTACTGCTGTCTTTAGTTTGACAGTAGGAGGCTAATTTATTTCTAAAGTCTGTACTTGGCTGCTCTATTAATTCACCCTACCATATTTGGAGATGCTGCACAGGAAGCAATCACAAAACTGTATCCATGAAGTCAAGAGCTCACTGAAATTTGCTGATGGACAACTCTCCATATGGGAGTATTTTATGTATTCCTTAATTTGTTATAGTTCTTAATACATAGGTCCACAACTCCAGTAGACAAAGATTGATTCTTCATCTAACCAACCACAGCAGTACACAGTGAGATGGACTTCTGTCCAGAAAAATGTTCCTGCCTGATAGTGGAGCAGACATATTGTGCAGTTCAGACTCAGGATACATACCCTTCCCTCTCTCTCTCTCTTTATCCATGGAAAAGAAGTTGGAGACTGGATCTTGGACTTGTTGGCTGTTGGTGAAGCACCCACCAAGAGGAGAAAATGCTGAGAGAAGAAAGGAGCCACTTTTGAGGTTTTAAGTATTTTGCTTCAGATTATTTAAGTTTTTCTGCATTGCTGCCTACATTTGAGAATTTTCTGGCTTGTTAAACTTGATTTCTGTGTTGGTAACTGTATTTAGAACACAACCTAGAGCTGATTACTGAATCTCCTACTTGCACTTATTTTTAAAATCGTTTTTTTCTTAAAACTTGCATTTTATCTGTCTCTGGCCTAGCACTCAAGTGTGGGGTCATTTACTGCACTGTTCTAACTTGTTGATACTTGTGAACCTCTGCTTTCCTTAAAAAAAACAAAAAAATCTTGCTTTTTTCCCACTTTTCTGAGATTTAAAAAAGTTCAGTTACAGATTTGCTGTTCTGAACTGTTTTTAAGTTTCTTGGAGGCCATTGTTTGCTTGGGCTAAAGGGAAGTCTCTGTGTTCATCAGTGGCAGTGATAAACATTGAGCAGCCTGCCTGCCCATGTGGGAGTGGTTACTGCCTTGAAACTGTAGTTTTATTGGCCATTTTGGGTCAATTCCTAACTCCTTGATCTCCCTCTCTTAAAACCCGATTGCCTCATGGTTTTGGCATCTTTTTGGACTTGTTGGCTCTTGGTGAAGCACCCACCAAAAGGAGAAAATGCTGAGAGAAGAAAGGAGCCACTTTTGAGATTTTAAGTATTTTGCTTCAGATTATTTGTTAAGTTTTCTGCATTGCCGCCTACTTTTGAGCATTTTCTGGCTTGTTAAACTTGATTTCTGTGTTGGTAACTGTATTTAGAACACAACCTAGAGCTGATTACTGAATTTCCTGCCTGCACTTATTTTTAAAATAATTTTTTTTCTTAAAACTTGCATTTTATCTGTCTCTGGCCTAGCACTCAAGTGTGGGGTCATTTACTGCACTGTTCTAACTTGTTGATACTTGTGAACCTCTGCTTTTCTTAAAAAAACAAAAAAAAATCTTGCTTTTTTCCCACTTTTCTGAGATTTAAAAAACTTCAGTTACAGATTTGCTGTTCTGAACTGTTTGTAAGTTTCTTGGAGGCCATTGTTTGCTTGGGCTAAAGGGAAGTCTCTGTGTTCATCAGTGGCAGTGATAAACATTGAGCAGCCTGCCTGCCCCTGTGGGAGTGGTTACTGCCCTGAAACTGTAGTTTTATTGGCCATTTTGGGTCAATTCCAAACTCCTTGATCTCCCTCTCTTAAAACGCTCTTTTGCGCGATTTTGCGCATAGCGCAACATCGGGCAGCGCCGCCTAATTGGGTTTAAACTATTCCTGGCTTCACAAAGTCTGCTCTTCACTTTTTCCCTTAGAACTGCTTTATCTCTCAAATTAAACACCATATTCTCATTCTAAGGCCCCTCACTGGTCCAAATAAGTATTCTTACAAGTTAGCACTAATAAACCATAAGCACTACTTACTCTTATACTCTCTACGATTACCTTGTCCCCTATTGGTCCATTTTAATTCAGTTCCCTATATTACTCTAACATGTCCAAAGGTCAGTCAATGGTTTCCTCTCCAGTCCAGCTGGTGAATCTGGGAATTTTGAGGCAATGTTACAACTGTTTCATGTACACGGACAACCCTCTCCTCCTCCAAACAGGTTCAAATATATGTGAGAGATGCAACCATATAGCCAAACTGGAGGCTGAGCTCTCTCATCTCAAAACTGGTGTAACCAGTCAGAAGGAGAAGGTAACCTCACACAACACAATTCCAGTATCACATAGTCCCACCACAACAGCGAACCAAACACATAAACACACAAAAGCATACTCGGAGGCTCTAAATAAAAATCTACCTAAGCAACAGAGACCTCCAAAGCAGACATCCAAGCAAACGCTACCCCAAAACAAAATACGTACAACACATAGAACACAAAGTCAGTGTGCCAAGCAGTCACAGCCCTTAAGGCTGAATAACACACCTGATACCCTTGTAATAGGTGACTCTATTGTCAGACACACTGACGTCCTGCTCACCAGGCTGAATAAAGAGAATGTCACACTGAGCTGCCTGTCGGGTGCTAGAATCCGCCACATAACGCAAGCACTCAGGCCACTCCAAAGCAAATACAAATATGACTCAGTCATTGTACATGCTGGCGTGAATGACCTGAGATGTACCTCCCTCGACTACATGAAAAGAGACATAGAGGAGCTCTCTGATCATGTAGCCCAGGCCGGTATGACCCTGACCTTGAGCAGCATCTTACCCTCACCTAGAATGATGCCACAGTATAAAGACAAAATGATCGATTTTAACAATTGGCTAAAATTTTGGTGTCATTCAAAGGGGATCCAGTGTCTGTCAGCCTGGGATGACATGCTCGACAAGCCACATTGCTTCGCTAGGGGCGGCTTGCACTTGTCACCCCTGGGCTTTCAGATATTGGCAAAAGCTCTTGCCACCCCCATAGTGCCTTTTTTAGGCAAGGCTCAAAAGTTAAACCCAGCTCCATAGACAGCACAAGGAACAAGAAACTAAGGGTAATGCTGCTAAATGCCAGAAGTCTTAACCTCAAGATGCATGCACTCAAAGCTCTCCTCAGTATGGAGAACATCGATATCTGTGCAGAGACAGAAACCTGGTTCAAGGCTCCAGAGAGTACCCCGGCACTACCAGGTTATACCTCATATCATGCTTTTCGGCCCCAAAACCCAGACCGAACCACAAAAGGAGGGGAAGTTTCCATATTTATCAAGGATATCCACACCTTCAGGTTAGTGGCATTGCACAAGGTATCGGAGACCATCCATGTGTAACTGACAGCGGGCAAGACTGCTTTTCAGTTTATAGCATCCTACAGACCACCCTCTCAAAGTCAGGAATCCCACTCGGCTTTCCTGAAAACATTGGAGAACACTAAGATCTCTCCAAACACCATTATATTGGGCGACTTCAACTACCCAAACATAGACTGGGAGCATTACTCAAGCCCCAGCACCTTAGCCCAAAGGTTCCTGGAATTTATAAACTCAAATGCTATGGAACAACTAGTCACCACTCCCACAAGAGGGGAAAACATACTAGACCTGATCATTACCAGCATGGGGACTCTATGCTTCATACCAGAAGTATATACCTCATTGGTAAGATCAGACCATAAATTAATTTCACTAGATATCCACATCCCGACCCCACCCCCAGCCCAGAAAACCACAGTGAAAAACTTCTCAAAAGCGAACTTCACACTTCTCAAAACTGAAGTGGAATCCTCCAAGGCCCCAGGGCAAGTGGAAACTATGGCCCAAACTGCAGAATCCTATATAAATGCATTCTACGGACATCTCCAGGAATGCATGGATCATGCTATCCCAAACAAAATCAAGACCCAATCATCCAAAGGCAGGCGTCCAGTCTGGTGGACCCCAGCCATAAATAAACTGTACAACAGAAGGAGGAAGCTACTACATGATAGAACAAAATTCCTAAAAGGGAAGGCATCTCTGATCAGTACTAGCAAAAAATTACGATCCCTCATAAAATTCTCCAAGGCCAGCTTCGAGAGAAAAATTGCAAAGGACACTAAAGACAATCATAAGGCTTTTTTCAGTTATGTTAGGAACCAGACTTGTTCTGAGTTGAATCTAAACGACAAAAAATACACTGAACCCACAGACATCGCCAATATCCTGGCAGACAGGTTCAGTGCAAATCCCCCCCCCCCCAAAAGAGCAAGTATCTATCCCGGCAGAGTGCAGCCTCCCAAGCATCTCTGATGCTCAGGTGAAGGCCGCCCTCTCTAAAGCAAAAAACACTGCTTCCATGGGACCAGATGGCGTCCCGGGTTGCGTCCTACATGAACTCCAAGAAGAACTAATCCCTCAAGTAAAACTGCTGTACAATCTCAGCCTCACTACAGGATATGTGCCCAAAGAATGGCGTACAGAAACAGTGGTCCCACTCCACAAAGGTGGCATCTCTGCGGACCCTGGAAACTATCGCCCCATAAGCCTGACTAGCCTAGTATGCAAGGCTGTTGAGAGGATCATCATGGAACTCATAAACAAAGACATTGGGGACACCAGATCCTACCCAATTTGGCTTTGTCAAGGGCAGATCCTGCCTTTTGAACCTGGTCGACTTCTTCGAAACAGTCACCAAGGCCATAGATGAAGGGAAGGTAGTCCACACAGCCTATCTGGACCTCGCAAAAGCATTTGACACAATACCCACTCGGGCATCATAGATAAGCTATCCAGCCTAAATATAAACCCCTATGTCACAAGATGGGTTGCAAACTGGCTCAAAGACAGAACCCACAGAGTCAGAGATGCTGGAGCCATGTCAGACTCGAAACGGGTCACAAGTGGAGTCCCACAAGGTTCTGTCCTGGGACCTCTCTTGTTCAGTATTTACTTTTCTGAGGTACAGGCCAACGTGGGAGGACTATGGCTCACCAAGTTCGCAGATGACTGCAAACTGGGCGCCATAATCGACTCTCCAGCTGACACAAACATCCTTCAAAAAGGTCTCGCAGAGACGGATAACTGGTGCCAGAGCCATGGTCTAAAGCTAAATGCCAAAAAGTGTATAGTCATACCCTTTGGCAAAACAATGTGCCCACAAATTACCACATAGGTGGTAACCCATTAAGTACAGAGAAAGTAATTAAGGATCTGGGGACCCAAGTTGATAGCAATCTCTCCTTTGACAACCACATTGCCAAAGTGGTTAGAAAGACCTTCTACATAGCCCACCTCATCATGAAAGGATTCACATCTAGATCAAAAGAGGTAATCGTGCCCCTTTATTCATCCCTCATCAGGTCCATCATAGAATACAATGCCCCCTTTGGGATGTACCTTACCCGACACCTGCAGCAATTAGAAAGACCCCAAAATTATCTCACCAGGAGGATCAAGGGACTCAAACAGCTGCCATATGCTGCTCGGTTAAAAAAACTCCAGCTCTACTCATTTGCATACCGCCTACTTCGAGGCAATCTATGCCTGACATATAAAGCTATGTCCAACCCAGAATTAATGGACATGCTCCACCTCAGTAAATCTAAATCCCTTAGAGGCACGCGCTCGAGGGACTTGAACCTCAGCACAGAAATAAATAGAACATGCTGGAGGGACAGATTCATAACCCAGAGGCTCCCTTTGCTCTGGAATAGAATTCCAATTCATGTTAGGCAGAGCACCTCGCTGACTCTCTTCAAGAAGAATCCTGATGAGTGGATGAGGGATCGTAGGTTTGTCCTGGGGATTACTTCCGTGTCACTATTAGACAGAGGCACAGTAAACTAAACTTTAAAAAGGGCACAGTATACTCAAATCAAGGGGTGGCGTAAGCCAAACACAATCGGGCTAGGCTTATAAATGCCCCAGGGCAGATAGCCTAGTATGAACCCATGAACCTATGAACCTATGATCTCTCCCCATTTACCTTCCTAACAAGAAATTACACCGAAAGGCACATGCTAGCTCTGATGAAGCTTAGATACTCTCAAGAGTTCAGGTGCCCCCCATTCTGCTCCCTTCATACAAATTGTTCATAACTCAATCAAGAAAGTTCAGCAGAAATCATAGCTCCTCACAGGAAAAAAATCATCCAACTAGCCTCAGTGCTAAATCTGGGGAAAGAATTTTACTTCAAATTCTTCATAGTCCAGACGATTGTCCTGAATTTGAGGCCATTTCTGGACCTAAACATCCACAATCATTTCCTTGTTTGCATGAGTATATGAATGCTGATCTTGTGGTCTCTTGCTTCCTGCCTTCTCTAAACCTCATTCCAACTTCTTCTACTTCAGTCTTGCCCTCTTCTCCTCTCAGTTAAAATCCTTCAACTCTTTATTAATCACTATCCACAACTTCTCTGGTCAATAAAATATGGCTGACTTGTGTACAAAACTAAAGAAACTAAAATATTTTTAATGCTTGTGTCTTGCAATCTATACCCATAGACAAGGGATTCCAGTTTATCAGTTTTTGCATTATCTTTTGTTTCTTCCCATGTCCTTAGCTGCTATAGCAAAATTCTTTTTAACCCATACACCTAAATACTTCATTTTATCGTGTTCCAATAAATATGGGTTTTGCTTAACCAGTTCATGTGTGGGTACATACTTTACAGCTATAGTCATTGTTTTATCTTCATTCATTTTATCCTGAAACTTTTGCAGAATGTTTCACAGCAATGAGACTTACTTTTTCTGTTTTTATCAGGAAGAAAATAATATTGCCAGCAAATAAAGCCAACTTTTCTTGATTATCATACCGTATATCTTTGAATTTATTTATTTATTTTAGTTTTGTTTACTGTGTTAGTACATTGATCACTATAGACCATTTGCAGGCACAGAAATTCTGAGTCCCATATTTTCTTCACCAATGGTTCTAAATATAATGAAAATAACAAAGGGGGATAGGACAACCCTGATAGGTTCCTCTGTTCAAATACAACACTCCCACTTTGATTTTTGCCTTCCATCTCTGATATATCCTCCTAAGTGACCTTATTATTGTATAAGGAAATGCAGATGCTTCCATTGCCCTACTCATAAACTCTCAGCTTACTCTGTTGAATGCTTTATTGGCATCAAGACCCACCAACAACAGCAGTATTTTCCTACATTCTGCTTTTCTCTGGATCATCATTGTCCCATTAATGTTATCAAATGTTTGTCTCCACAAATCCACACTGATTGATATCTATCAATTTTGGCAACACCTTTGTCAGTCTTTTAGTCATTATAGACATAGCACTTTGGAATCATGTTATAAAATTAAAACGGGCCTATATGAAGCTGGGTCTGATGGATGTTTAACATTTTTAGGTATTACATTCACCACAATTTTTTTTCAGGATGTTGGTAGTTTCCCTCCTTTTAAAATAGTGTTAAACAAAACCTTCCAAATCTTTATCACTTTCTTCTCACCTAGCTTCCCAACTTCCACTGAAGTACCATTCATTCCTGAAGACTTTCCTGCAGATTGGTTATACATCGCTGATTTTATCTCATCTCGTCCTGTCTTAACTGTAAATTGTTGTGCCTCATCTATCTCTAACCTTGGCATACTTGTCTTCCATAAATACTTCCCGTTGTACTTTTTCTTGATTTCTCCATTTGTTTACTTTATATATATTTTCACAAAGTTTCTGAAATATCTCCCTACAGGATTTCTGGTTATTTATCTTGTTATAGGCTTCCTGCATTTGGCAACTACCCTTTCAACTTTCTGTTGCCTAAGTCATTGTGCTAAATGTTTTTGTGCTCTGGAGTTACTTTCAAAAAACAGTTGCTTATTAGCAATCTTTCTAAACGCATGCATATTATCCACGTACTCTCTTAATTTCTCTTTAGCACTCTGCAGTTGCACCTCTTAACTTTCATTTTATCCCATTCACTAGCTATAACCTTTGGTGTACCTTCTATCTTTCCTAATGACTCCTGAATAATTTCCACTGCCCATTCCTTAAATTCCTCCCTTTTTAACAGGCAGCTGTGAAAGCACCAGTGTTTCATTTTTACTTCTCATCACCCTGTATTTTATCTTAGTTATTTTTGATGCATGATCTGAAATAATTCTAATTAACCACTCTATCACCGAACAATATGTACCTACCCTATGGAAAATATCCCATGTCATTCCACTGCATAAAGCAGGCTCCTCTAAAGACATGTCTAATTACAGACCTATAGCCATACTCTCTCCCCCAGCTAAAATCTTAAAAAATTGTCTCCACAACAAATAATTGACTACTTCCAAAAAATAACTTTTTATCTATAACACAGCATGGTTTTCAACTACAACACAGTACTAGTACAGCTCTCATTAGTTTTACCAACTCAATTAATCACCTCAGAAACAACAACTAACTTGTCTCTGCTACCTTTCTTGACATGTCAAAAGTCTTTGACACTGTATCACATCAAATCCTCCTAAATAAACTTACCAATTACAACGTCTGACCTGAAACCCTAAACTGGTTCCACAGTTACCTCTCAAACAGGCAACAAGCTACCTTATGGGATAAAAACTGTTCCCCCACGTTCCCATCTCTGTAGGGGTCCCCCAAGGATCAATTCCAGGACCTCTACTCTTTACCACTTTTACCAATGACCTTACAACAGCCACTAGTCCCACCAACATTATATGATATGCAGATGACTCCTCGCTCATCCGCTCTGCGCCAACAATCGAGGCACTTCAAGAAACATGACTGAGTAGATGAGATTGTGAAAGAAGTGGAGAAATCAAGCTGCTGCTGATGCTCACATTCAGATCATGCCAACATCAGAGGTGACATGGAGACACTTGTGGCTGAGAATACTCCTGTTACAGGATCTACTGCATGTTACCATTAAATAGCATGTATTTTACAGCTTTTGTCATATAACAATATTTTATTTATCCTGTATTGACTAGGTAAGTCTCACTAGACTAGAAGCCTCTTTTTAGAGGAGAACTGAGGTGATATTTCTACTACTAGAGGATATTTGGCCAGGGCATCGGGGTATTTCTCCTACTCTTTTCAACAGGTGCCATGGGATCTTTCACATTCACCTGAGGTACCATGAACTTGGACAGATGAGGCCTTGGTTTACTGTCTCATCCGAAGGATGTTACACTCAGGAGTGCAGCAGCCCCCCACTTCATGTTGCACTGCAGTGCCAGCCATCCATCTACCTGGTGTGGGAATAGAGCCCACAGCCTTCAGCTGAAAAGGTGAGCATGACACCTGTTGTGTCACTGACAAAACCTTTTTATTTTCCCTCAATAATGTTTCTTAAAACCTAATCATTTGTAAGTGGAAGGTGGTGAAATCATATTACAGCGATCAGTTTAAAGTCATGAATTGTTTTGTTTGTATTCATTTGAGTACGTTTGTGAGGCTTAGTAAGGAGGTTTAAGTCATAGTGATTTCAGCTTAAAAATATACTTCTTTGGGAGAAAAAAAGAAAGTGTGCATGCACTCATATCCACAAACACATGAGAATACTTACTGTAGGTCTTAAATGTTGCATGAATGATTTATTTCTAAAGGAAATCTCCAACTAAATGGATGCCAGAGTAGTTAACTATTGCCTCACTCTACTTGTGCTTCAGTATGATTTTCAGATGGGGTGCCTTCTATGTGCAGTCTGTACATCTTTCCCTGTCTGTGTGTTTTTCTAGGTGCTCCCATCTCCTCCCATATCCAATTTTAGAATTATAAGAAATGACAGAGTCATAAAGAAAGGTGGTGGAGTAGCCCTAGTCTATCCTTCCTCCTTAACGGTTACTTCCTGTACAAAGCCCATACCCCAATTTTCTACAGCTAACCCTGGCCCTCTTAAAGATAAATAATAAAAGCATATGTATAGTTGCCCTTTACATCCCCCCAGGAAACAATATCCCTATTCATGAGGATAATTCTCTCTTGGCTCTCAACTAAGATACAAAATGAGATTCTTTGGTGACACTAATATTAACTGGTCTTCTGTAAACTCTCCCACAGCCTCACAAAATATAAATCTGTATAAATTTACCCAACTAAGCAATTCTCTAACTAGACCTACTAAAGATACTATCTCAGGAACTATTCTAGACTAGATACTAGTTTCCCACCCCCATAGTATCTCTGATAGAGGTACCATACCTGACCCACTTAGTGACCATCTCCCTGCCTTTGCATGATGTACACCTCTTTCTCTCCAGTCTCACCATAACTATATCACAGCCCATTCCCTCAAAATGTTCAATGTTCAAACCTTCTCTAGCGCCTTAAAACATAACAACTGGAACCATTTAAAAACCCTCTCTCTAGACGATGCTGTCTCCTACTTCAATACTGAATTCCTTAACCTGTTCAACAGCTTTGCTCCCCTTAGGTGTAAAAGGGTCAAAACCAAAACTGCCCCATGGCTAACCAAAGAGACAGTCTCCCTCATGCATCTCCATGATAAATCGTGGAAGCTGTGCTAAAAACATAAGGCTCCCAATAGCATGGCCAACTACAGAGAACTCCGAAACAGAGTAAAAAAACAAATTGCCATGGATAGAAAAAGCTATTACTCAACATTACAAAATAATAATAAATCAAACCCTAAAAAGTTCTGGAGCAGCATCTCTAACCTGCTTCATCCTGGTAAAAAAGACAATCCTTGCCCTGATCCTACTGTGTCTGATCGCTCCTTAGCTACGCAATTTAACTCATTCTTTATTGACTCAATAGCTAAACTTACCACAACCTTCCCTAATAATATTTCAGGCAAATTCCCATCTCCCCCATCAATCCCATCCCACTCTAATTCTAACCCCATTCAGCACCCCCCTTTCTTGTTCAAACCTATTCCTACTGCTACCATAAAACAAAAAACTCCTTCAAAAATGAAAAGCATGCTCAAATGCCCCAGATGAGCTTTTCTCTAATTTCCTTAAGCTAGCTGCCAATAGCATAGCTCTACCTATCTCCATCCTAATAAACCATTCCATTCAGGAAGCTTCTGTACCTCTCCTCTGGAAAAAAGCCTTCATTATTCCCCTCCAGTCTCTAATTTCTGTCCAATAGCCATCCTATCCCCGATCTCTAAAATTCTTGAAAAATGTATCCACCTACAACGCCTACCCTTTCTACTAGACAATCAGCTACTTACCCCAACACAACATGGCTTCAGATCCAGGCATAGCACAACTACAGCCCTCCTTTCCTTCCCTGAAACCATCAACCATGCTCGTGACTCCAACAACATTGTATAAACCCTCCTCCTAGATTTATCCAAAGCCTTTGATACAGTTTCACATAAACTTCTCATATCCAAGCTATCCTATCTGAATCTTTCCTCATCCTCCATCAGTTGGTTTTCCAACTACCTTGCAAACCACCAGCAAACCGTCAAATGGAAAAATTCCACCTCTTCCTTCCTTCATACTATCACAGGACTCCCACAAGGCTCTATGCTAGGTCCATTACAGTTCAACATCTTCATTAACTTCCATCACTGCATCCTTAATACTAAACTGGTCCAATATGCCAACAATTCCACGTTTATCTGTTCTGCCAAAACCCTTCCTACACTCATAAAACAAACTCAAGAAGCTTTCTCCTGCACCGAGTCCTGGATGCTTAATAATCACCTTGCTCTCAACACTTCAAAAACTAAGATCATGTTATTTACCCCTTCTAAATCTTCCAAAATTAATAAGAACTCTTTCTCAATAATGAGCCAAAACTCAACCCCACTTGAAATAGTTCCCCATTCTAAACTTCTAGGAGTACTCATTGATGACCAATTAAAATTTGACATCCACCTACAAACTAACATTAGGAAAACTCATCAAAAATTGGGTATGCTTTATCGCCACAATCATTATCTTTCCCCATCAACCAAACATACCCTCTCTACTACCTATCTCCTCCCCTCCCTTCTGTATGGTGCCCCTCTCCTTACCAGTCTTCAATCCTCCCTAAAGTCCAAACTAGCTTCCTGCTACAACAAAATTGCTAAGTTTGCTACTGGATCCAAATACTCCTCCCACCGTTGCAAAGCTCTCCACTCCTTGAACTGGTTGTAACTCCCAAACTATGTTTCCTATATACAACTCTCCACTTCCCATAAACTCATCTTCCAATCTTCAAATTGTCCCTCACTCTCCTCCACCCTCCAAATACACCAGTCCAGCAGACTACTTAGGTCCAGCAACCAGAACCTCCTGGAAGTGCACAAGCCCACACAAACTCCAGGGACACTTCTATTATCTTTCTCACTAGCACAACTATGGAATTCCCTTCCCCCAGACATTTGTACCACCCATAATCTCTCCTCCTTTAAGAACCTTCTCCATTCTCACCTCTCTTCCCACTGGGAATGCTCCTGTTCCCATCCCACATGACACACATTCTCTGTTATTTCCCTATTTCTACTCTATGAAACTATACTCCAGCTTGTGTTTCCTTTATCAACTACTGTTATTTGTCTATGACCTAAGAATACTGCATAACAACACTCCTCTCAAAGTTTTCCTCATCCACTTTGCTGTTGCCTTGTTTTTCATTATCATAAATGTATACATTTAAAACTTTTTGACTCTTTATCGTGACATCATTTTAGAATTGTCTTATTGTTGATTTTTATTGTAAACTGTATATTGACATTCTGTTGATTTATATTGTACAACTGCATTTGAATATACTGTGATTTTCATTGACAACTGTATTTGGAGCTTTTCTCCCCGGGCCTCCATTGAAAATGGGCTCATTTTAGGCCCAATGGACTTTCCTGGTAAACAAACTGCAAATAAATAAATAAATAAGATGTGTTGAAGGTGAACTGGTAACCCCCTAATAGCTTTATCTATGCATTTATTCTGTTGATATTTTGGTAGGTGGAATGCTACTTAGATCATTTTCAGCCGTGATCAAGGCACAATGGCAGAGAAATTACAAAACAATTACAAACAGGCAGTACATAATTCATTGTAGAGTAATACAACAACTGCAGACACATTACTAAAATGCTAATAAAAATGCAGTATGTATTTCAATATGCAGTAGTACAACACAACAAGGTTAAACAACGTAGAGTAAATTACATGGTCTGTGCCATGCACAGCAAATGGCATAGTCTAAGATATTAAACAATGCTCTAAAATATTGAACAGATGTGAGTGCATGTAGTCATATATCCTGTGATCATTGGGCGCCTGTTCAGGTTGCACTTCTATACCCTGTGCCCAGTAAGTGCTAGAACAGGCTGTGGCTTCTGCATGAACCTGCTCTGAATTATGTGGTAACTGAAAAAGTAATGAATGAATGAATTCCATCTGAAAGTTGAAAAAATGTTTTCAATAATATTGTGATCTTCTCCACAATATGTCCATGCATCAGTATCACTCTGCATTTAGTTTTATTTTGTAAGCAGTTATACCTCAAAATGACCCCATGGAGACTGTCATACTGATATGTTTTTTATCTACTGGTATTTCTCCCACAGTATGCGTTGTGTCCCTATATTATGACATAAACTAGATACAATAAATCAGAAGGTTTGCCTTCATTTATAATGTTACTGCTCTGAGTCACTTATTCCTTATTCTCTTTTTTTTTTCAAATTCATTTTCATAGGGGTAGTTCTTATGAGCTTACTAGTGGGGTCAGCTATTACTGCTTTTGCCCCCCCACCCATCCAATCACTCCATGCTCCCCAAGGCCTTCACATATTTTCTCTCACCCCAGATATCTCTCCCTTCACAATATGAATCTTATTTCCCCAGAAAGGGATGGCTTTTTAGCTGTGAACCCTAACAGGGCAGGGAAGTACACGTGGAGAAGGCTACTACACTCTTATCAACTGCTGAGCTGTGAGTTAGTTTGGGAGCCTCACAGTGTTCTCCTGTGTGCCAGAAGCACTGTTACTTGCAGGTATGCAATGAGCACTCACAAGACAAATGCACCCTGCCTCCATAGTGACAGATCTCTAATATGTTCTGCCCAACTATGTGAGACTACAGTCATCTCTTGTCAATGGTCCTGATATTCCTGCTGTGCACTGGCACATTCATGCAGAGTTCATGGCAGTTAAGCCATAATAAAGGACAAATTATTATTTCAGGGATAAAAATCCAAAGGGGGATATTCTAGGGTGACTCTCTGTCACCATTGCTCTTTTGCCTTGTCCTTAACCCATTAAGCTGTATGCTTAACAGATTAGGTCATGGCTATAATTTGGCTCCTAGAAAACATCAAAGTGTAAAGACTTCTCATATTCTCTTTGTCAATGATTTAAAACTGTATAGCTCATGAGATGAGGAACTAAAAGCACAACTGCAAGTAGTCAAAACTTTTTCAGATGATATAAGAATGTCATTTAGTCTTGATAAATGTGCAAAAGAACCTTTAAAGCAGGAAAGCTGCAGCACCAAATAAACATCAATTTGGGACAAGAATATGATATAAAAGAACTTGAGCAAGAGGGACTGTATAAAGATTTGGGAACTGATGAAGGATCAACAATAAAACATGAACAAATGTGAATAAAACTTAGTAATGAATATATTTAGAAGACTTAAATTAAGTCTGAAAATAGCATTGACATCTAGGAACAAAATTTAAGCTATGAAACCAATTTGCTCTTCCTGTCCTAACTTACAGTTTTGGAGTGACTGACTGGCCCCAAAAGGTGTTGGACAGAATAGATAGGAAAACAAGAGGAATGCTTCATGCTCATCAAATTATTTATAACAATCAGTGCATACCAAGGTTATATATTTCCTGTTCCGAAGGAGGTATGGGCCTCCTTGAAATGAATTACATGTACAGATCTGAAATTGCAGGACTGCATACATATCTGTTGACCTCACAAGACCCAAACATAGTGAAACTTTAGAAACACGAGAAGACTAAATCACAGATGACTTCCCTGCTTAGTCTAGCAGAAGCATATCGGCATCAAGCAGGAATGGAAATCAAACCAGAAGTAGATAAAAATCGGCAGCAACTGAATGTGCCAAAAAGCAAAAGAAAGAATATATAATGAAGGATCAGGTGAGAAGGCATAAAATGTGGAAAATGCATAAATATAGTTGCAAATATACAAAACTTCTGTAAGAACCTCAAGCTGATCCGGATTGAATGCAGGAATGGTTAAGGAGAGGTGAATTCAAACCAAAAGATGAAAGATTAATATTGGCGGCCCAAGATAGTGGGCTACGTACATGTTGGTTTACATTACAAAGTCCATTGAACACGTGGGAGAAACAGACGTATGTAGGTTTTGTAAAATAGAATTGGAAACACACCTTGTTGTTGGTTGTGACATACTAATGGCAGAAGGATCGAGTACTGAAAGGCATAATAATGTGGCAAGACTGTTGCACTGGTGATTGTGCAAACATTATGGTACTGAAGTGGCTGAAAAACACTGAAAATATGAGCCACAAAGCATCATAGAAAAAGATGGTCTACATCACATGGGATCACCCATTACCAACAGTTCAAAAGACAGTTGTGGGAAAACCAGATGTAGTGGTCCATGAAAAGAAGACAAAAGTAGCATTGATTATTGAAATCGCTGCACTCAGTGACTACATACAGTGTCTTGCATACAGAGAGACACAAAGTCATAAAATATCAGGATTTGCAGGCAAAAATGAGAGCAATGTAGAAGAAAGATACCCATACAGTTCCAGTAGCAGTAGGTGCAACAAGTCTTATAAAAAAAGAATCTACAACTGTATTTAGATATGTTACCGATACATGTAACTCCATGCGAATTGCAGGAGTCATTACTGGGCACATTGTGGGTGCCGTGAAGAGCACGTCTGGCTAACATCAAAGATTGAAGCAATACTAATTTCATGAACTTTACTCATACTTTGACTTAGGAATGGGGTCCATTCCCTTCATGGTATTAGAAACCCAAAAATTTGGAGAAATTAAAGAGTTCACCGCAGACAGAGGCAAGCAGATTTTGTCCACTAAGAGACAAAGTCTGCTTGCCCCTCAGAAAGGGGCAAGCAGACTTTGTCTCTTAGTGGACAAAAATGAAAGCACGTACCAGCTTGTTTATATTGTGATGCAGTTTAACTGATCTCCACTTTTCATATAAAGATGTATCCAACAACTAACACTTTGGAAAAAGAACTTTACTTGGTTATTAGGTATGCTAGCACTATTAATTTCAACAAGAGACAGTCTCAGGATGTAACAATGTAGCTAGTGATTCAGAAAGAGAAAAGGGTATCTCTTATATAGGTTCATAGGTTGGTACTAGGCTATAAGCCCTAGGGCCTATACAAGCCTAGCCATAACAATTCCCTGGCTATTTCTTCACACAGTATTTACTTCCCTGGACCCCTGTCTAGCAGGGCGACTGACATGATCCCCGGGGGTGAATTTCCTATCTCCCCTCCAATCATCAAGGTTCCTTTGGAAGAGGGCAAAAGAGGTGCTCCTCCTGACATGTATGGGCAGTCTATTCCAGAGTCTGAGGAGTCTCTGGGTCAGGAACCTATCCCTCCAGCATGTTTTGTTCATTGTGATGACAGGGTTTGGATCCCTGGAGCATGCATCTCTGAGGGATTGGGATTTCTTTAAGTGTAGTATGTCCAACAGCTCTGGGTTTGACATGGCCTCGTATGTTAAGCAGAGATAGCCTCCGAGTAGATAATATGCGACAGAGTATAGGTGGAGTTTTTTTAGATGGTCAGCACAGGGCATCTGCTTTAGGCCTGTGATTCTTTTAGTGAGATATTTCTGTGGCCTTTCCAGTTGTTGCAGATGTCTTGAGAGGTACTTACCAAACAGGGCATTGTATACTATAATGGGTCTAATGAGGGATGTGTACAGTGGGACAATGACCTCCTTTTTTCTGGATGAAAAGCCCTTAGTGATGAGGTGTGCCACATAGAAGGATTTCCTGACTGCTGTGGTGGTGTGGTTATTGAAGGAGAGACCACTGTCCACCTGTGTCCCTAAGTCTCTTATCACACTTTTGGTGTTTAGTGTACTGCCACCTATGTGGTAATTCACATGTACATGTTTTTCCCCAAAAGGGGATAACTATACATTTCTTGGCATTGAGCTTGAGCCCATGGCTCTGGCACCAAGCCTCTGTTTTTGTAAGGCCATTTTGTAGAATATCCATATCATTTGGGGATTCAATAATGACTCCCAGTTTACAGTCATCTGCGAACTTTGTTAGCCAGAGTCCCTTAGTGTTGGCCTGTACTTCAGAGAAGTAGATGCCAAACAAGAGTGGTCCCAGGAATGAACCCTGAGGTACTCCACTTGTCACTTGTCTGGAGCTGGATTTGGAGTCAGCTACTTTTGCAGTATGGGTTTTGTCAGTAAGCCAGTTGGCAACCCATTGAGTGGCGTAGGGATTAATGTCCAGCTTAGTAAGTTTATCTATGATTCCAGAGTGGGGGATGGTGTTGAAGGCCTTGGTGAGGTTCAGATAGGCTGTGTGGACCACCTTAGCCTTGTCCACGGCTGTGGAGACTGATTTGAAGAAGTCAATCAGGTTCAGGAGACAAGATTGGCCCTTCATGAACCCAAACTATGTGGGGTCCAGTGTTTGAAGGTTGCCAGTGTCTTTGTTTATAAGTTCCATGATAATGCATTCCATGGCCTTGCAAATCAGGCTCATCAGACTGATGGGGCAATAGTTTCCAGGTTCCAAGGTGGATTCCCCCCTTGTGGAGTGGGATAACTGTAGCTGTGCACCACTCAGTGGACACGAAGCCTGAGGTGAGGTTATGATTAAACATGACACTTTTAGGTGAGGTGTCAGTTCATTTTCTAGTTCATGTAGTACACAGCCTGGGATGTCGTCTGGTCCCATGGATGCTGTATTCTTACCTTTGGAGAGTGCATTTTTTACCTGTATGGCCGTTATTAATGGAATTTGGCAATCTTTTGGTATTGAGATGGGCCCTTTAGGGGGTGAGGGGGGGGGTGAAGTTTGCACTGAATCAATTTGCCAGGATATTGGCAATATCCTTGGGATCAGTATATTTAATGCCATTCTATTGTAGCTCAGAGCAGATTTGAGCATTGCCATTTAGATTCTTGACATAGCTATAGAATGCCTTGTGGTTGTCTTTGGAATCTTTGGCAATTTTATTTTCGTAACTAGCTTTGGAGGATATTATGAGGGATCTCAGCTTCTTACTGAGGTTGGTAAGGGAGTTTTTTGCATCCTGGGATTTTCCTCTTTTCTGCAACAATTTCTTCCTTTTGTTGTAAAGTTTGTTTATGGCAAGGGACCACCAGATTGGCATCCTTTTTTTGAAGGAGAGTGTCTTGGTTCTATTGGGGATGGCATGATTCATGCACGAGTGGATGTGCTCATACAGTGCCTTAGTGTAGGATTCAGCAGTCGAACTTTCCATTCCCATCTGCATGGGTGCCATGAAGTTTGTCACTTCTGGCTTGAGTAGCATGAAGTTGGCTTTGGAGAAGTTTTTTACAGAGGTTTCTTACCGGGGGGTGAGGGTGGGATGTGGATGTCAAGGGTGATTAGCTTATGCTCAGACTTGACCAATGAGGGGGTGACCATAGGTGTGGAGCATCGATTTCCCATGTTGGTAATGACCAGATCTAGGATATTGAAGACCCTGGTGGGGCTAAGGATTAGTTGATCCAGGGCGTTGGAATTTATAAATTCCAAGAACTGTTGGACAAAGGTGTTGGTGCATGAGTAGTTTTCCCAGTTAATGGCAGGGTAGTTGAAATCACCCAGTATTAGGGTGTTTGGTTGTATCTTAATATTTTCCAGTATGTTTGGAAAGGTGTGGTGAGAATCTTGGGGCATGGTGGGGGATCTGTAGCAAGCTACAGTTTGGATTGCAGTCTTACCCAGTGTTAGTTGCACCTGGAGAATTTCAGACGCATTGTGTTGGGCAACTAGCCTGGAGGTGTGAATATCCTTGGTGAATATGGACAGTCCTCCACCTTTAGTGTTTCAGTCCTGGTTTGGTGGTCGAAACGTGTGGTAAGAGTTGCAGCCTGGTATTTCAGGGGTGCTCTCTGGAGCCTTGAACCAGGTCTCAGTTACTGAACAGATATCGATGTTCTTCATTTTTTGGAGTGCCTCGAGAGAGTGCATTTTGAGGTTTAGACTTCTAGCATTGAGTAGCATTACCTTCAGATGTTGCATGCTTGTACCTGTTACAGTGGTGGTTTTGTCCATTGAACTTTGCCTAAAGAAGGCACTATAGGGGTGGCAAGAGCCTTAGCCAGTAACTTGAATCCCAGGGGTGACAGGTGCAGACCATCTCTGGCAAAGCATCGTGGTCTGTCGATCATGTCATCCCATTCAGACAGATACTGGATCCCCTTTGAATGACACCAGAAACTTAGCCAATTGTTGAAGTCAGTCATTTTGTCCTTATACTGTGGTATCATTCTGGGCGAAGGCAGGATGCTACTCAGGGCTAGGGTCATACCTGCCTGGGCCACATGATCTGAGAGCTCTTCCATGTCCCTTTTCATGTTGTCCAGGGAGGTACGTCTCAAGTCATTCACTCCAACATGGACAATGACAGAGTCATATTTGTACTTGTTGTGGAGTGACTTGAGTGCATGCATTATGTGGCGGATCCTGGCACCCGACAGGCAGCTGA
This sequence comes from Protopterus annectens, assembly GCF_019279795.1. Taxonomy (NCBI): domain Eukaryota; kingdom Metazoa; phylum Chordata; order Ceratodontiformes; family Protopteridae; genus Protopterus; species Protopterus annectens. Next base: position 1,766,644,061 of record NC_056731.1, read on the forward strand.
CTGTAATTTTCTCCTTGTTCAGCCTGGTGAGTGAGACATCAGTGTGCCTGACTATAGAGTCACCTATGACTAAAGTGTTGGGTACATTGTCTTTCCTTAGGGGCTGTTGTTGGGTGGCACACTGGTGTTTTGAGCTATATAAAACTTTGGTTGTGATTGGCGTTTGTTTGCATTTCAGCTTTGGAGGTCCTTGTTGCTTGGGCAGGTTAATGTTAAGTGCCTCCACATATGTGGGTTTAGTGTTGCTATGTGTGGGTGTTGATGTTGTGGGTTTAGAAGGGCTATGTGTTGCTTGAGGTGTAGTGCGGGTGTTATCCTTCTCCTCTTGACTGTCTAGCACAATCTTGGGTGGAGAGAGCTTTGCTTCCAGTTTGGCTATGTAAGAGCATCTCTCGCAGGTTTTAGTGTTGGGTGATAGGAGGAGAGGGTTGTCTGTGTACATGAGGCAATTGCTGCATTGCCCCAGTATGCCCAGATTCACCAGGTGGACAGGAGAAATCACCAGAAGCTGACCCTTGGGCATGCCTAGTCTGGTGCTTTTTTTTTTTTTTTTTGTACAGTACAAGAGCTGTTTTCCCTTACCTTAGCAAGGTACTTTGCAATTATAGGCTTAGTGCCTACGATTAATTTCTCCTTATTAACAAGGAGAGTTGAGTGCTTGCATCAGTTTAAGACTTCCTAGTGCTTTCCAGCAGGTTTTAAAGCAAGTGCAAGTCACAGTGATGCTAAAAAGTAAGATGAAAAATAAAATGGCTTATCCTAAACACTGCAGTGTGCACTAGAGGAGTTAGATGTGAAAGTAAGTAAAAAGTTTTACCTGTCTAAAATGTTAAGATTTAGTGGAGAGTCACTATTTTTAAAACAGCAAGATAGATTGAAAGGGGGTGGTCACTTTTGTTTTCTGGTACTATGGAATACAGTAGGATGGCCAATAAATTTAAATAGTTGAAGGGGAGTGATTTCACAAAGTGATGATTTTGTGCTTACTTGCATAAGCCAGTAAAAAGAGAGAGGAAATGAGAGATATGGCCAAATTAACATAAGGGGAAGGCAACTAGAAAGACATTGGTGTTTACAGTAAGTGGCTGGGAATGTGGGGAAAAAAAATTCTGCCTGACTCACAAGAGACAGAGCTGTGGTCTCCAAGTTTGAATATGCAGTTAAAACAGAATACAAGTAAAACACAAGGTAAATAAAACAAATCACAGTATTCAAAATAGAAAAAGGCAATAAAGTAATACATATATATATATATATATATATATATATATATATATATATATATATATATATTCTATTATTCTATTATACTGGCTCAGACAAGTTCCTTTCATGAACAGTGCATCACATGACTAGAAAAAAATATCTGCTTGGTCTTCATGATTTGTGGCGGAAGAAATGGAAATGAAGAAACTGAAAGTACTGAAGGGTTTCTGGGCAAATACCCCCACCCAGGTAACATTGCAATCAAAAAAGTAGCAAGGATGAGGTTAACTACATTTAGGGCGGAGTTGTCCTTTAGCAGTCAAGTTTGTTTAAGGCATGGATTAAACTCTGTAGGTGTAACTATATTTTGTATTCACAAACATTGTTTACAACTGGAAACCAACCTTTCTGACTTGTGTCTAGCTGTGATAGTCTGACAGATAATTCACGTGTGGAAACATCTGCAGAAGATTCATAAATATCAGCTACTGCGTTCCTTCTACCAGTTCTCCCTGAAGCAACAAAGTCTTCATATGATGGTTCAACATCAGTCATTGCGGGGATTTTTCCATAGAGCACAACCTTCAAAAGAGAGAGACCAGGGTGACTTACTCATCTATAAACAGTTCACAGCAAACAGTTCTTTGATAGATATTTATGAATGCGCTGTCATTTTTGTACATTTGACAAGAAATGGACATGCTGTACATATTGTTGGCTTTGTACAAGATGACAGGAAGCTATGAAAAAATATACAAAATAGTGAAGAATGGTAAAGTGAACACTTGTGAGACAATACCATGGAATATTATGCAATAGGTAACACTGCTTGATACAGTTGAGGATTACAGTCTTTTCACTGACAGAAAAGTTTTGCCGCAAATGAAGATAGTGCTGTTGCAATTTTTGGTTTAAAACTAAGAAGAAGGGTTCAGAAATAAATGGTTTTCTTATCTTTTGTTGCTTCCCCTAAACCAACCATGAAACACATCTGCAAAAAATATCAGTGAATAGACTGCCCATACCTTTTGAGACCTAAAGAAATGATTTAAAAAGAAGTGCAACAAACTTTTTTTCTTCGCTTGTTCTTACCTTGTGTCAAAGTCATATTTAAAAAATACAGCCTAACTCAAAACCGATATTTTCTGAGAGGGGAATTCTTTCCCATGCCCCCACCCACTCTGTCTTACATGTACTAAATCTGGGAATCTGGTCAACTCTGAGCAAAATACAATACCTGATCCACTCTTTGTATAATAGTGATCCTAAGAACAGTCTAATTATTGACAGTGTAGACAGCATATCCATTTAGAAAGAAGTCAGTTTCTGTTTCCAACTTTGTAATTAGTAAATTGTGCTTTTTTTCAGTGTCTTTTTGGGGGGTGGGGTGGAGAAGAAGGCTGTTACAAAGTCTGCCTGACAGTAATATAGCTAAGACATTTCATTAGTAGGTGAAAGTAGAAAAATTTCCCAAAACTTTAATAAAAGTCCACCACTTCAAAACAATATTTTTTTTCTGTCTCTGCCTGAATGAAGACTATGATGGGGGGGGATACCTTTTCTGCATGTGAGATGACACACTGCCCTTCATCTGCATTGCTGCATCATATTGCTATTCCTGATTCCCTTCCTTTTTAAGAAACTTTTATTTTCTGTGCTAGAAAACTGTGCAAAAATACTGGTACATAATCAATATGTTTACTTAAAATTAAGCAGGCATTGAGAAGTGCTGCAGATAAGTATTTTTCCTTGTATTAGTGTACTTGTCACAACAAAAAATCTCCACCCATCCTTCCTCCTACATACAGTCATAAAATAAACAAACAGCCACAGCAGTGCATTTCCTAAACCAAATAAAAGCCAGTTATAATTCTGTAAGGTATGTACCATGCGGCAGGCTTGTTGGGAATTGCAGCTGAAGTTTTGTGCTTTAACCGTAAGACTGATCAATGTGGCATCCCCTATTTGTGTCCTGTCCTCAGTAACATGTTGATTTTCTAGTAAACCACCAAGGATTTCAGTCAACAATGCCAGGCATTTGAGTTTCATGCTATTTACTCTTCAAAAATGCACTCTAGTGCAAAAGCTGTTCTATTAAGTTAATTGAATTAGGCTAATATTTAAAGAATTATCTGTGATTTGGGGCCTTTGTATCTCTTATTTCTGTCTAAAATTCTTGAGCAAAGAAGTTGAATTATGCTGATAGCAGTATTTGATTTCTGTATGTTGCTCATTTGCAAGTCAGCAACTTTACAAAGTCAGTATATGGAGCTTACTTGAGGAGATCCATCTGGTATAGTGGGTGTAGCTGCAGGATGAAAGGGGTGTCGCTTGCCTGATCCTCCTCCCCTTGCAAAAATGGTCCCCACAGTTACTAAGGTCAGCCATAAATATAATTCCTGATACTTCAGTTCCTCATGAGGAGGAGCATCCAGTTTGTAGACAACACTACCTCTTGTTAGCAGTGGAGTAGCTGCACCCCACAGTCACAGTCATAATGGACATGATTTTTTTGCATTGGACAGGTTGACAGACGAGATCAGACAAGAGTCCCCGTGGACTATGATGTTTGCAGCTGACATTGCGATCTGTAGTGAGAGTAGGGAACAGGTGGAGGAGACCCTGGAGAGATGAAGACATGCTCTAGAGAGAAGAGGAATGAAGGTCAGCAGGACTAAGACAGAATATATGTGTGTGAATGAGAGGGAGGATAGAGGAATGGTGAGGATGCAAGGAGTAGAGGTGGCGATGGTGGATGAGTTTAAATACTTGGGGTCAATAGTTTAGAGTAACGGCGAGTGTGGAAGAGAGGTGAAAAAGAGAGTACAGGCAGGATGGAGTGGGTGGAGAAGAGTGTCAGGAGTGATTTGTGACAGACGAATACCTGTAAGAGTGAAAGGGAAGGTCTACAAGAGGGTAGTGAGACCAGCTATGTTATATGGGCTGGAGACAGTGGCATTGACAAAAAGGCAGGAGTTTGAGCTGGATGTGGCGGAGTTAAAGATGTTAAGATTTGCACTGGGTGTGACGAGGTTGGACAGGATTAGGAATAAGTATATTAGAGGGTCAGCCCAGGTTGGAAGGTTTTGAAACAAAGCCAGAGAGGCAAAATTACGTTGGTTTGGACATGTGCTGAGGAGGGATGCTGAGTATATTGGGAAAAAGATGCTAAGGATGAAGCTACCAGGTAACAGGAAAGAGGAAGGCCTAAGATAAGGTTTATGGATGTGGTAAGAGGGGTCTACCTAAGATGGTCGACAAGCCATTTGATCGACACTCAGTTGGTCGACAATTCATTTGGTCAACAGGCAGATTTGCCCCCTCCCCAATGTTGTGCGACCCTGGAGTTGATATATATAGTTAGGGGGGCTGCCTGTCGACCAAATGAACTGTCGAATAAATGAGTGTCGATCAAATGGCTTGTCAACCATCTCAGGTAGACCCCGTAAGAGAGGACATGCTGGTGGTTGGTGTGACAGAGAAAGATGCAGAGGACAGGAAGAAATGGAAACAGGTGATCCACTGTAGTGACCCCTAATGGGAACAGCCAAAAGAAGATGATGGTAGCCATACTTCTGAACTGTCCATGATTTTTAGAACATCCGTTTGTCTATACCTTCTGTTTGTTGTAGAACACTGCTTGCACAGTGTGGAACAAATGTGCAAAATGTGATTTATTAACAAATCCAGCTAGGAAGCTCACATCATTATAAATAACTTTTTTTATAATCACATTTTTTTTAGTAGAATGAACATTATTCAGTATTATTTACCATGGGTTTGAGTTAAAAGTCCTTAACAATGAAGTTGTACAAAACCCTTTAAGTGTGGAACAGTGTAGAACATAATATTTTCAAGACACAGAATGAGGACTTTTCCTCATAATGTGGTACAGCTGAGTGGCATGAGCTATTCTACATCCAAACATCAGGTTGTCTGCCATTAAAAAAGTGAAAATTGTCTCTCACACTATGGAAAAAAAACAAAATGCAATATCTGGTCAACTTTGCTGCCACAAACTTATTTTTCTTCTTATTCCTCACTTCAGTGTACCAATCCTATTGTGAGCACTACCTTCTCACACATGAGTTACCACACTTTAGAGAATGGGTGACCTGTGGATTACACCCTGACTGGAAAATGAACATTTTCCAGCAGGGTATTAATCTACAGGTAATACCTCCTGAAAAATGAGTCTGCCGCTTCATGGCAGCATATCAAGCTGCCTTGGAGGACAGACTGAAAAAACTAATGGCCACCATTATTTTATGCATACTAAGCAGTGCTTGTGCTGTTTACCAAGTGTAAAATAATAAATAAATAATAAAAAAGCATATGTGTGTGTGTGTATGTGTTTATGTCTGTGTGTGAGAGTGTATGTGTGCATGAGAGTGAGAGAGAGATTGAGTGAGCTATTATTTTACATGTTAAACAGCCGTTTTGCTGTTTAGCTAGTGTTAAAAAATAATAGAAACAAAAAAAAAAGTGTTTTTGTGTGTGTGTGTGTGTGTGTGTGTGTGTGTGTGTGTGTGAGAGAGAGAGAGAGAGAGAGAGACAGAGAGTGAAGACTGATCACGAGAGTAATTGAGTGATCCCTGGCAGCAGCAGTTAACAGGTTTGTGTACCTCTCGACCTCTTAGCTTAAAATATCTAGATAAGCCTAAAATAAATGGGTACAAAGGCTCAAAATAGGAACATATTTTAAATGTTGTTACAAATTTGTGTTGGCATGCATTTTCTGAAACAGAGGTGTATGTACGTGAGAGATAGTGCGTGAGTGAGATCAACCACTGACAGCAGCAGTAAAGAGGTTTGCATACCTCTGGACCTTTCAGCTGAAGAAATTTGGATAAAGCTTAAAATAAAGAAGGAACAAAGGCTCAAAAATAAGAACAGATTTTAATTATTGCTGTTATAAAATTACAAACATGCTTAAATAAAAGCATTTGTGTTAGCATGAATTTTCTTTAGGAAATAAAAGTCTGAAACTCAAATGTATGTCATTATTTAATAACTTCAATCTCCAATGACTGACAACAAACCAAACATTTTAGGAGTAATACCTGGATATTTTTGAAGTGCTATATTTTGGATGTAAAATGCTTCCTCCAACACCATTAACATAAGCTACAGTGAGTTTGAAACATTAGGTGGAGGAACTATTTTATGTCAAAAATATATATAAAATAATATAGGAGTAAAAAATAAGTAAGTAAAACACAACAATGTTATAGATAGCCCATTCTCTAAGCACAATAATGGTCTCCAGGGTGTTTATTATTGTGGAAATAATTCACTTCCAGGGGTGTTGAGGCCCGAATCAGCAGAACACCCCTGGGCAGGCTTTATTTCCACAATAACACACAGACAGTTGGGTATTATTGCTTGCTTAAAGGGTTTATTCAAAAAAAGGCCTCAGTTATGCCACATGGAATTTTGTAATATGTAGTCCAGTCTATTAGCAAGGCTAATACCAGCATAAGGAGGAAGATCTACATATCCCTGAAAAACCTTTTACTAGCCTTGTACTAGTAGCAAATAAATTTGAAACAGACAGCACATGGACTTTAAAAGCATTCTGTGCTAGTCACTGGAAGACCAAAGAAGTCATGGCTGTACTTGACATATGCATACATAAACCCAGCATCAATGGTATTGAGAAATGCAGGGGCCTTTTGTAGCTCCCCAATCGGCTTAAAGCCAGCCCTGCTTGTCAACATGAATTGATGTTGCTTTTGGTGATTTCTTTACATCTCTTGACACAGTTGCTCATAACCTGCTTTTCAAAATCTCGTGGAGCATGATCTAGCCCAAATATGCTGTGAGCGGGTTAGATGTTAACTGACAAGCCAGTTCTTCTAAGTCAAGATCAATAGCACCCTATTTAATGATGCTTTGTTCTGCCCTGAGATACCATGGAGCACTGCTTTTCACAATCCTCTTTATAGCAAACATCAGTTGATCTCTTCAGTCTTTATATCATTACATATGGAGCTGACCTCCTAATGCTCACATAATCACTCTCACATTTATTGATTAAACAGAGTTTGCAAAGGGGTCTGCACAAATTATTCAACAATTTATCTACTGCGTCAAACTCACCAAAATGCTTCTGAAAAACATACCCAGAATAAGACATGTAATAGACTACTGAAATTGTGACTCATGGTCTTATCTCCTCAAGGCAGGACTGTCGCAGCCCAAACAAATCATAGCTCCCCAGTTGGCATAAAGCCTTCCCTGCTTGTCAACACAGCCCTAGATTGATGCTGGTACAGAATGCATGTGTTTTTAGGTTATTTACTGCTACACTATGCCAGCTTCATTACAGCTCTGCTGTGTTCTTTGCATTGGTTCAGATTCACCACAGGGTCACTTACAAGATTTTGCCACTTACAATCAGAATCCTTCACAGTCAGGAACTGGTTGCATATAGTACTGGCTAATGAGTAGCAGATATCTAGAAATCTGTAATAGTCCAGTGAAGAGCTACTGGAGATTCCAAAGGTCCATAGGGTTAAGCAATTTGGTACTCTATAACTTGGGTGGGGGGGGGGGCATGAAGAACAAATGGAACTTAAGAACAGTAAGGAGATTACACAGTATGTGTGTGAGAACAAATTGTAAAGAAATATAAGGAAATTTTAGGCTTCTGCCAGATAAAGGAACATAAACTGCAGGAGTAGAGGAAAAAAATGAAACAGAAAAGGTAAGACACATGCTAATTTAGAGTTTGCTGATACCTACTGTATATTTCTCATTGCTACATTGTTTTCAAATGCTGATATAACCTCTCATGTTGTTTAAGTTTTATCCAACAACTAACCAAAAAAAGGTACTTGCGTATTATCGCAACCCCAGTTTTTAACAGTAATACCGGTTGCTTAATGATTATGAGAAATGGTCATTAATGTATGTGGAAATGTTGGTCCTTACATTTTTGTATTTTTTGGGTTAGATGCTGCTATTAATGTCTGGAAGACCTTAAGTTTCTGCAGTGGCATACTTTTTCTTATAGATGGGATTGTGTAATTCTGCTGTCACTTGCTGTGGAATTCCACTGCCTCAACTATTTCATAGGCCAACAAAAATACCAACAAGTCTGAATGTTGAATTGAAGAAGCTTGCCTTTTTTGTTCTTTTCCATTTTGAGAGGCAGCATTTCACCTTTATAGAGTAGCTATTGGAAAGGGGTAGGTAAAGTGATGTAGCATTTGTCAAAATACAGAATAATTCTTAAGTTATCTCTGGTTACAGAAAGGCTGTAAGTATGCAATGAGGGCATATATGACAGCATCTGAGAAATGAATGCTGCTTTGTGGACTATGGTGAAATATTTTAATTGTTACACAGTAGAATTAGTAAAAGTAAGTTGTTGTATGTTACTATAGGGTTCACGGTTCTTGATCTGTATGAGAAGTGCACACCTGCAGTCTGTTACTACCAAATTAAAACTTTGCAGACTGTCACACTTTTGCCATACAACCTACTGTGGACCACTGATACAGGCAATTGCTCCATGGCTTTGCAGCATATCAACCTTATTTAACTTCATAGTAATCAAACAACCATATTCCATGATCGTTAAGCAACCAGTATTGCCTTTAAAAATCTGGTTGCGATAATATGTAAGTACCAAAAATAAAAAAAAAATGTAGTAAAATGCTTCTTTGACACCTTTACTGGTTTAAATATGGAAGAAATAACTGAATTCAGCAGTAGCTTAATGGTTTGGATGCACTTATTGAGGAAGTCAGATGAAATACCACTAGGTTTAATCCAGTGTATGGCTTATTCCCTTGTGTAAATTGCTTTTACCTTTCATTTTCTGCCAGTCATTTCTTCTCTCTCTCCGTCTCTCTGTCTCCTTATTGTTGAATGATTTTTAACTATTGATTATTTTAGGGCAATTCGTTTCTAAGGAAATTCCTGAGTATTGTCTAGAAGAACTTTTGATAAATTGTTCTCAGGTTTTTTTCTTTATTTTTTCTGCTTACTGCTAGACCTGCTGCCAATGTACTTGTAATATATAAACTACCAAAGTACTGAATTGTAGCTCTTGTGCTTGGACTATGGGACCTACAGAATGCATTGGATTGTGCTTTTCCTTGCATTATGTGACCTACAGAACATACTGGACTTCACTACTGTTTCACTGTGTCATATAGCCTGCAGGACCGATTATATTGTAAAACTCTCTTCTTGTAAATTACTCTGTTTTTGCCTTGTCAAATAGGTGATGGACAAAAAGAGTTTTGACTGCTTCAACCCACATAACTGTTTAACGAATGCATAAATGTAAACAAACACATATTGGACCCATGAGAATAAGATTTTCATACTTCTGTAATTTACACAAGTAAACTTAAATCATTTTCTTTGTACTGCAGACAAGATTTTCTGAACTTTGCTAAACTTTGTGAAGAAGTACTTCCTGTTATGTGTTAGACCACAATGGAAATAATGCTGTTTATACATAACATTTCTGAAAGGTGGCTAATACCCTATTCAACTGCATCTGTATTTTTTTTTGTCTCAAAACTATCACAATAGACATCATGTTTTTCTCTTGAGCAGCATGTCAAATATATATACATAAAACTGTAAATAATAGATGTATGCATTTATTTTTGTTAAATCAATCCAAAACCTAACTGTAAATAAAAGATCTATGCATTTATTTTTGTTAAATCAATCCAAAACCACTTTCCAAGTTCTCTTAGTCCATTCAGCATAGTTAGTAGTGATATTGTAAATTCTAAGTTATGACCTTCAAGCAGGTCAAATAAATAAGATTCCTGTAAGTGGTAATCTTTCAAAGGCTGAATAAGTTGGTGCAGGGCACCGACGATAAGCAGTATCGTGGTGCTTAATAAAATTGAAGTCGTTCGTTTATTGGCATCTTGTTTGCTTATGCCTTTGGAATTTAAAAAGACCTGCTTCAGTGAGTTTGGCTATCTGGCTGACTTTATCTTTGATGAGTTTCACCTCTCTGACTGTGCTTATTGGAGGTGTTTAGTTCTGCTGCTTGGAATTAGGAACTGTGTTGGCTTAGTAGCAGCTTGTTGTTTTTGCCTTTGACTTCCAGAACAAGCATACATGTGTTTGAGAGGTGTTTAGTCCTGTCCTGCTGTTTGGCATCAGGAGCTGTGCTGGTTTAGTAGCAGTTTGTTTTTTCTTGCCTTTGATCTTCAGTGCTTCTGTACATTTCCCTGGCTCCAATCTAAACGAGGCAACTCTTTTATTTAACTTTTTGTTAGAGCGTTGTTATTTATTATTCAGCTTATATAACTCCCACTTGCTTTTATTCTTCATGCAATCCACAAACAGGGAAGCTGCTCTTTCAGATTGCCAGAATATTACTTGTGAGGACTGGACTTAAAGCTATTCATTCTAATGTTGCATGAATACTGCTATTTTGGGGAGTTCTGCAATATGGTGTTTTTTTTTTTATATTCCTTCTGTGTCAGGAAGAGGTCATAACGTCTGACATCTTTTGCATTTATTTTTGACATAGACATTTCAAAATACACCTATTATGTGTTCAGTTTTGCATTCTCTCACTGCCACCCAGCTATACAAAGCAACCAGTCTCAACCAACAGAAACAATCCTAAATTCACACGATATTTTCAGCATGTGTTGTCCTACGTCTGCAGAACATTTACCATGTGTAGCCCTTAAGCATGTTGCACTTCTGTTACAGTTTGTAGAACAGACAGATGTGTATGCATATTCTCTGTGTTTACTAAAGCTACTGTGAGAAATGTCAGGAGATAAAGGCAGTAATGTCTCCAGAAGGGAAGAATTTTGAAAGAAAAATATCTTCTTGCAAAGGAGGAAAAAGAAAAATAATTGGTCAGAGACAGCAACGTGTGGACGTGCTACAGTTAAATTATTTATTTATTAGCATTTTTTATTTTTATTTTTATTTTACATTTGTTGACCGGGAAAGGTCGACTAGGTTCCACAGATCCTGTTTTCAGCGGAGGCCCGGGAGAAATGCTCCAACATAATCCAAAAACCAAGGAAGAGCATGCATCAAGGATTATAGGGTGATCAAAATTATAAAACACAAAACAGTAATATAAGAAAAAAAAAACAGCTGATACTCCCTTTACTCTGTCCAGTAAGCCTCAGGTGCTTATATTACTGAATGAACAAAAATAAATCAAAACACAGTCTTGATGGACTAAAAGAAAACTTTAATGAACCACTAAAGTGACAGATAAGTGCTTTTGTCTACTAAACTATTTTCACGAGCTGTAGACTTCTTCAGATCAGTGTTCATGGCAGTATAAATAAATTAGGAGTAGAGATCTTTAGATTTCATCATGTTAGAAATGAAACTTGAGAGCAGCTTCAGTGAATCATTATCTTCATCTCCTACTGGAGATTCTGTTTGAAGCTTTCTGTTCCTCCTTTCGTGGCTGACCCATATGCTGCAAAGGAAGCTTCTGCAACGCCTGCTGCGGATATATTTTCCTCACATTGTCCCTGGCCACATTACGGTACACTATTTGGCAGAATGTTATGCTTTCCCTTAGAACTATTCCATAACTTTTCATAGCTATTAATCTCTACCAGGGAGCAATCTATTTGTGTGACTTTACCCCTACCTCCTTCCTTGTTTACTTTTAAGTCTTTATGGGTATCATTCAGGACAATACACATGAAGACTTAAGTAAAAATGCATGAACTTTTCAGAAGCTGTGTAGCTGAAACACTGGTGTGTCCTTAAGGGGTCATTTGCATGTATCCCATGGACTCCATTACAGGACATTTAAAGTTTTACACAGTGAAGACTTTTGCGTTGTTATCAGAAGATAACATCGGAAACAGGAGAGGACTTAGTACAGAGTTCTGTGGGATGCCACTGGCCACCCAACCTGGCTACTACAGAAGATCTCCAACTATATTTGGGATGCCACTTGTCACTTCATTGAGACCTCATGCTGTAACTTGCTGTGTTGTTATTAAGCCACCATTTCACCCAGCATATAATTCCCCTTCCAGCAATTAGCTTATACAGTTTGTCTGTAGCTGTCTTATAGAGAATAAAATCAAAAAACTTTGCCAAGTCGAAGTATGCTGCATGCATAGTCAGATGCTCATATATTGCTCCTGTCACTTTTTGAAAAGTGTTATCAAGATTTAGAAGACATGATCTGCCCCTGATGTATAGTTAATAATAAACAATCTTTTTATTTATTTATTTGTGATGTAATAAATTGAGAGTTAAGCTGCTATACACTTTAAAAAGTATGACATGGAAAGGATGATTTTAAAAATCATGGCAGCAGAAGATAATTTGGGATTTAGTCACACCAAAGATGAATCTTAATGAGTAAAGTGAACTGGTGGTAGTGAAGGCCAACATAATGCTAAGGTGAGTAGAAAGGAAAGAGTGCAACTGAAGCACAGGTGAAGTCACAGCTGCAATGCTGTGCTCAGTTTGGAGACCCAAGGGCTATCACATGATGTAAAGTTGGTGTAGCTAGGAATGTACACTGTTAAGAGGAGGGGAATGGAGAAGAGAAGCATAATACTGATACTTTAGAAAGGGGGCAGATCATAGGCTCATAGGAATTTACTAGGCTATTGGCCCTGAGGCCCTTATAAGCCTAGCCAAGAGTTTAGCCCATGTTTAAACAAATAAGCACCCAATGCCCCTGTCCAACAGGGACATGGGTGGAATCCCAGGGGCATATTTTCTGTTTCCCATCCAGTTATCCAGGTTGCACTTAAAAAGGGGGTGAAGAGGTACTCTGTTTGATCTATTCTATAGATGAGGGAGTCTCTGGGACACAAATCTGTCCTGCCAACAAGTCCTGCTGATGTCACAGACCAGGTTGAGGCCACGCCTGTCATTTACTAGAGTGGAGCTTGACTTGTGGAAATGCAACAGTCCCATCAAGGTGGGGTCCATGATCGCCTTGTATGCCAGACAGAGGTCACCTCTGAGGAGTCTGTATGAAACTGAGTAGAGGAATAGGGCTTTTAGCCTATCTGTGTATGGTAGATGTTTGAGGCCCTGGATTCTCCTGATGAGGAACCTCTGTGGTCTCTCCAGCTGCTACATGTGCTTTGCAAGGTACATGCCAAAAGGTGTATTGTACTCAATAATGGGCCTTATAAGGGAAGAATACAGGGATGTTATGACCTTCTTGTTCCTGGATGAGATACCCTTACTTATGAGGTAGGCCATGTAGAAGGCTTTCCGTAGCACGGAAGCAACATGGTGGTCAAAAGTCAGGTTGCTATCAGCCTGGGTGCCCAAATACCTCAGGACTGATTGAGTGCTTAGAACATTGTTATTAATGTGATAATTTGTGGGGACATCACTCTCCCCAAAGAGGATGATGCATTTTTTGGTATTCAGCTTGAGGCCATGTTTCTGGCACCAGTCATTTGTGTGAGTGAGACCCTCCTGGAGGATGCCCACATCACTACGGGAATTGATGGCAGCACCCAGCTTGCAGTCATCTGCAAATTTAGTCAGCCATAGCCCATTGGCTTTGGCCTGCACCTCAGAAAAGTATATCCCAAATAATAGAGGCCCCAAGACCGAACTCTGGGGTACGCCGCTTGTTATGGGTCTACTGCTTGAGGTGGCTTACCCTATTTTGACTACGTGGGTTCTATCGGTGAGCCAGTTTGCTACCCATCTGGTAACATATGGATTGATGCCTAGTTGAGAGAGTTTATCTATTATGCTCGAGTGGGGAATAGTGTCAAAGGGTTTGGCCAGGTCAAGGTAGGTGGTGTGCACAGTCTTCCCCTCGTCCATGGCTTTGGAGACTGTCTCAAAAAAGTCAACCAAATTTAGCAGACATGACCTCCCCTTGATAAAGCCAGACTGTGTGGGATCAAGTGTTTGGAGGTTGCCAATGTCCTTGTTAATGAGGTCCATGATAATCCATTCCATGGCCTTGCAGATCAGGCTAGTTAGGCTGATGGGTCTATAATTTCCCAGATCAATGGACGCTCCACCTTTGTTTAAAAGGATGACAGTGGCTGTCCTCCACTCAGCTATGATGAAGCCAGTACTCTGGCTTTGGTTGACTAGGATGCCTAATGGTGCTGTAAGTTCCTGCCTGAGTTCCTAGTGAGCAGATGGGTGGCTTGTTACTCTGGAGAGAACATAGATGGCAATAAATTCAGGACAGATGCTAGAATACATTAAGTCACAGAGTGGGTGTTAGCAAACTGAAACTGCCAACCAGACAAAATAAAAGTAAGGACTGCTGACATCTTTAAATCGATATGAGAGGGAAAGAGTAATAAGGAGACTGGGCAAAAGGGACAGGCAGCTGCAATGTGCTAACGGCAACATCTAGACAGACAACATAGACCAGATATGCCTTGCAGGCATCCTTGTAAGTATATACCTCTCTCCGTGGAGCAACACTTCCTTAAAATACTAACCAATCAACTCTGCACTGAAAGTGATCATTTACTGCCTGTTTACATGTTTGTTTGGCTGACGTTTGTGCTTTCAAGCCACTTTGGTACTTGAAAGTTTAATTCATGCCCCCTCTGTTTTCTGCATGATTAAGCCTACTGTACTGTGTTTGGAAATATTACCTAAGGAGACTGCCAACAATAAATTCTTTAACAAGATGTAACTAAGCAGATGCATTACATTCTACATTCTACAGTCTACCTCAGTTTTATGGAAATACTTTCTGGCAGGTCTTGTTTGCAGGACAAAATGTTATTTGCAGAGTATAAAATTGCATTGTCCAGGTATGGGAAAAACATTTTGGTTTAGATATTAAACATTGCTAGGTCTAATAATAAAACAGCCTCTTTTGAAATAAAACTGACATCAGAGATCACTTCTACCCAAGGTACCTTTAGAAATTTCTTTAAGACAAACTACCTACTCCTAAGTGATATATTGGCAAGCTTCAAATCCCCACCAAACTCAGTTAACTCCACTGAATATGCAGAAATGTATACCACTACAGTATACCAGCATAGATGCAGCTGTACCCTACAGGAACAAGTATAAGGCAAATCCCAGAAACAAACCCACATGGTGGAACCATAATATCAATGAGCTTTATAATAAAAGGAAAAGAACTGACTAAAGGTAAGAAGAGTAAATCCCAGAATGTTAGACCCCTTTTCACTGAAATAAACAAACTCAGGACATAATAAAATCCACCACGGCCAAGTTTGAGGATAAAATAGCTACCCAAGCCAAAGACTATCACAGGGCATTTTTTTAATTATGTTCGTAATCGCAAAAGCACAACACAGCAATACACTGATAATTGTAAACAATGTTACTTTTACTGAGACTAAAGATATAACGAACCTACTGGCTGATGAATTTAGCATTAACTTTACCCCTCTCTCCCCTCCAGCTGTCCATCAAGACATACCTGAAACTGGCTCACCTCCAGCTATCACACAAGATCAAGTCCTAAAAGTGCTATCAAAAGCTAAAAATACTGCATTGATGTTGCCTGACAATATCCTTGGATACATCTGCTTAAGTTGGTAGTAGCTCAGGTGGATGTAAAAGATCCCATGGCACTTATTAAAATGTGTATAGGAAGTTCCCTGATGCCCTGGCCAAATTTCTCCTTGCAGTATAAATAACACCTTGGTTCTCCCATGAAAACTAGCTACTAGTCCATTGGCACTAACCCGGTCAACAAAACAATAAATAAACAAATACATTAATACATCTTAAATAGCATGAAGCATGATTTAGCCACACCCTAACAAAATTGTTCCATCTTAGCCTCCATGCATGTTTTGTACCAAGCAAATGGAGAAGTGCTACAGTCATTCCCATGCATGAGGGAGGACCATCTACAGACGCAGGCAATTGCAGATCCCTAAGTCTTACCAGCATTATATGCAAAACCATGAAAAGACTTATCATGGAATTAATCAATCAGAACACAGAGAATTTCCAAACACTGGACCTGTTTCAGTTTGGATTCATCAAGGCCAGGTGATGCTCTCTCAACCTGGCAGATTTTTTTGAAAAGGTCATCAAAGCAATGGATGAAGGTAAAATGGTGCACAGTGCATTCCTTGACCTGGCCAAAGCTTTTGACACAATTCTCCACTCAGGCATAGTAGAAAAACTAAGTAAACTGGGAATAACCCCCTGTGTCACTTGCTGGATTGCTAACTGGTTCACATATATGATGCAGATAATCAAAATAGGGGAAGTTACCTCCACAGGGAGGCCAGTTACCAGTAAAGTCCTACAAAGTTCTGTATTGGGTCGTGTCCTGTTTGTCATCTACTTTTCTGAAGAAAAAGGCAATTCCAAAGGGCTCTGGCTGGCTAAGTTTGTAGATGACTGTGAGCTAGGAGCAGTCATTGAATCCTCACATGACTTAGTCATCCTGCAGGAAGGTTTCAGAATGGTCTGAAACTAAATGTCAAAAAATGCAATATCATATCTTTTGGGAAGTCGTCTACCCAGAGAACTACCACATTAACAATACTCCCCTAAGTGTTGACCCAGTTGTATGGGATTTGGGAACTCTAACTTTTGACCAATATGTGTCTATTGTTGTAAGAAAGTCCTTCTATATTTCACAGCTTATAAACAAAGAGACTGTGTCTAGATCTAAGGATGTCATTGCCCCCCTTTACTCAGCCGTCTTTAGGCCAATTAATGAATATAATGTCCCCGTTTGTATATATCTGTCCAGACATCACAGAGATACTTTACTAAAAGGATACAAGGCCTTAAGAATAAGATTTGCATGAACAGAATCAAAGCCCTGTCACTAAATTAGGTATCATATAGACTAAGATGTGACCTGTATCTGGCATACAAGGCATCCTCCGAATCATTACTAATGGATTTTACTGTACATCAGCAAGTCAAATGGTATCAGAAATACTAGGTCTAGGGTACTAAACCTCTTTTGCAACATCAAAAGAATGGTTTGGAGGGACAGGTATATTTCGCAGAGGATGCAGCTGCTGTGGAACAGACTCCCCAAACATAAAAAAAGTTCATCCCTGTCCATTTTCAAGTTCAGCTTAGATCTAGGGATAGGAAACAGAAAATGTACCCAAGGTCTGCCCCCTGTAGTACTAATGGACAAAGATAACTCATACCTTTTTATCCCATGCATGGGTCCCCCTCAAATTATCTAGGGTATGATGACAGTCATTCTTATTAGGGGTAATATATAATTAGCGACTATGGGATGGTAAGGCCAATTGATGACTAAATGTGATAGGTTGTTTTGAGCCCAAAAAGGGAAATTGTCTGAGCTTAAAATGGCCCGCAAGGGCAGCTAGGCTAGTACTTATCCACAAACCTATGGGAAGTGTAATGCTTGTTAGATGCTTTGGGGGGGGGTGTGCGTGTGTGTGTGTTTATGTGTGTGTGTGTGTTTATATTTCTGGGTAAAAATATTGAACTTATACCAATTTAAGAAACTGTGCTTGCAAAATTAAATGCATGATTAATATGTTATACTTTCAGGATTATTGTCCCATCTTTTTAACATATTACTTCAACTATGTTTAATGCACAAAAGAATTATGCATTTTTCACTCCTTCCTGAGAGAGACATTTTTTTGCATCATAAGTGTATCATCTTACAAGACCTGAGGAGTGGAAAACTCACATTTATCTGAATGTTTGAAGAAACACTGGCCTTATAAAATTCAGGTTAAAATATTAAACATTTCCAGGGTTACAGAGGTATGTTTGTCAAATTAAACACAAACTTGCAACTTGTTGACATTTGGTATTGGCAGCCTACATATTCTGATGTATTAATTACACTTTATCACGATCAAAAATAATAAATGCTTTCCATTTGTTCCACAGGTAATTTTGCAAAGTGACTGATACAAAACCATCAGGGGGATTCAATAAACCCTAAATGATGTTTTTCTACAGTGTGCACATCATGATTCAGTAAGCACCCTGTAGAGGCATGCAACCCCATGCAAACAAAGTAAAGACCGTGGGATGCTAATTACAATATAAACAGTTGAAATGCATGCTGATCAACCAATCCAACATGGTGGAACTATTCAACAAGCTATAAAGCAAGCATGTAGACTCCATGCTGGTTCTTCCTGCAAATTCTAAAACTTTTGGAATACAGCCATGGAAAAGAGACTACATGACAGAATGTGAGGGGCTGTTGCTGCTTTAATTCATTTGTATGTGCTACAGGCTGAAGCAATGCTGCTGCTGCTGCTGCCAATAGGCCTAGGGCAAGAAAGAGAAGTTTTCAGACCACAGTCTAACTTTTCACAACCTACATGACATGGAAATTGTAGAGTGCTACATGGTGGACAGGGACATGAACTCTGAGCCAGAGCCAACTGAGGGGAACCCATCCCAGTGGAGACAATGGTATGTGTAGTACTTAGAATATTAGCTATAGATACCTTTCAGAGACCAACAGGGGGCATGTTGTTGTGTCATAGGCATCAGCATCCAGGATCCTCCAACATGCCAGTGACCACATATATTTTCCCCATAGTTCTGAGGAGAGGGCCAGAAATATGCAGTTCTACCATGTAGCACACTATCCTGAAGTACTGGGTGCCATAGATTACACACATATAGAACTTAAGGCACCACCCAGGGAACATGATAGGCTTTACATAAACAGAAATGCTACCACTCTATCAACTGCCAAGTCATGTGTAATGGCAAGAGAATCATCTTGAACATGTGTGCTAGCAACCCTGGCAGTTACCATGATTCACATATCTGGCACATCTCCCAACTGTACCAGATGTTTGCTAGGGGGATATCCCACAGGGTCCTTTATTGGGATATGTAGGCTAGACAATGGAATTTGACTGATCACACGTATCAGAAATACACAACCACCCACAGAAGAATGCCATAATGAGGCATACACTCAAACCAGAAATATCACAGAGTGTGTGTTTTGGCTGCTGAAGTCATGATTCTGGTGCCTAGATACATTGGGAGAGCCCTGTTGTACAATCCATGGACATGTACAGAAATATTCACAGTATGTGCCATGTTACACAACATCATCCTGAGGAAATAGCTTCAGCAGGATCAGCAAGGGGAAGGGGCACACATTCTACCACCAATGCCAAAGTCATCACAGCCACAGATAGATAAGGAGTCAGAGGGGGAACTACCAGCTGCTGTGGGTGTAGGCAGATGTAGACATCTCAAGTCACCACCTGGGACCTAAAAACTTCCTCTGTACACATACATATAGTAACATTGATGCCAGACAACTCATGCAACCTTTATCTCCTCATGTGTTGGCTGCGTACTGCTTGCATCAGACAGTCAGCCCTGAACTAAACTGTGTCAGCTGCTGCATTTACAAGGCAAGTCTCAAACCTGGAGTGCATTGTGTAATATGAATGAGTGGCATATCCTTGTATTTCACTAATTGGTACTGTAAGCAAGTAAAAGCTGGGATATTTTTACAGAAATGATCATAACTTATGTGACTTATTTGTATCTATTCTTAAGTAGTAGGCCTCAGGCTTCAAAGATTCACACTATACCCCTCAAAAGTAGTGATGGTCACTGCATGGCCTCAGTTTAGCACCATACATTTATACTAGAAAATCATTAAATAGAGAAGTTAGAAATTAATGATACACATTGCAGTTTATGACTTCACAACCCTCACAAGATCATTCACAACAAAGTTGAGAAATGTGATGCTATCAACTGTTTAACTTTCCAAGGCCAATATAAGTCAAAGGTAAAATTACCAGTTCAACACCACAAATGCAGATATACTAAGCACTAAGTCAGCTATGCACCCTGAGCATCAGACACAATGCTTAGGTATACCTGAATCCAAAAGATAGAAAACAGGGATATGGCACAGTTATCATCACTTCCATAAGGTGCTGTGTGGTGGGGCAGGAGGCCTAGGCTGACACAAAAGGTTGGTGAGTGTGTGTGAGTAAGAAAGAGTAGCAGGCAGACATTTGGATACACTAACAAATGTTAGTGAGACAAAATGAGTTTTAAGCTGCATGGCTGAATCATGTAAGTGTGTGTGTGTGTGTGTGTGTGTGTGTGTGTGTGTGTGTGTGTGTGTGTGTGTGTGTGTGTGTGTGTGTGTGTAGGGTTCCTCCAGGTGAAATTGGTGTGTGAGTGTCTGCATGAACATAGCCTGCATGAATATAGCCAAGCTCTGTGCTGGCTCTACATCATGGTATGTCAGACAGGTGTGAGACATGCATAGTAGAGGTGGCAGTTCATTGCTGTCATCCTCAACCATAAGAACTGGCTGTACCAGGAGTTGCACTGGCATGTCCACACCCACGGTCAGATGCACTGCTGCTACCTGAATGTGAGTGATGTCTGCTTGAAAAGCTCCCTTCACAGGGATGCCCAGGACCACAGCCGCATGGCCTGCCATGTCTGATCGGGCATGGCCATGTTGGTTAACAGCAGATGATGTGGCTGACCTATGCCCACAAAAATGCCTTTCCTCACCTAGCAGATGTTCTATCACAGACAATGTTCATTCCATGACAGATGCCCCTCATTTCAACGTGTCATTCATCTGATCCAATGAATCAGCAACATTGTGGAGGTAGTCATGCATGTCAGCTTATGCCACATCTACAAACCTGAGCATTTGTCTGGAGCGCCTATGGGAACATGCCCGTGCCTTCATGATGGCCCTAAACATACATTGAGTGGCATGGAAAGAGACACTTTCACCAGATGGTGGAGGGATAGCAGGCCCCCTCCAGACACCCCTGTCAACCCTCCTGCATGGCACCTCACCTACACTTTGGCTACAGCCAGAGTCAACAGGCACTGAAGCTACAGTAGCCACACTTCCATGATCAATGGCCTCGGCCTCCACCTGTCCAATAGTTGAGGGCTCACTGGGTTGGGTAGACATAGGCCTATTGGCTGTGTCCAGTGGAATTACAGGGAATGGCTATATGCCAACCTCAGTGTCAGATTCAACCTCTGCACCCCCCAACTGTAAATATGTTTGACCACCATCATCATCAGAGTCTGCTGATACACTGACTTCAGGTGGCAGAGGGCCCTCACTTCCACTGTGAGGATCACCTGTGATGAAAAGCAACAAACACGGGAAAAAATAATACCTACACTACTATAGTCCGATATATGCTAATAAACTGACAGTGCTGCTACTATTACAGACAGTACATCAATGCACACAACAGGCTTAACATCAGCATCATACACTAAAATATTTATTTAAATTGTTCAGGAGTACTGACATAAAAATGTTTGGCTTACCATCTGCAGGTGATATTCCCCTCTGCAAGCCAGATGGTCCTGGAAGAAATTAAGCAAAAGATAAGGGCAACATCATCACATTTAACACTAACCCAGAGGGTAATACGTTTACCCCTTTATATGTTCACTAACTATACTTTCAACAAGAACGTGGCTGACAACTCCAACCTAAGCTAATAACTGTAGCAATCTTCAACCCCCCCAAAAAATTCATGTAACACAGAAGTAACATATTGATTTCAATTGTTTTACTATGCAACAGTATTCAACTGTTGGGATACCAAAGCTAACTGGAAGCTCCTCCTGGGATGTGATTTCTGTCTCTGAAACTGTTGCTCCAAAATTTAGGACATGATATACTGCACTCTCCTGTGAGCTGTCTGGATCCCTGATATTGACCAGTAACTCTTCATCGGCTGTTAGTTGTCATTCACCAGCAGGCCCTCCCACAGTAACCATCTTTTCATGGCCCACTGCAGCTGCTGTCCGTGCAGATGTGATCATGTCAGTGGCCTTGTGGTGCACCTGCTCATATGTCCTGCCATGGCCACCCACTGCATTCACATCAACAACAATCTGGTGCCAAATTTGCATCCTGCATGCCATATCTCTCCGTCCACTTTCCAGCAGAAAAGCACCATGTTGCCTAAAGGCATCCACTATTACCTAGTTCTCAGCATTGGTGAAGGGGGTTTCCGAGGATTGACACGCCTGGGTAGGATACTCCTAGTTGTTCTAAAAGGCAAAGAAAGATAATACACATAAATATCACATACATACTGAATAACTGATTCCAGATAAAACAGAAAAGATAGCCACTCAGTATTATCCCCCTGGAGAAACATAAAACAGTCTAGAGATGAGAAATGCAAACAACAAGCAGGATACAAAACAAGGACAGTAACAATAACAAAATATGCTTGTTTGTGCCATAAAAGTAACTCAGATTTTCTCCCCACTGTAACAAAACAGGCAAAAAACAAATTTTTCTAACAAACTTTCACTGAAATGCTAAAAGTGCTATCAAAGGAACTGTCCCTGAAACATTTGTACGTATTTATCACAGAGAATTCCATTTTCATGTATTGGCACTCATGTATATCTGTGAAATGTCTTCACAAACATGCTCATGCCATCAGTACACGTGTAACTAACCCATACAGCTAAAAGTGTAAAAGCCTTTGCTTCAGATTTGCCTGAAATACATTCTAGCATATGCAGTATGTAGCTGGCAAAATGCAAGCCTACCTTCTGAAGTTCAGTAATCCTCTTTACAGATATATCCTGAAGAAACAACTTATGTGCAGTCTTCCCAACATAAACAAGTCTCCTCACCATCAGTTTTCCTAGCTGCATGGTTGCTTTTTTATATAGTGTAGATTCAGGGCTGTTAGCACAGTTTAGATGCAAATGATGTGTGAACTTGTTAGAATTGCTGAATCCCAAATACCAGGATAAGTGTAGGAGATGTAAACATAGTGCAGGCACTCCCTGTATTTGTTTTTAATGGTTTGCAACTGTGAATGATTACCAGTTGGGGAAGGAAACACAACAGCACTGCAGGCTGCCTTACTTCCACTTGGTGTGTCAGGTTAGATCTACAAAGTGTTATATATAAGCTTGGAAATGTAAGTAAGCAGCAACAATTCACAGGTTGTGTTCCTTAATATCCAACCTGCTCTTCATTTGTTGGCAACTGTCTGTGATATTATTTCCAGTTAATATCCTCACATATTTGAAGGCCAATGATATAGAATGACTTACACACTGCATGTCTCAGAGTACTGGTCAGATAACTGAAGAATGACCAAAAAACACAGAAAGGTAAGACAGAGCTGTATATTTGCAAGCAGTAGTCATAAAAGGTTGTGTCATCACTAAGTGCACTACATCCAAAAATAATAAATGTACAAATAACTGTTGCATGGTTTGATATCACTGTAGATGCTGTTGCAGTTGGTTGTGTGCAGAATGAGTTCAGTTCTTTGCTGCAAAGCTGTTTGTGTGGCAAAGAGGGATAAGGCACCCATCCTGTGTTCTGAAAGTGCATTGGAGTGACAGTTCAAATTTAGATCTATGTAGACATATCTCATCTGAGCCATCATTTTCTTGAGTGTATGTCATACATTGATTTCCCTCATTTCAACTATGTGTCCATTTTTTTCTTTTTCTCCTTTTCTGTCTTTGTTTGTGTCATTTTTTTTGAGACCAGTATTTGTGCAATGCGGCACATAGTGCAATCACAGGAATGAAGGTTTATCTGTGCTTATCTCATCTGCTTGAAGCATGGCAGCATGCAAACTGGACAACTGGACCACCCCGGAAGCAGACAGGACCCATGCAGCCAAAAATAGAAACCGGATACATTCAATTCATGCTACTGGGTATTGGCAAACCCGCTAAGCAGCACTGCATAGCAGTTAACAGTGAGGCCTTAAGAATGATTAATAAAATAGTAAATGCCATGTAACTAGCCCTGTAACAGTTGGCGTAAGTGTAGGGCTGGAGTACAGATGGTCCTAGGTTCTAGTACATGGTGTGCAACCTTTCTTTTTTACTGTTGTGACATTGCAGTTTATATCAAAGAACTGAAACATAGACCACTGTTATTTCAACCTTCTTATGGCAACAGGTATAAGTGAAGGGCTGCCATACACATGGTCCTGGGTTATAATACAGGATATTCTATACACTTTTACTGTTGTTCCATTTCCCATTATAGTCACTCTCACTTATCATTTTTGAGATACTGGAGCTGATATTAATTATATATATATGAGACATGAGACATTAGTATTACATCAGTTATTTATTTATGTATTATCACATTTATTATCAGCTGTATGATTGCAGGCATACTATGTACTATAGTCCTGTAAGTGTAATTCTTATATCTGGACTTGCATGGCCTTCACATTTGCCTAAGACACATACTCAACTCTCTGTACATCCAATAACATTGCAATTGCAATTATTTAATGCCTCACTGCTTGGCACTGCTACTCTCCACTTACCATTGTGCAAATGTGTTGTTTGGGGGTGCACACTCCCAAGCAATGCATTTGCAAGATGGTAAGCAGAGAGCAGCAATGCCAAGTAATGGGCATACTTTAGTAAACACAATAATTGAAATTGGTGGGAAACATCTGTCTCCATTGCTCTAGAGCCATGGTAGACATGGCAGACATTTGTGGGGAAGGATCCAGGTTTAGGACACAGAGGTGGGGTGTCCAGGAGTCCAGGATATTCACTGGACTCCTAGTCAAGAACCACAGCCAAAGACTTATGCAGGAGGACTATTCTGGCTCCCAGTACAAGTCTTAGTTTAGCCCAAGCTGTATCTAGTGCCACTGGTATCCAATGCACTGGAGAGCAATGTGGACATCATTATAATGAAATATAGAGGAGGAGGAGAAGGAGGGATGCACTGAATTTAGGACTGAGGACATCCCAAACCTGTGTAAGTATCAACTACAGGGAATACTTGTAAGACATAGAAAACTGAATATAGGCAAGACTGGCATGCATATTGGTCTTCTATTCTGTTCTATTTTTCCTCCAGTTGCCAGTGATCAGAAGTGCAATGTCTGAGCCCATCGGGCTAGATTGGTGAGAATGAGGGAAGCATGTGGTATGCATGCAGCAGATGAGTAGTGTAGCATTAAAAGTTAAAGATAGCTTTTTGGTATTTTATAGAGTTGTATCAAATTGAGCATGCATATCCTAACTGTAAAAGCAAGTATGCATGCATTAGTCTGTAACACAAGCCAAGGTTACAATATTAGACTTTAGTCAGAGGTTGTGGGTTCAAATACCACACTTCACAACTATACAATACTGTTAATTGCTTCACTAATATTTACATTAAATTAAAACCCTTTATACCAGTGGCCCAAATGCCCTGCTGTAAACTGTAATCTATATAACTTAAACACACATATGTGCCATATATGCACATTTCAAGGATTACTGGCTGCAATCTGTAGTATAGTGTGCATCTGTTAGAAGGTGGTAGTCTTAAATGTAAAAGTTAATGTACTATAGTCAAATAATTGTATTAATGTATTGCATGTCACATATGAAGGTACTAATCGCATCTCTTCTCTCACCCCAACCCTTATCTCTCTTTCTTTATTTTTGTTTTATTTTATATTATATATTATCTATAAAAATAATTATTCCTTCATTTTTATTTTATGAATATATTTTTTATTTTATTGTAAAAATTATGTTTTTATTTTATTTTTTACTTTATTTTGTTAATGTTGTGTTGTCAAAAATGTCATTTTTTATTTTATTTTATGAATATTATTTTTATTTTATTGTAAAAAATAATTTTTATTTTCTTTTTTATTTTATTTTTTTAATTATAATATGTGTTGTTAAAATGTGTCCATTTCATATATGTATCGCACAACTGAATGTTCCACAGAACAGTGGAGTAGGCCAGCCCCACTGGATCTGCCTGCCCCCCTCTACTGGCTCCAGGACCATTGCTCAGCACATCTGGGAGCCAACCTGACAACACTGCCTCTTCTGCCCCTGCACTGCCTAAACCCTCAGGTAGTCCTGCCCCAGAGACTGGCCCAGTGATACCCTTCTGGAGCAGTGGCAGAGGTGGTGATTTTATCACCTGCAGTGAGTTACCAGGGATAGTGTGTAGGGTTGTGCGCTGGACCATTGGTGCATGTCTAAGCCAGCTGGAGAGGCTGCTCTCCCTCATTTTGTGTAGTACTAGGAGGAGGAGGAGATGTCAAGCACTCCAGACACCAGTGGAGTGAAGTGACAGTAATGACAGTCCAGTGGGTGAGGATTTGATTCTCACTGTCACTTAGATTGATGATCGTGGACTTGACATGTCCCCACCCTCACCCCAATTATGGTGTTCCCCAACCTTTTGTGTCCATCAGCATCCCTGTCTCTTGTCTTGTTTGTCTTGTCTGTTTGCAATTGCTTCCTCACCTACCCATCTTAATTGACCCAGACATGCCTACTTCACTTCCCTAACTTTCCTCTCTCTCTGAGGTAAAAATTAAATGGACACCCGTCCCACAAAAAAAAAACAATAAAACAAAAAAAGTCCCATACATAGTTCTCTGTTTTGCACACAAGTCTTCTTGACACACTTGATTTGGTCCAATTGGCTAAAAAACACAATTGTTTTGTGGTCACCCCTCTCCCTGGAGCTGACAGTCCAAATTCAGTTAATATTTTGCACATATGCTCAGTTTATACTGTTAAGGAAATGGATAGCTATGGTTCTTTCCTAACTCCCTCCTGCACATTCTTGTCCTTCTTTCACTTTATTCTTCACCCTGCTTGCTCCCCACTTCACCACTTTTCTATCTACCCCATTTCACCACATTAGTCAGAAAATAGAATCACATGCAACAGACATAAGTTGCTGGAAAAGCACTGGATTCCTTCACTTTTTGGGCTCCCTGTTTGCACAGAGGTGTGCATCATGCACCAATGTGCAGCAACGGTGAGTGGCGGCAAACAGCTGTGGTTACCCCCACTGTGCTGTGCCAAGGCACAGCAACATATCTCATATAAAGAATTCATGTCATTGCATTATCACTATGTAATGAAAAGTATTTAAAAGTATTAGCTACACTTCAATTCAAGTCCAGTAGCATCTGGCCCCAAAAAGGAATGTATCAATGCATGAACAAGTGCTGCTCCAGAGTCAGTTAAGGAGCAGGTGTATTTCATAGACTCATTACTGTCAGACTTTAGTAATGTGGCTAGCAGTTGTGCACTGCTTAGCTATGCTCAAATGTGTATTTTACATACATATAGATTTTGCCAACCATCCTGAAAACCTGCTGCTTGCAGCGCTATGGAAATGTATATATTATGTTGTATTGCTGCTATTTACTGTCCAGTTCCTGTGTATGACATGAAATTACATGTGGAAACATTATAAATCGAGGGCCCTATCTAACAATATGTCACACATTTACAATACATCCATGTGTTGCTCCCCCCCCCCCCCAAACACTGCAACCCTGGTTGGTGTCTCAGTACTTTTTCCACACATATAACAACCACACTACAAAATGTAATATCAAATATTGTGTGATATGCAATGCACATCTATCTGGTAACATACAGAACTGCAACTATTGACCCATATGCCTAAAAAGCCTTATCTTCAAGGCTAGGGAAGGGATCAGTGTGGGCCATATCCACAGATACATAGGTGACCTTCAACACACTTGATCCGACCCATTGTGTTTTTGTCAAGGGTAGATCTTGTTTATTGAACCTTGTGGACTGACCCCAAAGATCTGGGTGAGGTATAACAGGATATACCGCCTATGTAGAGGTATCCAAACCCTTTGACACTACCACCATTCATGTCTCCTTGTGAAGATCTCCCATCTGGGAATTAAGCCATACAGTAGTAGATGGATAGACAACTGGCCCACCAACAGAACATATATTCTCAAAATGGGGGACTGCACCTCCACCACTAGCCACTAACCATTAGAATACCACAATTATCTGTGCTGGGCCCTCAACTGTTTGCAAACTACTTCCCTGAAGCACAGGCAACAGTAGATGGCCTGTGGTTTTCCAAGATTGCAGATGACTGGTAACTGAACACATTCATATAGAGTCCTGCTATGATGGTAACATATTACAGAAGAGGCTGACACACACAACTGATTGGTGACAAACTCACAGACTGAACCTTAAAACATACAATGCCTCATTGCCCCCTTTGACAATGAAGTACCCCTGCTAATTATGATACACATGGCACCCCTCTAACCTCAAACACAGCGTTAAGAGACTTTGAAAGCAATCTGCACTTTCATCACTATGTGTCCTTTGTGGTGACACACACATTCTGCATTGTGCACATCATACATGTTGACATCACATCCAAGACCATTGTGGTCATACCTCTGCTGAACTCTACCTTTATCAGATCACTAATTGAGTACAATGCTCCCTTCTGTCTGTAACTCACCAGACACCTGCAGCAATTGGAGAAAACACAGGTTTGTGCCTTGGAGAATCCAAGGCCTCTAAATATGACATACATGGAAAGACTGAAAGACCTGTCATTGTACTCAGTATCATGCAGACTGCTGAGAGGTGACCTATGCCTGCACTACAGAGCAATCTCAGACCCTGCCCTACTGGAAATGCAGGACATCTGCAAATCAAATATAACAATAATAACTTGTCTCAAGGTTGTCAACCTAGCATGTGGCATAAACAGAACATGCTGGGGAGACAGATATATCCCCCAACAATTCACACTCCTCTGTAACAGGCTCCCACTGCATGCAAAGCAGTTCTCCTAAGTGACCCTGTTCAAGCGCAACTTTGACTACTGGTTGGGTGATTGTAAAGTCACCTCCAGGGTGGCACCTATGTTCCTCATGGACAGGGCCAGTTGGTGCTGCTCACAAAATCACTCTGCTAACAATGACCATCCAACTATGGTCAATAGGGTTACTCGTGCTTATACACAGCCAGGCTTCTAAACACCCTAGGACCATTAGGCTAGTAGCCTCCTATGAAGCTATTAACTTATGCAGGCCTCCCAACATCTTGTCTCCCATATGGTCTGCTGATGTCATCTACTATAAGCTGACCTGTACTTTTATAAAAGTTAGACTTGTGCCATGGTGCTTGTGTAAATGAATGTGTTCTGTAATCTGTGTGCTTAGATAGGTAGGGGTTCTGTTCCCACTACAGTCAACTGGCTTTGTGTATGTGTGTGTGAGTGTGTATAAGTTTTTGCTTGACATTACAGACAGCCTTTTAAATCAGCATTTGGGCCACTATTATTACTACATTCTTCTCCACAGACACTGCTAATTTCATCAGCTATATCAGATTTTTAGATTTGCACTACTCCCAGCATGGGGTCTGGCCCTAGAGGCCAGGCAGACATCACCTCATCCTATACCAGACAGGTTACAGTAACATGGCTTTAACTCCATTCACATACATCATGGGATGGATTGTAGGCCCTATGTTATCTTGATGAGAAAGCCCTGTGGTCTCTCCAGCTGCTGCATGTGCTTGGTGAGGTACATGCAAAAGAGAGCTTTGTACTCTATTACTGTTCTAATGAGGTTTGATTACAGTGCTGTCATACAAGCCTATGATCTGAATATGATGGCATGACTTAAGATGTGCACAACATAGGCTTTCAATACCAGTGTGAACACTTGGTGATTGAAGTTCAGAGTGCTATCTACATGGGTTCCCAGTGCTGGCATCACTAGTTGTCAGCATAACAGGACTCTTGTCAATGCTGTGAGTAACATGGAATTCCAATTTCCAGATGGACAACATAAAAAAGACACATTTCTTCATTTATTTGTCTGTGTTAGCTCCTCCTGTACTATGTTATCACCATTGGTGGACTCAGTGATTGTGCACAATATGCAATAATCAGGAAATGTGGTAAGCCAAAGGCCATATACTTTTGCCTGAAATGTTGAGAAATTGAGTCCAAACAGTGAAGGACCTAGCACAGATCCCTGGGGTTTGTCAATGGTGACAGCTCTACTGGCACATATTGATTCACCAACTTTCATAGTATGTGTTCTGTCAGTGAGCCAATTGGTAACCCATCTACTGATGTGAGGGTTAATCCCCAGCTGTGAGGGTTTCTCAATGATACCTGAATGAGGGATTGTATCAAAACCTCAGGACAGATCATGATAAGCACTATGCACTGTCTTACCTTCATCCCATCCTATCATATGGAATCAGTGGGCTGTGACAACATCACAGATCACCTATGGCATGACTCAGCACATACACCTTCCTGATACAGTTGACTACACACTTCAACACACCATCCACGGCTATGTTCCTATACAAGAGTATACATCGACATGCATCCATCTGAGTTGGGGAACAGTACCTGATGCATGCATGTATAGAGACATCCTGACTCTCCTTGACTGTGAAGTAGACCACCATGTGATCATGGACCTCTTCTACATGCACACTAGTAATATTCTGGCTGTGTGCAACAGACCTATGTGAGTTGTTAATGCTACATCATGTCTGTTACATCTGATAGATGTCCTCAAATAAGTCATCGAGGGCATGCATGATGACAACAGTATCACACCTTTGAATACCTCAGTGTAGATTTGCGTTAATCAGCACTGTCATATGTGGCCATAAACAGCTATATCACCAAATGGGTAGACCTATGTATTACATACATGACATCTCACTATGTTGAAATGTGTGACGTGACCTATATCTCAGGTCCAGTAATCAGGTCCCTACATCAGGGCTGTCTGCTAGGCCCTTTTCTGTCCATTAGTTAAGTGATGGACATCACAGATGACATACACATGCTGTGTCCAAACAGCTGTCTAGAGGACTACAGAATGTGGGCAATCATTGATTCCAGCTGTGATATTAGTATAATACAGACAATAGCAAGATATATCAAACACTGCTGACACAGGCATGACAAACCTGCATTGACAAGAAGCATAGGGGGATTTGTTAATTTCTGGAAACAAACACACCACCCAAGTATAAAGTGGACATCACACCCTATAAGCAGACCAATAGGTATGTGACCTATGTGCTGGGGTAGATGATAAATGGTACATCCACCAGCAAGTGGTCACAGTGTTAATTACTCCCTTGAATTTAACACAAGTAATGGGTATGTGAAGGACATCCACATCACAGGCGATAATACCTTCATGGTTCCCAGCCATCATCACACCAATAACTGTGTACAATGCACACTTCTTCATGTACCTCCCTACACATCTTTTAGTGATGTGAAACTGAAGTCTACCACCTTTGTCAGAGTGAGCTGTCACACAGCTTATTGGCCATATCTAGATATTCTTTCAGTGGAATATACATGACTATCTGGTGTGGAACAGTATTCAAGTTGTTACACCAGATGCATGAGTGCTACCAGTTCTGCTTATACACACGCTACATACATAGGTGTTTGACAACATTAATGGCATGTATATCATTTGTGACAGTGTGGATTGTGCTCTCTCTCTCTCTCTATATATATATATATATATATATATATATATATATATATATATATATATATATATATATATCAAATAAAAAATATATAATGTGGTGCGAGCAAACTTGATTCCCAAACAAGTAGTAAATGCAGGAAAAGAATAGGAAACACCAGATCATGGCAGATATCAAATAAAACTCCAAAGTTTAATCCACAAGTGCAGTACAAAAAATGGTGAGCGCTTTCGTAGCCAAAGCTATTTCATCAGACAACTCAATAAATTACTCAATGATTTTTAAAACAACAGCCAATCAGGGCCAGTTTCCAATAAACAATCAACCTGATAACTATTAACTTAAAGCAATAATGCTGAATAAAAACATAATATCAATTAATAAACCGCTTAAAATAGATAAAAGTGCATATAAAAATATATCTTATCTGTGTAGTGGCTTATTAACTAAGACAGGTTTAATACAAACGTTATCATTTAAGCCTTTGCCCATATTGGCACACATCCTAATAATCCATTCAAGCTCTTTGGTCTCTACCAAATTCCTGATTGCACCACCTCTACATCCTATTTGGACTTCTTCCATTACCATACATTTAAAATTATGTGATATCCCTGATACTAGAACATGTCTCGCTAGGGCATTAGTCTCTGCCCTTCTATTTTACATCATAAATGAGTTCTCTAATTCTGTCTCGAAACCTTTGTGTGGTCATACCCACATAGAATGTACAAAATGTAGTACAATAAGCTAGGTACACAATGTTGGTGGTATTACAGTCACCTGTAAGTCTAAAATATAGTCTTTCCAGTGTCTGGATGTTCAAAATACCCTCTGTTATCAATATATTGGCAATAGTTACAAGAATTGCAGGGTTTCGTCCCATGTACAAGGGATGTGGGTTGAGTATTTATTTCTTGCTTATACCACAGCAATATCCTAGACCTGGTTATTACCAACATGGGAAACCGGTGCTCCACACCAGAGGTCAATTCCTCGTTGGTCAGATCCGACCACAAGCTAATCACCCTAGACATCCACATCCCTCCCCTACCCCCCATTAGGGAAACCACAGTAAAAAATTTCTCCAAAGCCAACTTCACGCTTCTTAAGACAGAAGTGGCAAACTTCATAACACCCATGCTGACGGACAATAGAGGTATGACTGCTGAATCCTACACAAATGCACTTTATAAGCAATTACATGAGTGCATGAATCGTGAAATCCCTAACAGAACCAATATGCTATCCTCCAAAAAAAAGAAGCCAATCTGGTGGTCCCCTGCCATAAACAAACTCTACAACAGAAGAAAGAAACTGTTGCAAAAAAGAGTAAAATCCCATGATTGGAGAAACTCCCTGGTCAGCCTCAGTAAGCTGAGATTCCTCATAAAATCCTCCAAAGCTAGTTATGAAAACAAAATCGCCACTGACTCTAAAGACAACCACAAAGCATTCTATAGCTATGTCAAGAATCTCAATGGCAACATTCAGATCTGCTCTGAGTTACAGCACAATGACACTAAATATACAGAACCAACTGATATTGCCAACATCCTGGCAGATAGGTTCAGTGCTAACTTTACCCCCCTGTCATCCCCTAAAGGGCCCATCTCTATACCAGAAGAATGCAAAGTTCCTGTAATCACGGCTGCACAGGTAAAAAACACACTATTCAAAGCCAAGAACACAGCATCCATGGGGATCTGACAACATCCTAGGCTGTGTTCTACATGAACTACAGAATGAACTGGCACCCCACCTAAGTACCATGTTCAGTCATAGCCTCACCTCAGGCTATGTGCCCACTGAATGGTGCACAGTGACAGTTATCCCACTCCACAAAGGGAGAGCCACCACAGACCCCAGAAACTACCACCCCATTAGCCTAACGAGCCTGGTCTGCAAGGCTATGGAATGTATCATCATGGAACTTATAAACAATGACATTGGTAATCTCCAAACTCAGGACCCCACCCAGTTTGGGTTTGTAAAAGGCAGATCATGTCTCCTAAACCTGATAGACTTCTTTGAAGCAGTCACCAAAGCCGTAGATGAGGGTAAGGTGGTTCACACAGCCTATCTAGATCTCACCAAGGCTTTCGACACCATCCCCCACTCTGGAATTATAGATAAACTCACTAAACTAGGTATAAATCCCTATGCTCAGAATTAGTCCAAAATGACAAAAAATACACCGAACCCACAGACATTGCCAACATCCTAGCTGACAGGTTCAGCGCAAACTTCTCCCCACCAAAAGGGCAAATATCTATCCCAGGAGAGTGATGCCCCCTTATGCCCCCTTGACATCTCAGATGCTCAGGTAAGAGCCACCCTCTCCAAAGCCAAAAACACAGCATCAATGGGACCAGACGGTGTCCCGGGCTGTGTCCTACATGAACTCCAAGAAGAGCTAAACCCAAACATAAAACTACTGTTCAGTCTCAGCCTTACTACAGGATATGTACCCAAAGAGTGGCGTACAGCAACTGTGGTCCCTCTCCACAAAGGTGTTGCCTCAACGGATCCTGGAAACTATCGCCCCATAAGCCTGACTAGCTTGGTCTGCAAAGCTATGGAAAGGATCATCATGGACCTCATAAATAAAGATATTGGGGACCTACAGACACTGGATCCTACCCAGTTCAGCTTTGTTAAGGGCAGATCCTGCCTCTTAAACCTGGTTGATTTCTTTGAAACAGTCACCAAGGCCATTGACGAGGGGAAGGTGGTTCACACAGCCTACCTGGACCTTGCAAAAGCCTTCGATACAATACCCCACTCAGGCATTATAGATAAGCTCACCAGCTTAAATATAAACCCCTATGTCACTAGATGGGTTGCAAACTGGCTCAAGGACAGAACCCACATGGTTAGAATTGCTGGAGCCATGTCAGACTCCAAACCAGTTACAAGTGGTGTCCCACAAGGCTCAGTCCTGGGACCTCTCTTGTTCGGTATATATTTCTCGGAGGTACAGGCCAACACGGAAGGACTGTGGCTGACCAAGTTCGCAGATGACTGCAAACTGGGTGCCATAATCGACTCTCCAGCTGACACAAGCATCCTCCAAAAGGGCCTCATAGAAACAGACAACTGGTGCCAGAGCCATGGCCTCAAGCTAAATGCCAAAAAGTGTATAGTCATCCCCTTTAGCAAAAACAAAGTGTCCACAAATTACCACATAGGTGGTAATCCATTAAGTACAGAAGAAGTAATTAGGGACCTGGGGACCCAAGTTGATAGCAATCTCTCATTTGACAACCACGTGGCCAAAGTGGTTAGAAAAACATTTTATATAGCCCACCTAATCATGAAGGGATTCACATCTAGATCAGGGAGGTCATCGTGCCTCTTTACTCATCCCTCATCAGGCCCATAATTGAGTACAATGCCCCTTTTGGGATGTACCTTACCAGACACCTGCAGCAATGGAAAGACCCCAAAAGTACCTCACCAAGAGGATCAAAGGGCTCAAACAGATGCCATATGCTGCCCAGTTAAAGAAACTCCAGCTCTACTCAGTGGCATACCACCTGTTCAGAGGCGATCTGTGCCTGATGTATAAAGCCATGTCCAACCTGGAATTAATGGACATGCTGCACCTCAGAAAATCCAAATCCCATTGAGCTACATGCTTGAGAGACTTGAACCTCAGCACTGAAATAAATAGGACATGCTGGAGGGACAGATTCATAACCCAGAGGCTCCTTTCACTCTGGAATAAAATCCCAGTCCAGGTTAGGCAGAGTCCCTCATTGACTCTCTTCAAGAGGAATCTTGATGAGTGGATGGGAGATCATAGGTTTACCCCGGGTATCACTTCTGTGTCACTGTTAGACAGAGGCACAGTATACTAACCTCAAAAAAGGGCATAGCAAAATTAATTTAAAATGGGTGGCGAAAGCCAAACACATTATGGCTAGGCTTATAAATGCCCTAGGGCAGATAGCTTAGTATGAACCTATGTCATAAGATGGGTTGCCAACTGGCTCACTGACAGAACCCACACTGTGAAAGTAACAGACTCCAAATCCAACTTCAGACCAGTGACAAGTGGAGTACCACAGGGTTCATTCCTGGGTCCTCTCCTGTTTGGTATCTACTTCTCTGAAGTACAGGCCAGCACAGAAGGTCCTTGGCTAATGAAGTTCACAGATGACTGCAAACTAGGAGCCGTAATCAAAACTCCAAAAGATGTGGACATCCTACAAAAGA
The DNA here is from genome assembly GCF_019279795.1 of Protopterus annectens. NCBI lineage: Eukaryota > Metazoa > Chordata > Ceratodontiformes > Protopteridae > Protopterus > Protopterus annectens. The sequence continues at coordinate 1,766,679,758 of NC_056731.1, forward strand.
GCCTTGCTGAGACAGATTCCTGGTGTCAAAGCCATGGCCTCAAGCTCAATGCCAAAAAGTGCATTGTCATCCCTTTTGGTAAAACCTCAGTACCCATGAACTACCACATAGGCGGTAGTCTACTTAACACTGTAAGTGTGATAAGAGATCTTGGGACACAGGTGGACAGTAGTCTCTCCTTTGATAATCACATTGCCACAGTAGTCACGAAATCCTTCTATGTGGCACACCTCATCACAAAAGGTTTCTCATCCAGGAAAAAAGAGGTCATTGTTCCCCTCTACTCGTCACTCATTAGACCCATTATAGAGTACAATGCCCCTTTTGGTATGTACTGCACAAGACATTTACAACAACTGGAAAGGCCACAAAAATACCTCACAAAGAGGATTACCGGCCTCAAACAGATGCCCTATGCAGACCGTCTCAAAAAACTGCAGCTTTACTCCGTTGCATATTGCCTGCTCAGAGGCGATCTCTGCCTAACACACAAAGTTATGTCAAACCCAGAGCTTTTAGACATGCTCCACTTAAAGAAATCCCAATCCCTACAAGCTACACGGTCTGGGGACCTAAACCTTGTCACCACAATAAACAGAACATGCTGGAGGGATAGATTCCTGTCCCAGAGACTTCCCATACTCTGGAACAAACTATCTATCTATATCAAACAAAGCTCCTCATTAGCGCTCTTCAAGAAAAATCTTGATGATTGGATGGGAGATAAGAAATTCACCCCGAGGATCACTTCTGTGGCTCTGCTCGACAGTCTCACAGGAAAATAATTTTCTTGGGTGGCGAAAGCCAGGGTACCTTTGGCTAGGCTTATATAGGCCCTAGAGCCAATAGCCTAGTACCCACCTATGAACCTATGAACCTATTACCCCCATCAACTTTCTAAGTCTGGAAGAGCAATATGAAAAATATGTCCCTATTTTTGGGCCTTTGTCCTCCCATTATTTATGGCTTTGTCCAGATTTCTTGCTCTATGAGGTTGAGAGGTATGACCTCATTCTTACACATTTCTATGCAACATCAGTGTCAAGTATGTCCCTATTTGTGGTTAATTGTCTCTGCATTATGTTGGCCTTTGTGCAGATGTGTTGCACTAACAGATTGACAGCTGTTTGTGAAGTTATGGTGATCATTGTGGCATTCCACACAAATCCATGTACTGTAGGTGCTCTGCTTTAAACAGAATTGATATCCACATTCTCTTACATGGTTTCCTGGCCAGCAACACTGTTACCAGCCATGAAACCTAGATTGGACACGCCGCACAAAACTAATATGTATTGCGTGCTGCCACTTGCTCTGTACCACTGTACAGACATGTAAATTCTATGTAGGCTTTGCATGGAGCCTACATGGAGCTTATTGAATCCCACGGCATAAGCATTGTCTGGTTAAGTGACATGTTCAAGGCTTAACATTAATCATATGAGGGCTGAGGGATTCAAAACCTGTTCCAGAGAACTATTATTGCACACTTATTGTCAACAAATGAATAATTCAGTTGAACACTAAATATATTGGGGTATATTGTTATCTATTTTCTCAACATCCCTGTCAAATTTGCTGTTACGGTAAATGCTACCTTAGGAGTTCAGTGAAGAAAGACAATAGGTTCAGTGAGAGGTATCACCTTACTCATTTTTGGTAGCTTGGATGAGGAAAGTTTGATCAAGTCACATCAGTTCAATTTTACAAAAAATTCCCATTGAATTAGAATCATTTTGTGGTGTTGTTACACTGAATACAATGTCATTTGGCCGAATATATTTTCTGTTGTCTTTGCAAAAAGCCAGTGAATTTAATGTTAAAATTGGGGCTGGTTAAGATTAAGGCTGAGGCTATACATTTGATTATCATTAGGGTTTAGGTTTGGATTAAAGTTTCAGCTTGTTTAGGTTAGAAGTTAGGAATATGGCTGGGATTATCATTCATTTTAAGGGCTGAGTATGGTATTATCTTCCCCGTGATGTGCTGGGTTACTTTGCTTCCCACAATAAATACTGCGGATGATTACGTATATTGTATTTTTTGCATTTTGAATTATATCTAAACCTTTGATTACTAACTGCAGCTGTTTAGTACTTGATACATAAATGTGTGTAATTTGTGGGAAAAATAAATGAAGCACACTGTTCAGGTAGAGGTGAGAAATTTAAGAGAAGGCAGGATTGTTCATTTTAACAGTTTATGCACTTTTTGAGCGAATGATAATTTTTAAAAAAGAAAACATCTATGCAGAATGCATGAAACTCATGAAAAATGTGTTCAGTGGTTTGTTTCCTTTCTATAAGTTTGCCCATGCCATTGCTTAATTGCTGTGAATTTAATAAAGGTATTAGTAAAAAAAAAAAACAAATATTGAAGTTTTAGAACTTTGAAATTCTGAATGGAGATCTGCATACAGTGTGGAATGGGAGATTTCCCATTTCCTCGGTGTAGTGTGATCTCGGAGTTGTTATATTTAACTAGTGGGAGTGTGCAGAAACACAGAGAAAGTGTTTTTTTTTTATGTTGGATTTATTTTGGAAACTTGACATTCTGAAACATCGATCATATGGTCTTGATCATATGAAATTCGATGTTTCAGAAATTTCAGATTCCGAAGTGAATCTATATATATATATATATATATATATATATATATATATATATATATATATATATATATATATTTTTTTTTTTTGATAAAGAACTGTAAAGAAATAGTTAAACAACAGAAAATGGAATGCTGCTTGTCTTGTAATTGGTGTTTGCTACTATGACCTGTTTGAACCATATTGTGTTCAAATTCTTGAGGGCTGGAAGTCAACCAAGCAAGTAATTAAAGTGGTTGAACTTTCACCTTACAAAACTGCTTAAGAGAAGGAGAAGACCCTATAAAATCTTTAAGAGATCTAGCACTCTGCTGACTAATGCAAAGTTCAACAGCTTATGTAAAAAAAGCTACAATCTAAGATAACTAAAGCCAAGGCTAATTGTAAAGAGAAAACTAGCTTCTGACTTCAATAGTAAGAAGTTGTATTATTATGTAAATAAAGAATACCACAAGACTGAATGAGCTGACCCCTTCTTTGAAAATAATACAATTATTAGTGAAAGTAAGGAAATTGTCATTGAGCTTTTGTCATCTGGGTCATAAGCAAATGTTGATATTGTAACTCTTGGTAAAAATAACTGTCAGTGCCCAACCATATCTGAAGACTTAGCTGGAACATCTTTAAAGATAATAAGGGGAGGTAGCTGTACTTGTCCTGATGGCATACCTTGCAATTGCATTGCAAGTTTTAGAAATGTCCTGATTGTTTATTACATTACTGAAGATTGGAATAGTTGCTCAAATGTTGAAGGTGACTCATGTTGTCCCAACACACAGAAGCAGAAGTTATGATATAGTGTCAAATTATGGGCTGATAAGTTTAACGTAGAGGATTATGATCAGGTGTCTGATCATAAAAGGCTTATTATATGTTTGAGACATGTTTGCCATGAAATTCACCTTGAGAGCCAATCATAATTGTTTGTAGTGCATGGAGCTTTATTTGTTCCATGTACCACTGGTTAGAAAAGAAAAAAAAAAAAAAAGAGAAGTGTTTTGCCAGCTTTCAAAACTGTAAAGCACTTAGTGAGCACTGTCAGAAAGACAACATAACACATTGTCTTATGTTGAGGAAAGTCAGGGACAGATTACAGGTACAGATATCAGAAAGAAAAGAAATGTGTTTTTAATTCTGCTGCTGTCATTTACTGGACTGTAAAGGCAGCTGTAACTGCCTAACAGACTAAGAACAAAGTAAAATATCCAAAGGCTTAAAAGGAACGGAACAGTCCAACGTATCTTGAATCAAAATTGACTTTAATGAAGAACAAATAAAAAGTAGAACATTACATCAAGCACTTTCGCCTGGAGTCATACCAGGCTTTATCAAGGTAAACCATCATTAAAAATTCAGTGCTTAAGTACCTTCTACTCCAAATCATGTGACTAGAACTCCAATTAATAAAATATGCTAATTAGACATTAAAACTAGCAAACCACCAGGTTATGTTAGAGACTTAAAAAGTTGTTTTACAATGCTGTCAAAGTTAAAACAAATACATCAACATAACCAAACTACAAGCCAAACTTGTAATATCTTAAGGCAATAAAAAAAATTCATATGTGCCTTGAGAACCATTCAAAAATTGTGGTTAAAAATTACTGCCCATTAGGCACAAAATAGGCAGTAGTTAAAAAATTGTTCAAAACAAAACATTCTCCATATTGTTAAAATAAACGACACTTCCAAGAAACAAACATCATAACTTAGCCCTCCTCAGTTTTAAAACACTCATGATGCTAACACTGTCATTCAAACCAGGGGGTTTAGTTGCATTTAATTTAAGCTACCACCACAATTCCTTATATTTCAATCGGGCCTCCCACTCACCCCCTCTACTGTCCTGCAAGACCTGATCTAAAATTAAAAACTTAAGTTGCATATTGGGGCATGAACCAAGATGTTTATAAAAAGCATTGTTTTCTTTCTTCTTAGAAACATCGTAGAGGTGCTCATATATCCTTCTTCTGAGTGTTCTCTCAGTTTTACCCACGTAAAAACTGGAGCACTGTGTGCAAAACCCCAAATAGACGACCCCTTTAGTACCACAGTTGTAAAAATGCTCAGCCTTAACTCTAAACCTCCTAGATGGAATGAATATAGAATTTTCATTAAGCACATAAGGACATTGTTTACATGAGCCATACTTATACGTGCCAAGTTTTGAACAACCCCTTGTCGAACCAAAACCAGATTCACCCTCAAAAAGGCCCTTAAGGTTCATGTCTCTTTTTCTAATAAAGTGGGGGCATTCCTTGATGAGCTGTTTGAAATCGTTGTGATGTGTCAGTATAGGCCAATATTTTGTGATTAACTGCTCAACCTTCAATGAATCCCCAGAAAAGGTGTACACAAAGCTATTCTGGTGTTCGGTCTGTCTGGATGATTTAAGAAGGGGGTCACGAGTCACCCCACTACCTAAAAGAGTGCAATACACAGTCTCCCTGCCTGCAATTACCTTCCCAGCTAAATCATTAACTAAGTACGCTGGGTAGCCCCTTTCATTGAAAAGTTGCTTCAAATAACTGACCTCATCAAGGAAAAACTCCAATGTACTGCACATCCTAGAGGCACGTATGAATTGCCCTTTCACTGTCCCTTTCTTCTGGTGAAAGGGGTGACTACTGTTGAAGTGCAAATAAGAGTTAGAGAAAGAGCTTTTCCTATATACCTTAGATTTAAAGGTACAATTAATGACATCCTTAAAAAGAGCAACATCAAGATAATTCAAATAATCACTGTTAACACTGTGAGTGAATGCTAAAAAGGTGGTAGTAGAGTTAATGTAGCCCATAAATTCCAAAAACTGGTCCAAGGTACCATCCCATAAAAGGCAGATGTCATCAAGGTATCTTTGATAGTGCGTAATATGTTAAGCCCAATTTGTAGAAAAGATGAATTTGCTTTCCCAGTAGTGTAGTACAATACTGGCATAGCTAGAAGCACAACCCGTGCCCATTACTACACCCTTCTTTTGTTTGTAGAAATCACCCTTAAAATAAATAAAATTATTGTCCAGGACAGTTTCCATGAACTCAACTAATAATCCAATCATGTTAGCCTCTAGACTAGATTCAGAAGTTAGAGTGTCATTAAACCATTCCAAGCCCACGTCATGAGGAATACTAGGAAATAGCTCAACTATATCAATAGTTACCATCAGTAAATCTGGTTTGTATAAATTTTTTTGAATGCCAGAAAGAAAGTCCCATGAATCTTTACAAACATAGGGTAAATCAAATGCAAATTTGTTGATGTTGAAATCAATGAACTTACCTAAGGGCTCTGTTATCCCACCAGCCCCAGACACAATAGGCCTAAAATTTAAAGGATCTAAGCCCTTGTGTGTTTTAGGAATTCCAAAAATTGCAGGTGTCCTAGGATTTTTAACATACAAATAATTATATAATTTTTCATTTATCGCACCCTGCAGTAAATGATCCATGAGTACATAAGAAATCTTCGAGTATGCTATATTTAACTCGTTCCTAGATATCAGTTCATAACGCTCAGCGTCCTGCAACATATTATGAATGTAGTTGTCATATATCATGTTATACATTAAAACTACACCCCCACCCTTATCCGGCTTCATCACCCGGATGTCCTCTTCGCGAAGTCTTTTTACCAATTGACTAAGCTCTTGTCTAAAGTTGCCAGATGAAATGTGAGACCTGTTCAAACAGAAGTCTCTTATATCTCTCTACCAAGTCTTCAAACAATTTTAACAATGGATTTAGAGGTGGATTGAATGTGCTGAATCTTGTGAGCCCATCGTTGATCTGAGTCTGACCTTTGAAAAAGAAGGAAAGGTTCAGCCGTCTAACAAAAAGTTTTAAATTGACTAAAATAGTACATAGATCAAGTCTGCGTGAGGTTACAAAATGAAGCCCTTTAGTGAAAAGCTCAAAAAACTCATCAGTGATTGTAATATCAGTAAAATTGTAAATAACAAAATTGTCCTTTCTAATTAAGACAAAGTTGTCATGTACCCCCTCAAGGGTTTCATGAACAGAAATCCTGATACAGTCTTCATCTAGAGCCCTTATCTGCATGTTCTGTTCCAAGCCTAAGGTTGGTGTGAGACATTCCTCCCCCCTGGTCTGCCCGGGCGATAGTGAAAATCCAATGGTCCACTTTGACTGTTCTTTTTTGCAAGTTTTAGAAATATCCTGATTGTTTATTACATTACTGAAGATTGGAATAGTTGCTCAAATGTTGAAGGTGACTCATGCTGTCCCAACACACAGAAGCAGAAGTTATGATATAGTGTCTAATTATGGGCTGATGAGTTTAACGTAGAGGATTATGATCAGGTGTCTGATCATAAAAGGCTTATTATGTGTTTGAGACATGTTTGCCATGAAATTCACCTTGAGAGCCAATCATAATTGTTTGTAGTGCATGGAGCTTTATTTGTTCCATGTACCACTGGTTACAAAAGAAAAAAAAAAAGAAAAAAAAAGAGAAGTGTTTTGCCAGCTTTCAAAGTTGTAAAGCACTTAGTGAGCACTGTCAGAAAGACAACATAACACATTGTCTTATGTTGAGGAAAGTCAGGGACAGATTACAGGTACAGATATCAGAAAGAAAAGAAATTTGTTTTTAATTCTGCTGCTGTCATTTACTGGACTGTAAAGGCAGCTGTAACTGCCTAACAGACTACATGATCTTAACAATTGAGTCAAGAGTGCTTAACAATTGTTAAGATTGGTTCTTGCTCTATAAAAGTGCTTAACTTATTTGCAGTGCATACAGTGCTGTGATTAAACTTTGATATTCTGAAAAAGACAATTCAGTTAAGTGCTACTATAGTACAAGACTCAACCTTAAAAAAATGGTAAGCATTATCTGCTTAACTTATTAAGGCTGAGTCTAAGGGGTCCCCTTCATAACACTGAAATTTCATAACATTGAATTTCATAACATTGAGACCATAACATCGAAAATTCAAAGCACTGAAAACCCAAAACATTGAAAACTCAGAATATTGAAAGCGTGCTTCATAACATTGAAAACTACATTGCACAAGTAAATAATATCTCCTCCACCTACGGCAACACCTACACCAACAATGTTTTGGGATTTAGATGTTTTGGTCTCAATGTTATGAAATTCAAAATTATGAAATTTCAGTGTTATGAAGGGGACCCAAATCTAATGCTAGGCAGTCAAATTTGCCAGTACTAACCAGCAAAGACAGCAGCAGAATTAAAAAAAAAAAACAGATTTATTTCTGCCTGCTGCCCATACCAATAATGTGTCCTTGACTTCCTGTAAAATTACAAAGTTGCTAAAAGAACAGGATGTGTGTATTCACCTGTATTTTCTTAAGAATACAAAGTCTGAAACTCAAATGTATGTTATTATTTAATGACTTCAAGCCTCAGATTTATCTGAAAACCAAATATTTCATGAGGGACAGACCAAACATATGAGAGAAAAATCTGGAAATTCTGTCAAAATCTGAACAGTTGAGAGGCATAGCAAGGTGTGAGTAAATATAAAAGACTGTGTTACACTGTCTTCTGACATCACCTGCTAAGTGCTTTATAGCTTTGAAAACCAGCAAAGCTCCTAGCATTTTTCCCCCCTAAAACTAGTAGTACATGGAGCAGATAATGCTCCATATACTACAAAGAATAGTGATCGAGTCTCTGATCAGAACTTTTAATTATGTGTTATTGGCATGGACGACAAGATTCACTTCTTGAGCTTCAATCTCGAGAATTTCTTGGCATCCATGTCTCGAGCACATAATAAACAGGTTATCAGCAACCTGGTCACAATCCTCTTGTCTTTTTCACGATATTGGAGCATAATTACTGCATTTCATTTACTATACTGTTATACACACGTGCGCACACACACACACATATATATATATATATATATATATATATATATATATATATATATATATATACACACACACAAATATTTCAGGCATGGGCAATAATGTCCTTCTAGCCTGCCAATATACCAAAGTAGTATTTTCCATAATAAGTGCCCAACTTGTTCTTAAAAATATCTAACATATTAAGAAATATCGAAATTACTGCATGTTTTAATATAATTTGGTAGTCTGTTCCATGTATCAGCTACTGTCTCTCAGAGAATCATTTAGTAGTTGTCTACTTGCTATACTGAGGATAAATAATAAACTGGGAAATAGCAGAGATGTCAATCAAAGAAATACTTGCTGCTGGAAGCCAAACAGTCCACAACCAAGCCATAGAAACTTCAAGTGCTGCTCAAGAAGTGCTTTACAATCCAGTAAAAGTGTAAAACACAGGTTTAATCCAAGAAATGCAGTACAATCCAGTAAGCGTATAAGCGCTTTCATTTTAAACACTTTAAAACTTCATCAGATACAAGTTGTAGCAGTTCTAGAGCCATTTAAATAAACTTCACTGGTCATGTGATCCTTTTGAAATTTTAAAGCAACATTTCCCTATTATACACATCCCCCAAAAAGTATATATTGTCATTAAATTCATGCCCTAGTATACATGCTGTTTTAATTGTTGTGCTATTAAAATTAGTTCATGTGGTTGTCATGCACAGTAATCTTTATAAATAAACCATTAATAATAATAAAAATAAAAATAGCAGCAAAGTGTTATTTTTTTAGCAGTTTATCTCTCCCATGCTTTTAGTTTCAGGATGGGAGCAATACTGACATGGTAGATGTCAATCAACATGGATTTACAAAAGGTAAATCAACTTTTTCCAGTCTGAAAAATGTTATGAATCTGTAACTTAGGCATGTGATGACGGTAATGGAGTGTGTTTTCTTTACTGAATTAGCTAAAGCATTTGATACTGTTCCATGTTCAACTCTTTTCCCCATAGGGTTTGGGTATACTTCAACAAGGACAATTATCTTGAGCCAAGGTTTACACTGCTAGCCCTACCACAGTAGTTCATTAGTACTACTCCCACACACACGGCCAATTTAGAGAGTCCAATCCACCTACTGCATGTCTTTAGAATGTGGGATGAATCCACAGCACCTGGAGGAAACTGACACAATTGCAAGGAGGACATGCAGACTTTACTCAGAAAGCACTCCAGCTAAGAATCAAACCAGAGAACATCTTGCTGTGAGGCGACAATGCTAAGCACTGCACCATCATGGCTGCCCACAATTGTTCCACAACTGGGAATAATTTGAAGTATGACAACTTTTTAATTCATCCGCTGTTCTATCAGTTGCTTCTCATGGAACAGAATTAGTTCCAATATTGCTTGATTCTGTTTTTCTGCCATTCTAATAATGCCAGAAATACTAGATTTCTAAATATGCTGAAGATATAAATATTGCTGCTTTCATGACAGCTTACAATGATGTTATACTGTGGCATTTGACATTAATATTAGCTTTTGATTTACAAATAATGGATTAAATATTAACCATCACAAATGTGCAGTATTTTTTTATTTGTAAAGCTAGATTATTGTAATTCCTCACAATGGATAATTGCTCTCTACAGACCAGATAATAATGATGGAGTAGTATATACAAACTGTAATATGACATTTTGACTACATGCATCTTTTGTTAAGGGAAAGACATTAAAGGATGTAAGTCAAGTGATAATTTGTAAAAGCCATATATTCCCTCCTTCAAACCAGTTACAGAATATAACACTCTTTTGCAGTTTTTCAGATGGTGATTTTCTTGGTTCGTAGTTTGTTCAAAGTACATTTACCAGGAAAATATCTGAGTGTAGTAACATGAAGTATAAGTGAAGGTTACAGCACTTATGATTATAATCTATTAGCTATAAATTGTTCAGCGGTAAATTTTACTTCGGATTTAGAACAATATTTTAAGAAAAATTAAGAATATTATTGAATATAGATATTATACATATTGAGGCAAATTTAAGGGGAAATAATTTTATGTATAGGATAGAGAAAAGTAACACGAGGAGAACAAATTTTGTTACTCCGTCTATTATTAAGTTATGGAACAAATTGCTTTTACCTGTTAGGTGTAGTCAAACTTTAGAGTCCTTTGCGATAGCTTTAGACTGTTGGATTGTTCATTGGGTACATTTGTGTACCACAGGGTCTTTGTTTTGATATGCCCTTCTGGTATTAACATGATATATGTTTTAATTTAATAGTTTTCAGGGTTTTTTTTTTGTAATTTTCTACCAGATGGATTTGGTTATGTTGTCCCTGAGTTTGTTTTTCAAAAGATGACATAGACCTGTCTATATGATCTATGTAGTTAGTGAAATGCAGTACATTTAATAAATAAATATGCTTTTTGGTGAATCACAGATCTTTTATCTAGCATTTTTATATTTTCTTTTATGAACCTATGTCATGAAGAAAAACAGACCTGGGGATTCAGGAAGTTCGGCACAAGGACGGTTTTAGCCTTGTGCCGAGCATCCTCACTACAGATGGCACAGCAGCATCATATGAATATGTATGAGGGCAAGCCGCTGCACCCTTGACGTGCACAAGAAACATATGCGAGTGCAGGGGGCATGTAAAAGTGCTCTACGGAGGTGTAAACATGCCCCGACAGTTGCAAAACCTACTATTATGCCTACTAGTAGAGCCCGCCTCTAATAGTAAGTCAGTAATGCAGTGTCCGTGGATACCGAAATATATGCTAAGCATACAAGTGTGTCCACGAACAGTGAAATAAAATCAAAGTAGTAAACACACAAGCACTTAGTGGAATGTTGAGCCCTGTCCCTAGAACTTTCACAATTAGATTCCCCGTGTCCCTATTATACATTTGAATTGCTGCAATATCGAAGGTGTAAGCAAAGCGCAGTGTGTTTGTGCATCGCTGCCCTCTGCCAAGTGTAGCTTGCACATCAAATTCATTCAATTAGAGAAAAACATGTGGAATCAATGTAAATGTCAATAGTGTAGTGTGTAGAGCATCTGCCTAATGAACAGGCATTCACGGTTCGAGCCCAACAATAGCACATATCATTTTCCGTGTGGAATGAATGTCATTTTGCTGTAAAACTGACATAAGAGTATCGTGTGAGATATTTAACTTAAATATCATTCAATCAAAATGGCACTGTCATAATGAATAAGGCACTAGTAAGCAGGTGTAAGCACAAATAAGCAGCAGTAAACATATATAAGTCCCAATAAGCAAGTCTGAGTGTGCTTGCATGGGTCTAAGCAGTGCCCAGCATAGGAAATGTATATAAGTATATACAGATATATAATATATATACATATTTACATATATATAAATATATATATATATATATATATATATCTATGAAGAAAGAACAACGTAACAATAAAGCATACAAAAGGAAAGAGAAGGGAATCAACAGCAACCCCAGTATTATATAGTGCTGTCAGCATATGTCATATCAAGCTGGGCAGGAATGAGCAAAGCACTGCTAGTCACACCACAGGCAGGATATTACCAGTGGGAGTAACATTGTTGATCTGCTAAGTCTACTTTACACAAAGAGGGTAGTCCCTGGTGGGACTACCCAAAAATTGATAGCTTATTTGGCCAGCCAACCATTACACAAGCAAGGGCAGGTATGTTCAAGGACTAAATGGTGGAAGAGCCTGAGAATACATGGGTTGGGACAACATACATGTAGGGCCCCTAACACTCAGGAGAGGGCAATGTGTGGAGGTGTGTCATGGCTGCGATAACAACTGGACAATGGATGGTATGCGTGTATGTTGAACTCGGGTGGGGTGGAGGAACTATGGGTATGATATTATGTAGCCAGGCATGCCAGGGTTAGATGGGTTGGTTCTAATTGGACCGCCCTGTGGAGGTCAGCGAGTTCGTTATAAGTATATATGCATACACACATGCAGACATCTATATGTAGAAGTTCATTCTCTGTAACACATTCATTCCATTTGCAGACATAAATAACATGAATGTGCCCTTACAAACCTCGACAGTAGATAGAATAATAGGTTGTGCAGAAGAGGGACGGGACAAAACTGCTAAAACGCAGAAGTGTGTACAATGTCCGAAGTCAGTGCTGTGCTGAAAAAAATCAAATGTGAGGACTTTCCCCCACATGGAATCATTCCTGTGATCTGCCTGCTACTGCAACTCCAATTACTAAACCAGTCTATTTGTAAAAGAAATACACCAAACACGTACATAATTAGGCTCTCATGTGTAATGTGTGCGTTACCACATAGTCATACTTATTAATGTATTGTAGTGTCATGTTAATGGGAGTAAGGATGTAATGAAGTATAGAGTCTAATCTTGACATAAAGACATGTGTGTCCCATGTGGAACAACCCAAAAATTGTGAATATTGTCCTTTTGGTTGCTCATGTCACCAGTGTTTGTGGACCAAAAATTTGGGAGTTCTGAAGATACTTGGAGTGAGTCAACCGATGAGATGGGTCTACAGGAGAAGGGAGTGGCCAATGTGTAGTGGTGTGGATACACCACAAATCCAACAGAAGAATGGATGACTGCAATGTTAGGGAGGTGTTGGGGTGGGTGTTTGGGGAACCAGGAGCCATGGGTATATGGGTATATATGCAAATGAAGCAGCACAGCAATAGTGTATTGGTTAGAACAACCGCCTAATGAACAGACATTCCTGTTCTGAATCCCACTGCATCACATACCATTTAACATCGGTAATCTGTACATGAACATATTGCGACATCTGTCTGCTGTATAACCTGCAAAATAACAATTAAAAGTTAACTGGAGCAAAGTGTCAGTGTCATACTGAATAAGGCACTAGTAAGCAGGTTTAAGCATATATATAAACACCAGTAAGCGTGTGTAGGTGCATTTGCGCGGGGTATGCATTGCTTTACAGACACATATATATATATATATATATATATATATATATATATGTGTAACATGTAGCATCGACCCCCCCCCCCACCAGCTAAGCTGGTGAGACATACAGACACAAAATAAAAGTAAACACACCACTGCTTCCCAGACCACCGGCAGGATATTACCAGTGGGAGGGACCTGCCAGGTCTAATCTTGAAACATAGACATCGATGTCCCTTGTGGGACACCCAAAAATTAATAATCATCGGAGTCAGTCCCAGTAATGATTCATCAAACCAGACTGTAGACATACAAGGACCAGTAGGTTGTGCAAGTCTGATAACTCATGGGTCGACACAATGTATGACGTGTCCCGATGCACGGAAAGTGGGCAGTGTGTAGTGGTGTGTTTATACCCCACCAGCACCCACAGTAAGGATGTGTGCTGTAGAGGAGGGGCAGGTGAGGGAACTATGGATATGCAATTATGGGCCTAGGCGTGCAGGTGTTGGCTGGCGCAGTCATATTAGGACTGCCCCGGGATGTAAGTAATATCCCCAAATGGGCATAGCTGATGCCCATACCTCTCAACCCCTAAGAGCAAATCCACTGAACAGGACATAAACCATTTGGGGAACAAATAGGGACCATACCTCTGAACTGACCCCGATTTCCAGGGACGTCCCTGATTTCGACTCAATTTCTAACTCTGTCCCACTTAATCCCTCCTAAAACTAGTGACTTTTGGAGGAAAAGTGGTGAATTACATGTAATGAATAATGACAACAATTAAGGGTTGTAAACATCATTTACCTCAGAAAATGTGTATGAATTCATATGCTCTGAGCCTGTCAATGTGTCAGTTTAATAGCACTAATAATTTAAATGTGTCCCTGATGTTGTTATGACGTGTATAGCACAAGCAAAAACAAACTAAAAATCCATGAAAACAGGTAGAGGGAAGCAAGGCAGCAAACACCAACAGATGAAAGTTAATCTTCTTTAATACTGATATTTTTCCCCAATTGTATGAGAGGTCTGATAGGGACAGAAAGCACATATTCCACTGACAACCTTAGAAAGATGATAGAATATTAGGTATGCAGTTGCATGACTCAGCTGAAGAATGTGGGTTCCAAAACCCAATTACTTGTTTGTATTGAAGAGTGCCATTTCCCATGTATTAGCCAGACAGGTACAGATTGTAAGAGGAACACACCAATAATATGAATCAAACTCTGGGCAGGCCGCGGATTTTGTACAGTCGAATGGCATGCTTTTGCCTAATGGGCAGCCATTCCCGATACTATAGGCATGTAATCCGATGTAATAGGCATCACAAGGTAATATTGTATTCCTCACTCCCACCCAGGGGTGTGAGTGTCAGATGCAAACACCAAATGCAGTGCATTTGCAAGTGCAGGAGCAAGCAGGTGTAAGCCTGTTTGGGCACCAGTATGCGAGTATTACACTGGTGAAGCAATGTAGAGGCTGAGTGTAAGAAACTGTAATTCTAGGTTAGCATTGCTTAGTTCCATGCAAACCCACACACACCCACTCACAACTGCTTTAATGTGCCTTAATCACTCCGTAGCCAATGGCCTTGTTCTGCCCAGCAACAAAATAAATGGCCTCTGCAAGGCTCGAAACCAAGACCCTGTAAACACAGCTATTGTGATTTACCACTAAGCCATGGCAGATATGCAGACATCGGATCTTATCACAAACATATCATCCAGCGCAGTCATTCAACAGTGCAGAAAATGTATTCCATCATGTAGATGTATGTGTGTGTGTGTGTTTATGTCCAGATATAGATGCATACATATATATAGATATATCAAGAACATCCCATGTGACAACAAAGCATTACAAAGGAATGAAAAGGGAAACACCAGTGATGCCTGTGTTATGTAATGGTGTTGTCCTATGTAATATCAAGACTCCCTCAGGCAGACATGTGTCATTAATACATGCAAACATTTGGACATTGGCCAAATACATCACTCTGTGCATTTTATTTACATTAACACAACAGTTCCTGTCCAATCATTATGTGAGAACAGTACTCTTGCAAGGTGCTGTGTGCAACATCATCATCATGAAAAAGGTAAATGGGGTAACCATAGAGAGACCGGTAGTATTGTGTACAATGGGGTCGTCTGCATCACGTGTACCTGGAACCTTTAGGAGCCATGTGCATACCAGGATCATGTGCCTGAGAGACAGGGGTGAGGACAACTGGAGTATGTTGTGATTCATATTAAAAGGGTTACATGTGTCCAGTGGACACGTGAAATGGACAGCTATGTATGGGGCAAATGTTGTTCTAGGAACCAATTGGCCTTTTGTTTCCATAGGGTGAGAGTGGGATGTGGGGGAAGGAGAGGAGGTATGCTCATGGAGGATAGGTTGCGTAGGATGACAGACAAGACAGCATACAGGGTCAGTATATGACACATGTGGGGGGATACACCTTGGACGAGGAGGGGTGTAGTCACAAGCTCATGAGCCCCCAGATGGAAAGAGTGGGACAGAGGTCCCCAGCCATGGGCAGCCACCACTGCACCAAAACAGCTGCAAAACAGCCACAAAGATGGCAGTGTTGGGGTCTGTCTAGGAGGGGCAGGCTCACCCTGAAAATGTGACACTCTACCCTCGAGCTGGCATATCTGGCCTCAAAACCCCTTATTGAGCCCCCTATGCACCACTTCTGGGACTGTACGACAGTGGACATGTTCCTGTCTGGACCTGCTCCCAGGGGGGACAAGACCCATCCTCAGTGGTGATTCCACCAGAAGGTGGTGCAGAGCCAACAGAGGTGGAGGTCCAAGGCTGGGCCCCAGATGTGCTGGCACCCGGTGCCATAGCCAGCTGAAGTGGGACAGGAGGTTCTGCCGGGACCTCCAAACCCATACAGCCTATGGTGTTGCAGTTTTTACACAGATATGGCTTAGTAATAGACAACATCATTCAGGATTACTTATAACAGCATGCATAGATATGACCATCAACCCAACACATCAGATGGTATACATTTGCAGAGGGAGCACAATGCATGCATATATACTGCATGACATCTGTACAAAGTGTAGAAGACTTGTGACTGCAGCTATGAACAGTGGCCCGTTATTGGTATGTCACTGAGAACCCCAGACAGTGTCTCTCATACCACTGTTTCATGTGTCATATGTCCAGTCAGGGATGTGATGGCATTAACTCATCACTATCACCATGTACTGACTGCAGTCCTCACACTATTCTCCTGCAGTTCAAAGATGTGCGTTCAGTGAGTAACACAGGAAACAAATGGTTCCACACACTGACCAGTCCACAGATGGCCCTACATATGGGGGTTCCTTCACAAACAGAGCACTGTCTTGTCAGTTTTAAAACATGCAGAATAGCCATTACCACACACAACTTGTTAAATTGGCAGTAGTCTCAATGAGGCATAGCTACACTTACATGCTGTAGTCATGTCTGGCACATCAACCTCCTGTCTTTAGGCTATTTCCCACTGTGTATGTTGTTTGAGGAACATCCATATATCATCTGTGATGCTGTTTACCAAACACCAGATCCAGGTACCACTCACAGCGACTGTCATGGGCAAACACCAACATGATGTTTCTAGATATTGTACTGTGTTTCCATGCGATTGGCTATGGGAACATCATCACAGCTGTTCCACATGCAATCAGCTAGAGGAGGACTGCAATAGGTGCAGAGGCCATCACCTGATCATGACCATCACTTACAAAACACAAGCTGCTGCTGAGCAGGTGTACAACTCCACATCCCCCAGAGAGTGTGTGGGAGGGACAGACAGAGGCAAAGTACATCAGAAAAGGGCTTGGAGACTAAAACCTAAGCATCGTCTGTCACACACATACCAGTACAGGAGTTCAAACCCCTGACTGACTAGTCATTACTATTACAAGTGCATGCAGTTACTCCATGTGCCACAAAACTGACATGTTGGTGTGCTGTAAAAAACATATATGTGTGCTGGTGAGTGACATCTGCAACAGATATATAGTAGACATACATTAGGTGTAGCACACATGGCTGTCCACATGAACGGATGTCCTTGTCAACACAACCATACTCTCTACTAGACTCACATTGACACACTTTGCCAGGCCCACAAATACACTTCCTAACTGTTTAGTTTGCTACACTGCAGTAATGCACAGGTACTAAATGCACCACAGGGGATATCCGGAGGTTCTATGGGCTAGGACATGTGAACGTGTCTGACATCAGTTGGTATGCCAATGGAAGTTATACTGGGTGTGACTGTGGTTGGGAGCATCATACCCCACATGCAGACACAAGGTACCAGTACTAACATGCATGTGTGCATTGCTTCATGGGTGTTTAGTTGTTGGCTGTGCAAGATGGCTGTACAAGGCTGGGTGAGGGGTAATCCTTGGCATCACGCCACCCGACAGTGGTGTGCAGTGTGGTACAGGGGTGTAGTGTCTGCAATGTCCCACACAGATGGGTATTGTAGGAACTGTCCTGACATTCTGGTTACCATTGTGTATGGCCATTGCTTTGCAGTGCATGCCATGTCTGTGTTTGATAGTCCTTGACGTGGACATTGCCTGGGATGTACACGTCCCGCAATAATGTACAGTGACATGTACAAGTGTACCTGGTTTGGCTGGCACATGTTGTGTACACAGACTGTTATCCTCAGATATGCCAATACTGGCCCGGTGTGGCAGGTCCTGCTTACAGACAGCAGTTTGACCCTGCACCTGCATTGATAGCATGATACAGGTATTCCCTGTGTCAGTGGCATCAGTCCATACAGGGCACATGTGTAAGGCATTGTATGGCCTCTGTGGATCACATTTGATGGCACCCCATATGTTGCAGGCATCCAGTGGGGAACATAGTGAAGGCACATTGTCTGCAATTTATGTGCCTATTGTACTGCTGTACAGGGTGCCATGCTGTCTGCAGCCAGCTGCAATCACACCATGCCTACTATCTGTCATCAATGTGCAGGGTACTAGCAACATAGTGGGATATTCTAGGCAAGTGAGTTTGTGTATGACACATGGGTTAAGAATGTATTCTGGGTAATAGTAGGGTTGCATACTTTGTTCACCAGGCCTTTTTCCAGATGTAGAGGAATGGCTTGCCAACACAATCCCTTGACTGACTAACATCTCTACTCCTCATGAGATGGACATTGTAACATATAATACAGACACCATATAGGAAAACTACAAAATCTGCTCCCCAACATGTCCAGTGGTTAGACACTCACAGCCACCTCCACACAGGCTTTGACTGTCAGTCGCACACACACACACACACACACACACACACACACACACACACACACACACACACACACATACACACACACACACACACACACACAAACACACACACACACCTGCCATGTCTTGGAATAGAACCCCTACCTAACTAGCTTATCATACTACAGCACTCGCTACTGGGATTACTAGGTTACAGCAGTCCCAGAGGTGTATTACTAGGTGGGTGACAACGGCAGGATTGCCAAAGGTGGTTATGCGAATTATAAAGAGTGTGCATACTCTATAAAGCATTGTGACTTCCTCAGCCAGACACGCACACACAGTTGGCCTCTCTTGGAATAAAACTCCTACCTAACTAGTTTATCACATTATAGCAATATGCAGTTATAGCACGTGCTATGGGGATTACTGGGTTACAGGAGTCCCAGAGGTGTATTTATAGGTGGGTGACATCAGCAGGAATGCCAAAGGTGGTTATGTGAATTGTAAAGAGTGTGCATACTCTAAAAAGCAGACACACACACAATTGGCTTGTCTGGGATTAGAACACCTAGCAAACTAGTTTACCACACTACAGCATTATGCAGTTACAGCATGCACCATGAAGATTATTGGGTTACAGCAGTCCCAGAGGTGTATTCATAGATGGGTGACATCAGCAGGATTGCCAAAGAAGGGCATTTCAAGTGTACTGTGAGTTGTACATGTCTGTTACCTGCATGTACCCACTGCCGACTGTCATGAAAACACATTTACACCTGTCTTATGCAGTCCTAATTGACAGTATCAACAAGGCTTGCAAGTTTTGAACCCTGGACCATGCACACTGAGGTCACGGGATGTACCACTAAGCCATCTGGGTTGTATACATGTTACATGGAGTCTATAATGCACATCTTACTACAGGTATTCCACAGTACTGAAAACAAATGGAACAGTTACTTTGTGTACATATGTACAGTACCCTTGAATGTACTGTACTCTGTGAAACAACAAAGACAAGTCTACATCTGTACAACTGTCATAACTACATATATATATATATATATATATATATATATACATACACACACACACACACACACACACACACACACACACACACACACACACATCTGAACACCCTTTGTGACACAGAAGGGTTCCAAAGGAACTGACATGTACACAAAACAGAGGCATCTCTTGTGTTATAACATTTAAATTTTAAGCAGTTCACCAGAGAAGGGATGGTTGTTGTGTATGTTGAGTTTGGGGTGGGGAATGATGGCTAATGTAATCTACCCCGGGGATTGTGGAGTTAGGGTGGGGGAATGATGGGTATGGACCTACACCCCAGCGACCACATCTGTGTCACTGCTCGACAGTGGCACAGGAAAATAACATACCCAACTGTAGTCATACTTGACTGTGCATTCTTTACTATTCCTAACTATGTAATACTTTGTAGACACCGGTCACCACAGATGGCTTCCATGCTGTGCTAAAAGACATTACACATGTGTATGCTTGGCTACAGGGTAGTCACACACACAAACATGCACACACTTGCCAGTATTGTGTATACACGTCTTGCCTATGTAAAGGTGACTAGTACAGTGATATGCATTTGGGGTATGTGCCACAGAACACATACAATTACACTTACTCTGATTCCACTTCTGAGCTGGGTGACATCACAGGACTGATTACATGCAGTGGGGAGGGGGGAAGAGAAGGTTTAGCAGCTGACAAGGATAAAGACCAGTGCTAAAGGAGGTATCCCTTTGGAATGCAGCAAAATCCACTGTCATGACAGGATGCAGACAAAAATACACACACACAACCACACTCAGCTATTTGCTGACACACAGAGGCATTTGCAGAGACACACACAAACACACTCAGCCATTTGCTGTCACACACACTCAGGCATTTGCTGTCATACACACAAACTCACACAGTTGCCAGTGGTGGGATCAGAACTCCTGCCTATCTACAGATCACTATTACAGTACTACTCAATTATGAGACGCACCACAGAGATTACACATTCTAAGGCAGTCAGACTGACCTTATAAGATTGAGGACAACAACAGGGAAACTGACAGTCATGAAATACATAGCTGTAAACCTGTGTGTTCAAAGTTGGTGTCCATTACAACCTGTATGCACAAACAAGACACATCATCTGCAGGTAGGCCTGAGAGGTATAGTTGTAGCACAACAGGAACCTGAACTGGAGTATGGCCATCTGTGGAATGGGCAACTACTATCACTATACAGGGTTACAGTGGGCATGCTCATACACTTAGTAGCACAGGGCCATTTGGGATGCACTATGACTGCAACTACACAAGGTTATACTGGGCATGCTCATACACTTAGTAACAAAAGGCTTGTTGTATGCACTGACTCAAATTAGACAAAGTGACAGTGGATATGCTCATACACTTAGTAGCACAGGGCTGCTTGGGTTGCACTCTGATTCTAAACACAGAAGGCCACACTGTGCATGCTCATACACTTACATGTACAGAACATGTTGTAATGGACTCCTATTGTAAACACACAGGTTTACAGTTATGTACATCTTACCTGTCGGTATATATGCACATCATACTGGTATACTACCTGATACCTGTATGTGGCCTGTAAATTATATATCTGTGTCTGTGCTGTGTGATACACATGCATACATGTACATGAAGTACTGACATATATATGTTAAGTATACACATTCATACATGAGTGGACGTAACAGACAATAGGTTACCTGGGACACAGGCGGATGCTACCTACAGCATGTGTCACACACCTTGCTGCCCTGAAAGGCATACATTGATAGCAGATTGTGGACAGTGGCATTATATGTGGAACAGTGGCATGTGCAAGCATAATGTGTGAGCCACATTGTGTAATGGTACTAAGGTGCAGGTGTCAAGATGACCTCTCCCGGCTGTGTTAGTAGTTGTCATTATTAGCAGGACTGCTACCCTAAGTATATCTCACATTGGTCATATACACAATTTCTGCTGCTGTCCATCACCTTACATGAGGCATCTGCTACCAAGCACATTACTGCATCTCGCAGTGATGCCATGGTACAAGTGGCAACTGCTAGACCAAAACAATGAGCCAATGTCCTGCTGTTATTATGAGGTTGTCCAGTGTCTGTCATTCTGGGCTGTCATGACTGAATGACAAGCCTTCAACACAGAGCACATGCATCCATGTTTCACGTGTGTGTGGATAATACCCAGGTCGCATTTACCCATATAGCCACATTCCAAGGCAAATGTCCTATACCCAGAAGTAACACCCTGACACCTACAAGACAATTGCTTTGGATGCTTATGCTAACCAGTGCTAGATGTGTGGCTTTAGTAATCCATTTGCTCAATGTAGAGGCTACAATGGGGAATACTGACATCCATGCAGTGAGGAACACCTGGCTGAAGGCTCTGTAGTGCACAATTGCACTACCACCATATAACTCAGATCCAGACATGTGGGTCATAACACTGGTATGGACCATTACAGGTGGTGGTGTACACATATTCATAAAGGCTACTCACATGTAAAGACCACTACTCCAACATAACGCATCACAGATGAGTCAGGTACAGGTGACGTGGCAAATGCTGCATTCTAGGTTGTATCCTCATATACATCCACCACCTTCTCCCCAGACTACCAACACACATCCATATGTGGTATGAATAGTATGGTAGACCAACAGATAACCCTCGATTGGTGGACTGAACCTAGGCCTACATCAACTGTGCAAAGTACCCATGTACAGACACAGCTGCATAATGTGTTATGCAATGCAATAATACCACTGTTTGTTACCAGCTCAGTTGTGCACATACCAAGGTCCCTCGGATCTTGTCAGCATTAACATGGTCGACTGTTGCTGTACACCAGTAAACAACACCCTCATGGTTGGATATGACCTAACTGTACCTTCCCTGGATATGTACATCCCACACTCATACAACATAAATGACATTACCATAGCTTTCGTTATCCTTTCTACATACAGGTGGCTACATTCATTACACACATGCACATGGCAGATAGCATGCTAACAGTACATAAGGTTTGATATCTATGTTAAAAGAGGTAATATTCATTCTATACTGGTCACCCATGACCCCTATCATATCATACAACAGCCCATGTGTTATGTATGTCATTAGACATGTCCACCTTATGCATTGTCTACAAACATACCCAAATAACAGGATCATAGGACCTACACAAGGCCTGTATTGACAGACTTAGGGAATTCCAGCTCTGCTCTGTATGTTCCTGAGTAGTCACAGGTGATATGTTCATGACATTTACAGCCATGTGTGGCCACAGCTCCTACATATACCCCATGTCAACAGTTGCAAGCCATGCATGCTGTGTGCTGTCTGGACATTAGCCTTAGTACCACAATAGCCAGTACATGCTGGGGTGAGATGTTTACAAGCCACATACCTTGCACATGCTTGAATGAGTGTACTGCCTAGCTCTAACAGAGCACATTGATGGAACTCTTCCATTAAACATGAGGTGTGTGTGGCAAATATGATGTGCTCACTGTTGACCATTATGCCCTGGTTTCACCATGGCACTGTCAATGAATAGTTTGTAGGAGCATGACATGGAATAATGCTGTGTGTGTCTCGCTGATATGTGCTGTTGTCATATATGTACACTTGGCTACTCAGTGAAGGTAGTGGTGTCCTACCAGTACATGAATACAACATCCATTATGGTGCAATGCTTGGCTATGTTTCACACATGGCGTGGGGAAGGTATAGAATGTATCCTCTTGACCTGCTTGTGCACTTACTGATGTAGATCGCATATGTGTACATGTATTGATGTGTGTGTAGATTCCATGTGTGTGCAGTGTCTGATGTCTGAAGGTGACTGTTGTCTTATTACATCATGCTGTTGCAATACAGCCTCAACATTGCCAACTGTATATGGTGATATGCTCTAAGTACAGTAAGCCATATATGAGGTATGGACAAATGTTTGGACATGACTACTAAGTGGTGGGGCTTCTTTGCAGATGAAAGATTACTGAGGACAGCTCTCTGGTGTGTTACAACCATTCCTACAATAACCTGTGTAACTGCTAAGGTCAGGTTTTATTAAGTGAAGTGGAAGACCGACAATGTAGAATGCTGTAAGGGTGACACTGAAGGCAACCTCATGACACCTGTAACAGTAATACCTCCCCTGTGCATATATTGTGCATATCAGCACAGTTGACAAAGGAAAGAGTTAGTAAGCTTTGTACTGGATGTGATAGTGCTGTACTTTTGTAATACCTATCATGAGACAGGCAGATGTTTGATTCACAGAACTGGCACGTGTGGGTGTGTGTATGTCCATATATGTCACGTATGGTTGGGAATACATCCCACATGTTTTCACTCTCCTGAACACTGTTGTTGACACCAGTACTGAGTGAAGTGTAGAAAGAAAGGCATAGGCAGGTGGTTGAACCTCACACATGTAAAGTGTCTGTATGTGTGTGATATAGGTGTATATCTTTTTGAATGCCACAGTATGTGTGTGTGTGTGTGTGTGTGTGTGTGTGTGTGTGTGTGTGTGTGTGTGTGGCTATCCATGTGTATGGCTGTCCGTGTGTATGGCTGTCCGGTCCCTGGAGTGAGGCTGTATTTTACCATAGTGAAATGTTAATGTCCCCTCCCCCCTTCTACTCAATGTGATCTAGCATCCCTGTTGATATCATCAGTCATAGATGGGCATACTAACTGCCTGTTAACATGTACACCCTGGGGTGTGACCTGTTGTTACATAGCCTACTGATGGACCCCCCCTCCCCACATACACTCACTGCACTGTAGTATCCCTGTCGATGTCCTCGATCTTAGGCCATTCCGACTACCTGTACATGTGTAATCTCTGTGGCGCATCTTGTAATTGTGTAGTACTATAATGATGATATGCCCACAAGCAGGGGTTCTCATGTGAACACTGGCAACTGTGTATGTGTCAGAGTGTGTGTTACTGTGTCTGTGAATCCCTGAGTGTGTGGGTGTGTCTGTGTTTGCATGCTGTCATGGCAGTGGGTATTACTGCTTCCCAGTGAGAAGCCACTATTTTCATTGGCCTTTACCCTTGTCATCTGGCGTACCACTCTTTTACCTCCTCCCCACTCCAGGTAACTATAACTGTGATGTCATCCACTATGGATGTGATGGCTCTGAACACAGTAGCTTACTACACAGCTATCATACTCTTGGATCATTAGAACAGTAAACATAATTGAAACATGGGAGAATATAACTGTGATGTGGAAGCTACAAAGTGCATGCAGGTATTGTCATACTGACCTGTGGGTAGTCAACATGTACATATGGGACACTAACCGCAAACACCGACATCCCCGGCACACGCAACTACACCTGAAAGAGGAAGGCAGAACGTCAAGATCAACATGCTGTTAGTGTTGTTACACATGATACATACTGTTAAACATACAAAATGCATTCTAAAACTGTAATACATGGTATGTCTGCTGCCTGTCAACACTACTCAACAATATTAATCTACAATTGTCTACCTAGTATGTTCACCCTGTGCATCAGACCATATGAGCATGTCCCTGCACCGATGCTGTGGATGACAGGATGCGGCACAGGCATCATCATATGCACAGGGTGATAATGTTTGCCAGAGGCCTGGGCTGCGCCATTGGATGACATCATGTGTGTGTGTTAGGGACTGTGATATCATTGGGCATGTGCAGATGTTATGCATGTGTGTGTTGAAGTGCCCTACATTTGCTTCCGGTGTGTGTGTATGCATGCACACAGGTCTGGCATGTGGCTGGCCTACACAGGGGTATTATTGACAGCTGCAGACTGTACAAGGCAGATTTCACAGTTTACGTGGCCACATGACCTGTGCCCGCCGGGGTTGCATGGGCACTACCAGGCAGAGGTCCAGATTGGGTACTGTCTGATGACACATGTCCACTGGAATTGTGTCCCTGTTGAGACCATCCAGGACCACGTGTACATGGCCTGCTGTGTCCTGGTGTGGACTGCACAGCACCAGCTGCACTGCTGCTGCTACTGCCACTATGGGAGTGAGCATGTGCAGTAGCATGTTCACGTAGACCTTCAACAGGTGATGTAGCTGACCTACGTCCACTTGCCCAATGCCTCACTCCCACCAGATGTTCCAGCACAGACATTCCACACTTGAGGATTGACATGCCATGGTCAAGGACTCTCACCATGTCACCCAATCGTCTGTCCAAAACATCTGCAAGATGATGGTGAGCATTTGCAAGTGTCTGGATGTTGTAAGTTAATGAATGAACAGCAGCCCTCTGAAGCCTCAGACCTTCTCTATTGTGCCATTCAGCAAGTGCCTGTCCCTCCATTACAGCCTGAAACATGTGTCTGGTGACTCCAGTTGATGTGCTTTGTCTCGCAGTGGCATATTGGCCAGTGGTCCTCCTACAAGCAGCACTGGGCACATGCCTGTGTGGGACATCATCAGTCAGTTGACTGGGATCATGGTGTGCAGGCACACCTTCCATAGTCTCCACACTTCCCTGTTCCATGTTACCACCCGCCAACTGTCCTTCCTCTATGGCCAGTGGTGATGGGGTTTGTGTAGGCCGGGGAGCTGTGTGCGAGGATGAGGGGGAGACAGGTGGAATGACAACCAATGGCACAGATTAAGCCCCTGACAACCATTTCTGTGGCTCAATCATACTATCATCATCACTGCTAGAGTCTGTGGGGACACTAACATCAGGTGGACCGTAAGAGGGCAATGCACCGACATCAACACCTTTGAGGGGAAGACAAGAACTGTACATTACAAGTTATACCAGAGACACAGACAGAGACACACAGACAGAGACACACAGACATACAGACAGAGACACACATGTGGAAAGACAGACAGACCAGACAGACACTCAGACAGACAGACACACAGGCACAGACACACAGACACACGCAGATAGAGACACACACAGACAGACACACAGATAGACACACACACACACAGACAGACACACAGACAGACAGACACACACAGACATACACAGACACACACACACAGACACACACACACAGGCACACAGACACACACAGACACACAGACACACAGACACACACACACACACACACACACACACACACACACACACACACACACACACACGCTACATGCAGGTGATATGGCAGATGGCATTCATCTTAGACAATTATAGTTTTGGCTTAGACAATTGTAGTGGTAATTATCATACATCCCTGAGTTGCACACAACAGCATGCATATGTTATAGCAGATGGCATGCACCTTACACAATTATAGTGGTGGTTAGCATACATACCTGTATTGCACCATTTGTGTTAGTAGCCTATGCCCTATACCTGCAACACAATGCATGCACTTTGCACCATTGCCCCGCACTGCCATGGTGTGTGCAACATACACCACATGTTAACAGACCATCACTGACCTTTGTACATCTGCCACTGATGCTTTGTGTTGGCCACCACCCATATGTGTGAGGACATGAGCAGTAGGGTGTGTCAACTGCATACTATGTTTGCCTGAGCCCTAGCTTGCATATCTCCCCCAAAGCAGTGCATGTCTGTTCAACATTATTCTGGCTACCCCTGAGCTAAGTCCAGACATTGTGCATGTGGCTGTACACACATGTTTGACATGGCTGTCCCTACTTTGCAATGGTGCCACAGACCAGCACAGGTTTACAGTACACCAGCCTGCTGTCTGGCGTATGACCTTGCCAATCACAAGTAGTATGACATGTCTTCTGCTGACGTGTTGAATGACATGCATACATGTGTAACACTATGGTGTCCTTTCCAATCTACAGTACTGTAATGGTGTCCCAATGCAGGGACGTGTTATTCTAACATGGACCTTCAGCTGACGCAGTGTTGTCTGTCCACCCTACAAATATGCAGGGACATACTGCACATTGAGCTGATGTGCATAGCCATTGCAGGGCATCATGTGGCTTCACAGCTGCTATACAGTGTGAGCTACTATCACAGTTCATAGCCATGACTATGTTCACATACAATACATATCTAATGTGGAATGTGACCCACGTCACTGAGGTGTATACACACTAAACCCTAATGTGGAATGTGTGACACAGGTTGCAGAAGGGTATACAGATGACACCCCTGCACATCTGCAACCATAGTACTGATGCCTGTCAACTATGCTCACACATGGCTAACATAGCAGTACTCTATGTCCCACATGCCATCTGTGTACCTCACTCACATGAGAAGCAGGCATGACAGTGATGTCTGACACCAGCAAGGTGAATGTACTGTATCTGTGGCCTGATGTGGTTGTATGTGTATTTTGTGCAACACATGTATGTATTTGGATACTGTATAGGTGAATGCTTTCATGTCATGACACACTCAAGATGTTCAAGACATGTTATATGGTGGTTTCATGTTATGCCTGCACAAGCTGTGCACAGGCCTGTATAATGTTTAGTGTTTCACCTCTGCAATATCACCATTACACAAAAGCCATACTTGTATTGTGTCGAGCCAGTGTACAGCAGGGTGTACACACATGTACATCACTTCTACTGTGTGTGTTGCTTCATGCTTCTGGCCATCCTCCATGGCCATGTGTGCACATGTTCTGTCCAATGGTTGTGATTGCCATCTTATTTCACATGTCAGTGTTATCCCATATAACATACACCCATATATGTCATATTCTCCACTGAGGACAGGGTTAAGCAGACAAAGGGTGGTATGTATGGGATGTGAGACATGTTTTGCAGGATAGTTGAGCAGTGTTGCAGTCAGCCCACTACATGTCATGGACATGTCAGATAGCACATGACATTGTGTGACATTTATAGCAAGGGTATAATCCACAAGGGTGTATCCTGTGGGCCAGTCATACTCCAGATCCAACACATTTAGAGTGTGTGCACACATATACTCTCTGTGCAGTAATGTTCATATTCCCAACATGTGTAATGCTGATATGTAGTACCTGTCCCTACAGTGAAACACACCTCCACCATTGTATTCAATGTTGTCCACACATCTGGCAATGACAGTTTGGAAGGTTTAGTGTAGGTGTTTCATATAGTCTTCAATTGTTTCACATGGGTAAACACTGTGATGCATTGCAGGTCTGACCAGTGTCCATTAACAAGACCACCATACATTATGTGTACATGTGTTATGGCAGATAGCAGGCAATTAATATGTTCCATGCATTATCAAGCCTGGTAAATAATAACAATCTCACCTGACACAGGCTGCTGTTGCTGCAAAACGCCAGAGGTACATAAACAGGAGTGTCACAGCAGTAAGGTCATTATCCACACCTGTGTGATAGCTACAGGGTGCAATGTCCATGTTAGCATATAAGCCAGTACAATACGCTATAGCATGGAGTATGCACATCTGTGCATACATAGAGTAGCAGACTATATAATGTGGCATGTGTGCATACATGCCTTACATATGATGTTACATTACATATTGTGCAGTCACACATGTAACTATGTGAAATATTGTTGTGTTATATGTGCAGTAGTGACTTACCAAACAACTCCAGGCTCGGTGGTTGAGAGACACCCACCTCCACAATACCAGCTAAAGCTTGTGGGTGGAGGTCTGCAGGTGTTTCCAGGTTGGCCAGTAGCTCCTCGGTACGTGTGAGTGCGGACTGGGTGAGTGGCCCCCCACCTGTTGCACCTTGTTCCCTGGCAATTGCATTAGCATGCTGTTTCGCCCATCTTATGAGGTCAGTGCAGTGTCAGCACACCTGCTGATAGGTGCGATTGTGACCGCCAACATCATTTACCCTCCTACAGAGTTCCTCCTACATGGCATTCTGCTGCTGTGCATCCTGTGGCACATGGCTGAAGAGTGTTGTATGGCTGTCGAGGAGGTATGGGACGAGGACCTCATCCTCCAAGTGGCTGTACATAATAATGGAGACAGGTCACAGTAACTCAGAGAAGTGCAAAAGTACAGCTGAACATACATGTGTATCACATTTATTAAGATTACAAATATGTCTTTGCAAATCTACATGACACTAACACCACTGACATGTATAAGTCACACACATTTGACACTTACTGGTGATGTGATGTTATCGCCATATATGTGTGTGTCATGTGATGATATCGCTCATACACCATGTGGACGTTGTCTTGATGTGGGCATGTCTGTTTGCCTGTACTGGTGTCTTTACCTATCAGCATATGCCTGGATGTGTTCACATTAATGAAATTGACCTTAATGCTGTGTATATGTCACATATATAGTTATACATAGCTATTAGGGACATGACCTGTGACCCTGCAGACTTGCAAGCATGTATGTGTTTTGCCATATACATCTACATGGCACTGCACAGCTGTGTAGCATTCTGCCATGTATTGCCTGTGTTGCACATGTGTAACACATGGGACAATACCTAGCCTGATGGTATTTGCAGGGTTGGATATCAACTATAGCATGTATGGTCATAGTGAACTAGTAGGCTATATGACCTGGGCCATATATAGGCCTAGGCAGACAGGTTACCTAGCTGTAGGCAACAGACAGTAATTTTCAGTGGCCAGTTCAAGCAGTGCCATAGAACTGATCCACAGGGTTACTGATATATTTGGCATGCGGTCATCACACCATGTCACAGAGAGAGGCGATGTGCAGCTTCGCTGGACAGGGATGCATAGTATGGCAATAGTATATTATGTATATGGGACAGAGATCTGTCAGGCATGTTGTGATCCTTGTACTAGAAAGGTGGATGTCCATGAAGTATGTGTTTATTTGGGATTAGGATGTGTTAAGTGTAGCATGTCCAACACCTCTGGGTTGGACATGGCTTTATTCAGGGTAGGCTGCATGCTACATAGTGCAGCTAGGGATTGGGAAGGGCAGTGTAGGCCATCTACACATGGGCAATAATGCTTAAAGGAAATATGTGATCTATTATGGGTCACATGGGTGTTGAGTATGGCTGAGCAATTATCTCTATATTCCTGGATGGCACCCTGTCATGATTAGGGGTGCCACATATGACTAACTGTCTGGTGTGGTGAAATAACTATCAAAGGAAAGCGTACTGTCCAGCTGCATCCCATACACACAGTTGCCATTATGTTGACTGCTGCCTAGGTGGTAGTTCATGGCTACAGGTTTTGTAACATAGGGGATGACAATGCAATACTTAGCTGTCAGATTGTGGCCATACATCACACACTACACATCTGACACACTAAGGCCCTTCTGTATGTTGAACGCAGCACATAATGAGTCGAATATTGCTCCTAGTTCATAGTCATTTGCAAACATCAATAGGCTGATGCCTTCTGTTTTAGTCTGTGTGGTATAGATAACAAAGAGGGGGAGTACCAGGAATGAACCCTGTATTACTGTGGCTGTCACTGGTTTGATGTGCATGTATTAATCAGACACCTTCTGTAGTGTTGGTTCTGTCCGCAGTCCAGTTGCCAACCACTCCTTTGACATAGGAATATACACCTAGTTTACTGAGTGTAGCTGGAACACAGTATGGTTGGTGGTGTCCTATGACCTGGCAAGGTCATGATATGCAGTGTGAATCAACCCTACTGTCATCTACATCTGTACTGAGTACATCAAATACATTGATTATGGTTCCTGGCCTTACAGAGCAGACTCAGCAGGGTAGTTGTGCACTATGTCCCATTATCAATGGTGTCTCCCCCTTTGTGGGGTGTGATACCTGTTGCTGTGCACCATTCGGTGTGTACACAGCCTGACATGGAGCTATGGTTGAACATGATGTGTATGTGGATAGCTGAATGTTCTTACATTTGTGTAGGATGCACCCTGGGATGTTGACAGGTCCCATGAAAGCTGAATGTACAGATTTAGAGAGTGCAGCTTGTACCTGCATAGTCGTTATTACAGGGGCCCTGTAGTGTACATGGATATATTACTAAGTGTACCTGTTGTGGGGGGGGGTGGGAGTGGGTTTAAGTTCTCAAAGACCCTATCTGGATGAATGGGTGCTATTTTTGTAGGTGCAGTACTTCCCATGCCATAGTGCTGTGCAGCACGGCAGGTCTTGTCGTTGCCATTACGATTAATGACACAGCTATAGAATGCTCTGTGCTTCACCTCATAATATGTGGCTGATTAGTTTCACAGTAGCTTTGTGTGGTTATGGTGTATCTGCATCTTACTGAGGCTGACCAGGGATCACCTACACTCATATATGTTCACTCTTGCAACAGTTACTACCTACAGTGGTACAGTTTAAAGCATGGTACCACCAGTTTGCCTTCTTGTTTGTGTTGGGTTTAATCCTAGTTCTGTTTCAATGGCATAATCACTGCACATATGTGACTGCTTAAGGTTCATTTGTGTAGGATTTAGCATTTGCACATGCATTGCCCATCTGCATGTTTGCCATGACAGTCACCACTCTTCTCTTAGGAAACATAACATTGGCATTGGAGACTAACTGTGTAGCGTACTGTTAGCCCTGTTTGTGTGACTACTGTGATCCAGGTCAGTGGGTTCGATGGAATCCAACATGCATTGAGTGCAGGTGTTGGTACATGAGAAGTCTTCCCAGTTCATAATAGAAGAGTTGAGAGTAGCCATTATTATGTTTCTGTCTCAGACCTAATCTTCCCCATTACAGCACATTATGACAGTTGGAAAATCCACGGCCTGGTGGGGATCTGTCTCAAGGTGCAATTTGAATTCCACTTTGGCACAAAGGTAGTTGCTCAGCATAATGCATCTGAAGTTATGCAAGTGCAACTAGCGTGGGGGTGTACTGGTGGGTGATCTGTCGCAAAGTGCAATTTGAATTCCACTTTGGCACAAAGGTAGTTGCTCAGCATAATGCATCTGAAGTTATGCAAGTGCAACTAGCATGGGGGTGTACATATCCTTCAGGAAAATGGACATACTTGCTGCCCGTGTGTTCCAATAAAGGATAATGGGCAAGAGGTGAGGTATGTGTTATAACATGGTCATGCAGGTGCACTCTCCGGAGCATTGAAACATGTCTCAGCCACTGCACAGATATGTTCTCCATGTTAGGGATTGACATATGTGTGTCCGTATAGTGTTTCTGACATGTATAATTGTTTAGCGAGACCCGCAGTTTATTGCTTGGCTGTCCCTGTAACAGCAGTGAACCTTCACTTGAACTGTGCATGATGAAGGCACTATAGGGGAAGCATGATCCCTAGGCACTATCCAGATTCCCAGGGGTGACAAGTGCAGGCCTTGTCTGGCAAAGCATCATGGTCTGTCAACCATGTTATCGCAGGCAGACAGATACTGGATACCCTTTGACTTGCACCACTATAGTAGACAATTGTGGAATACAATCCTTTTGTCCCTGTACTGCAGTATCATTCTGGCCATTGGCAGAATTCTACTCAGGCCTTGGGACATACCTGCATGGGCTACAAGACCTGACAGTTCCTACATGTATTTCCATGCATCACAGATCCTGCACAACAACATGGAATATGCCAGAGCCATGTGTATAGTTCAAAAGGTGGTCTGAGTGTATGGGTATGTGGCTAATCATGGCAGACAGGCAGCTGACAGTATGTATGCCCTCATATAGGTTGGTGTGTAACATAGTGCTAGAGTTTGCATTCACAAATCAGTACTGTTGGGCATGTTTCCAGCCACGTCTTCTGAGGTGTGGCACAATTATGCAAACTATGTCATACAGTTTGTGTATTTCGGTGTCTGTCTCTTCCAGCTTGGGAGGTCACTTGTTTGGCCAGATACTTAGAAGTGTCTGTGAATGTGTGTGATTTCTGGTAGTGTGTGAGGGTGTCCTTACTGTGTTCTGGTAAGGGTATGTGTTGGTTGTGTTGATGAGCTGCATGTGTTAACCTACACCTCATGACTGTCCAGTCCAGTCATGGCTGTAGACTGGGCTGCCTTCCAGCTTACCCCTGTAGCTGCATCCCAAACAATGTGTGGGGTGTGGTGTTAGTTGAGTATGGCAGTGTACATGGCATAGAGATTACATTCCCCCAGGATGGCCACATACACAAAGCTGACATTAGTAAACACCAGTCGCTGACTAGTGGACATGCCTGTATGAGCATTCAGTACTACAAGTACCAAGTACTGTATTTAGTTTACGTATTGCTTATGAAGATGTTTTAGACAGTGATGCTCACATGTAAATATTTGTGTTATGGATATGACAACACTGGCTATTACAGAAACATTGTAGCTACCTTTAGCAACAATCCTCCTCTGAGGAGCACATCACATCCTGTTAGTTTATTACAGATGATGCAAGTGTCTACAGGTCTGTTTTATTTTCTGGGTATATACTCACATATCCACCAGGACCATGAGCTCTGTTGGGCACAGGCACCCACTCTCCAAACAGAGTCATGTATCAATAGACTCTGATGCCACTATCAACATGATCAGGATATAATCAGATAGTGTGAGCCATCAATAGACCTATGAAGTGGCTATTACACATGGGCAGCTATCTCCTATATCTTACACTCCTGCTGCAGATGTTACACTGGAGTTAAAGATGATATGCAACCTGTTTCATTACCAGTGCAGTGCTCTACCTTGCATACAGTATGTGCAAGTGGCTGTTAGGTTGGCAATGAGAGGTTGGGCTACACAAACCTGGTAGTTCAACCAGTGTGTCTGTACTCTCAATATCCACTCTATGTAGGTGTGCACATAGCCATTTGGCCCAGCCCTGTAACAAGGGTCACTACACATTTGCATAACATGTACACATGCACAGCTGTTATTGCTTGCAAACGATACTAGAGAGGACCAGCCCTGTAACAAGGGTCACTACACATTTGCATAACATGTACATATGCACAGCTCTTATTGCTTGCAAATGATACTAGAGAGGTCCAGCCCTGTAACAAAGGTCACTACACATTTGCATAACATGTACACATGCACAGCTGTTATTGCTTGCAAACGATACTAGAGGTGGATATTACATGTGTTATGTGCATGGATAGTTACCTGGCTCTTCCAATTATCTTTGCTATCATGCTGCTAAACTGTCAGATGAATACAAATGATATGTATCGTGTTATTGAGTACTGTAATTGCCAATAGACATAACTACTATTTTCATAACATAACAGAACTGCTATGTAGAAAAAAATACAGATCTGCTTAAAATACTGTATATTACACAGTTATTGGCACAATATCCCACAATGCACACCATAACCCACCTTTAACATGTTCATCTTACTTTCACCCATACATATGTCGACTGTTACAATATATCGACATATGCTATCTCCTGTTATAGCACATACTTGTTGGACCAGTCCTGACACTGACAGTGGCTGGAAGCGAATTGGTGGGTTCCAAGCCCATATCATCCTTTGTGGTGTATGCTGAGTTTTCCGTGTGACCTACAGCAGTACGCACATAGAATTCTACAAGCATTACTACTGCTCAACAATACATCACTACAAGATAGCTGTTTCCACTATATGTCTTGATTACACTGTAATTCTTTCAGGACAGGTACTACATACACAGACATACTACATGTTATACATACCTTCTTAGTAATCGGAGGTGTTATTGACTAGTATAATACTCATTTTCGGTTAGTCTTTCAGTGTTTTGTACTGTCCTAAAGGTAGATACAGATGGTTTGAATGTGTGACAAGGCAAACTTTTATAGTTATAGATCGGTAACATGTGCTATCCCGATAACCAATTGGTGTTCCTAAGTAGCTAATTACATATACATCAGCTGCACTGCTACTGCCTTAGCCAATACCATGGCTACAGTGGAGTATAACTGAGTGCTCCACTTGGGTGTTGTCCCTTTGCCTTACTTGTGATGAAGACAGTGTGGAAGTGTTGTTTGGAATCTATTGCAACAGCTGTATGGAGACAAACAGTAATATATTGTGTGTA
This sequence comes from Protopterus annectens, assembly GCF_019279795.1. NCBI lineage: Eukaryota > Metazoa > Chordata > Ceratodontiformes > Protopteridae > Protopterus > Protopterus annectens. Next base: position 1,766,715,434 of record NC_056731.1, read on the forward strand.
ATGCCTAGAGGATTTGGTCTAAATGTGAGTACTGCTGTTAATATTTCTGAACATTGCTACTTGTGCAGGGTTTGTCTGTACCTAATATTTCTTCATATGTTTCAGTCAGGCCAGGTTGTTTGACCAGCTCAAGGCTGCATAGCTATGGATATAATGTTAGGGGGTTTACAGTGTGCTTACCAGACATTACCTTGTCCATATTAAAGTGGCTGCCACTTATGTGTTAATATGTGGGTGTCAATTCCACAATGGAATGACCATGCACTTGGCTGGAGGCCATGACATTGACACCCTGTGATGCTCTGTGAGGTCCCTTGAGGGATGTCTGTGTCAGCTGGACTATCAATCATGGTTCCCAGTTTGCAGTCATTGCCAAACATGGTCTGCCGTAGTCCAGCTGTGTTTGCCTGTACCTCTGAGACGTATATGCCAAATAGTAGGGCTCCCAGGACCGAGTTCTGTGGGACGCCAGTCATGATTGGTCAAGAGTTGGACCTGGAGACCGCTAGTCGTACCATGTGGGTTCTGTGTGGAAGCCCATTGGCAACCCAACCTGTGATGGATGGGTGTATGTACAAGCTGGTGTGTTTATCAATAATACCTGAGTGGGACATGGTGTCAAAAGCCTTGGCGAGGTCCAGGTAGTATGTGTGAACCACCTCCCCCATCATCTAATGTCTTGGTGACTGTATGTAAGACATCAAACAGGTTCAGTAGGCATGAAATGCACTCAACCAAGCTGACCTGGGTTGGGTAACATGTTCGGAGGTTACCAATGTCTTTGTTAATGAGTGCCATGAGGATGCGAACCATACCATTGCAGACCAGGCTAGTCAGGCTTATGGGGTGGTAGTTACCATGGTCAGTTGTGATTCCACCTTGATGGAGTGGAATAACTGCTGCCACGTGCTGTTTTATGGGCATGTAGCCTGTGGAGAGGCTGAGGTAGGAAAGCTTAATTAGGTGGGGGGTCAGGTTGTCTTGTACAGTTTACAAAATGTAATCTGGGACAACATCTGCCTCCACTGATGCTGTGTTCTGCTGTTAGAGAGGGCCATTTCCACCTGTGTGTCTCTGATGTGTGGGATACTGTACCTTTTGGGTAGTGTTGTGGGCTCTTTAGGGGGTGAAGTATGCACTGAATGTATCTGCAAGGATGTTGGTGATATCAGTAGGGTCAGCATATTTTGTGCTATATTTCACTGGCACAGTACAAATCTGTGTGTCACCACATAGATCCTTGACATAGCCAAAGAAGGCTTTGTGGTTATCTTTTGAATCCTTGCTTATTTTCCTGCTGATGTTAGCCTTGGATGATGTCATGAGGGACTTATGTATCATACTAATAGTGGTCATGGATGTCTGCCCTTTGTGGGATTTGCTGTTTGTCTGGAACAATTTTCTACTTCTGTAGTATAGCCTGTTTATTGCAGAAGTCCACCAGACGGGTGTCCTTGTCTAGGAGGAGTGAGTTTTGGCTTACTAGTGATGGCACGATCCATACATCCGTGTAGGTTCACATAGACTGCATTTGTAAATCTGTCTGTATCTTGAGCAGTATTTCCCCTTAGCGTGGGGGCTGTGAAACCCCCCACCCCTGTCACTAGTAGTGTAAATTTAGCTTTAGGAAAGGTATACACTGTGGTATCCATGGGTGGGGAGATGCCTGGGTATGGAAACAGTGAATAGTTCATGGTCAGATCTAAGCAGTGACTGGTTAACCTCCACTGTGGTGCACCTGTTGCCCATGTTGGTGATGACCCCTTCTAGTAGTCTCCACCCCACATTAGGGAGGTTACCACCTGATACAGGGCATATGAGGTGATACATTCCAGGAAGCGCTGGGCCTGGAAGTGAGTAACGGAGTAAGTTTCCCAGTTAATGGCATGGTAGTTGACATCGACCAATGCCAGGGTGTGCATTAGGACTGTTATGTTCTCCACTGTCTTCAGGTAGGTTGAGTGGTGGGGGTCCTGGGTCATGGAGGGTGATCCGTAGCATGCCACAGTTTACATTGCAGTTGTGGATGATATTATTTGCACATGGATGATCTCAGAGGTATCATGCTGCCCCACTAACCTGGAGGTGTAGGTATCCCTGATGGATATGGATACAGCCCCTCCATGCCTGTGTCAGTCCATGTTCTGTGGCTGAAATGTGTGGTATGGGCTGTAGTCTGGTAGTGCTGGTGTGCTCTCAGGATCCTTAAGACAGATCTCAGTTACTGCACAGATAGTGATGTTGTCCATCCTGAGGAGTGCTGTGAGTGTATGCATGTTGTGATCACAACCCCTGGTGTTGAGTAGCATAACCCTCATTGAATCTGCTATTATGCTGCTTACAGAACTGGTATTCACCTTTGAGACTGTTCTAAATAAGGCACCATGGGGGTGCCAATAGCCTCGGCAAGTATTCCAAAGCCTAAGGCTGACACATAGGCTGGTATAGTATCGTTGCATGCATGTTCCCCATCTGTGCTTGTTTTTCATCTCTCCTGTGGACAACCTACTTGTAAGCAATAGAAAGCCTTAAACTTATATAAGTCTTGCTTCCAAGATAGGCTTTTGGAGTGGCTAAGTATCAGTGTTCTGTATGTTCTTGCTGTACTTAACTGTTTCCTGACTTCATGGTGATTTCTCACTGTATATTGTGATCTGAAGGTCTGTTTATTCACATATTATGGATGCGATGGCCTGCACCTTAGAGGTTCAGAGACAGCCTACTACCTATCTGCCCAAGGGCAATTAAAAGCATAGTTACAGCGTGTTGGCTTTCCCTGCACACTTGATGACGTAACTGAGCCTCTGTCAAGCATAGCCAATGAAGCAATTCCAGGCAGAGTTTCTGGAAGCTGTTGAAGACTGGGGTTGTGCAGGGTGATAGGGGACTTTGTGATCTAAAGAGGGTATGTTAATCTGACAATTCAACACCATTCAATTCCCCCAACAGATCTCGCAGCTATCAAACTGGACAGGCTCCCCCACCCCCTGGCTGTATGGTTCTGGGACACATGATCCCAGGGGTGTATATTCTGTTACCCATTCACACAACAAGGTTTCCCGTGAATTGTGTCAATGAGGGGCTATGTCTAATGTAGTTAGGAATGTAATGTATTGTCTCACAGTACATTTTTTATATGATATTTCAAGAGTACGTGAAGCTCAGTGAGTTCGGGGGCCTCCGCCCTTTGCTTAGCCTAGCTTACACATAGAAATCATCTAAATAGGAAATAGGTGGAAGCAACGCTAATGTCAACAGTGTAATGGTTACAGCATCCACATAGTATCTGTGCATTCGAGGTTCCAAATCCCGGTAAAGGCAGGGATGTTTATCATGTTCAAAAGTATTCCTTAACCACAGCTTGCATATATAGGAAGTAATCATCTGTATAATAAACATTTGAAAAACCCATATAAACCCATGTGTGCTGGAGAGTACAGTCAACAGAGAATGTAATGTTATGTCAGCACATAGTGAGATGTTACTTCACTGACACGCATGTATCCTGAGTAGTTAGAGGATGTGGCCGTGTTTGCGCGCACAGGTTATACGTTACAAAGTTTGTTAAACTGTGTTTAACCGCTGCTATAATGTCACACAAACACTTTTAAATATGCTTACAACTGCTTAAATGAGCCTTATTCTGGAGTAAAAAACATTTGTAAAGCATCACAGGTGTTGAAACCTGGACCATGAACACTAAAGTTATGGGACTTTCCACTAAGCCATCCGAGGTGTATACATGTTAAACGGTCTTGAGACTACACGTTATACCATATGCATTTCACTGTAATGATCACAAATGGGACAGTCACTTTGTGTACATATGTACAGTACATTGTAATGTAATGTAGTTTGTGAACCAACACATGCCAGTCTACATATGTATTACTGTTACAAATGAATACGAAATATATATATATATATATATATATATATATATATATATATATATATATATATATATACACACACACACACGTCAGTGATGTCTGCACACACACACACATATATATATATATATATATATATATATATATATATATATATATATATATATATATATATATATATATCTATATATATTTATCTTATACAGTTACATCAATAGCCATTAATATAAACATCTATGAACACACTTCATGACCCAGAAGCACTCCAAAGGAATTGGAGTGTACACAAAACACATGCAGCTCTGGTATTATAACAATTAATATTAACCTAATTCACCATAGAAGGGGTATTTGCTGTGTATGTGAAGATTGGGGTGGGGGAGGAATGATGGGTAATGCAATCATGCATCAAGGAGGGCCTGAGTCAGATGTCCAATAAGTGAACTGGAGGGGTATACATGGAGTATGGGGATAATATAAAAAGGACACAAAACATGAACCTTTCTCATTCATAATGCACCCTGTCATTTCACATTGCAACACCTAATTTCACAAACATGTGAACATTAACATGTATCAGACATATGTACACCAACTGACTGTCACATTTGTTTTCAGTAGTGAGGAATGTCTGTAGTACAATGTATATTCTAAACACCATAACATTTATATATATCTCAGATGCCTTAGTGGTAAAGTCAGTGACTGTGGTGTTCATGGTCCTGGGTTCAAGACCTGCAAGGGCTGTTAGGTTATTATGAGGGCCAGAATAAGGCTATTGGATACAGGTGGATTAAAACACTCTTAAGCAGTTGTAATCTGGTTTCCACAGGTTTGCGTGATGCTAAGTGGTGCTGAAACATGGTAAATGGAGAAGCGCTTCACAGGTTAAACCTTTGCTTAACATTGCACAGACCAAGAACAAACCTGCTTACAACTGCGTAAATGTGTGTTATTCACACTTTCCCTATGGGTGCCTACTCTGAGAGGTAAAATAATAACACCTTCTAGGAGTAGAACCCATAACCATGTACTCCATCCTCAGAGTAACCTAACACTAAGCTACCTGGGATGTACCTATCTCAGTTGCATATGCAGACAGGTTAAAACACAAAAGGGAGGAATGTGTTGAAATAGGACAACCCGTCATGTACCCAATTAAAGGTGTATGCTCATATATATATATATATATATATATATATAGAGAGAGAGAGAGAGAGAGAGATACATAGAGACATGTTGATATATACAGGTCTACATATATATATATATATATATATATATATATATATATGTGTGTGTGTGTGTAGATATATAGATAGGTTAAAAACATCTACACATCTATGGATGTACAGATAAACATATGCAATAATATATATATCTATATACATATACACACACACACACACACACACACACACACACACACACATATATATATATATATATATATATATATATATATATATACACACACACACACACATACATACATGTTTGTAGACAGCATCCGAAGTGTTCATATCTGAGTATAACATGGACCATAGCAATCACACATTCCGCCCCCCCCAAACAATATGAACATAACATATGAAGAGTATATGCCAATACACTATTACAAATATGTTCTATGGACACAGTCACCAACACAACTGCAATGACTGCAAATATCCATGACAGAAATACACAGACAGCTTTCATTTTGCAAAACTTTATTACATTCTGATGTATTGCCAAAAGGATTCAAGGACGAACAGTACCTGCATGCTATACAGGAAGCATTTAACAGTACCTTAATGAATCATCCTGCAATTACCATAGTATTAGTCCACTAAGGGATTGGTGTTCACATAGGAAAAGAACACCCAAACACATATAGACGTTGTATAAAAGGGATTCCTACACACCTGCATATGCTATGTACACCCACCAACATCTACCTCACAGCCAAAATAATTGCATCAGTACATACTGTCATACCATAACCTATTAGTCATCTACTGTACAACATCTATTGAAAGCTTAACATACCTGGACACAGACACACTATCATGGCCCTATTTAAAATAGTTGATGTCATACAATTGAACAACTGCTGATGTAACAGGGTTTGTATGAACTAATCCCGTTTCAGAGGGTTCAAAGTTTCGTACATCAGGAAGTGTTTCCGAGTACTGATTATCAGCACAGTATGATACACAATCATATATCCACAGTAGTTAGAACATCCTTCTATGTAGGCCATCTGATTACTAAAGGATTCCCATCTAGACATACTGGGGTTATAGTGCCCCTTTACTCATCACTCATCAGTCCCATCCTAGGGTATAATAACTCATGTGGGATGTACCTCAGAAGACACTTCCAGCAGCTGGTAGGCCCACAAATGTACTTTGCCAAAGGGAATACTGACCTGCAACATATGGCTTATGCAGCCAGACTGAATAAACTCTTGCTTTACTCAGTGGCATCTCGTTTACCCAGAGATGATCTCCGCTGGCCAACACAGCCATGTTGAACTCAGGTTTGATGGATATGCTCCACCTATGGGAATCCATGTCACAGTGAGCCACACACTGTAGTGCGCTGAACCTTGCCACAACAATAACTGGAAGAATCTGGAGGGACAGCTTCCTGTCACAGACACTCCCCATACTTTGGAACAACATCCCTAGCTACATTATACAGAGCCTCTCACTAACACTCTGCAAGAGAAACCTTGAAGAGTGGATGGGGAACAGTAGATGCACCCCAGGGATCCCACTATTGGCTCTGCTCCACAGGGGGACAGTTAATGAATCAATGGGGTGGCAAAAGCTGACATATTTTGGCTGGGATTATGAATGGCCTCTGACAGTTGGCCAAGTACCTACCTATGAATCTATACATACAGTATCTGCATATGCTGATAGCTTAATTTACTGTTTAGGTGTTGACTTAGCTTGTGCCAATGGCAGTTGTGTGTGCAATAGTTGAGGGCTGCCTATGTTGGATGCACACAGTAGACTGCCTATACATGACAATTTACAGGTAGTCTTGTGTGTGCCATCCATTTGTACTGTGTGTGCAGGTGGAGAAAGGTGTCAGTCCCTAGGTGCCTACACTTTCAGTGTGTGTGCTATATGTTCCCTCTTTGCCAAGGCATGGGCATACTGGGCACACCTCCGTCTGCCTACTGGGGCTGGCTCAGGGTGTTCGTGGTCTGAGTACCTCTGTGCCTGTGGGGCACTTGGCAATGGTGGTGGGCTATGAGGGCCTTCACCATTCTGTCCCTGCTGCAGCTGTTTCCACAGGACCATATTGTATAGCATGGCACACACTATGAAGATGTGAGCACATGTGCCTGGAGAGTACTGCAAGGCTCCATCAGATATGTCCAAGCAACAGAACCGTGATTTCAGCATCCAAAACACATGCTCTATGATGATTCTGGTTTGTGCGTGTGCCTCATTATGGCGTTCCTGCATGGGTGTGTGTGCATTTCTGATGGGAGTCATCATTCATGGTTCTAGTGCATAGCCAGCATCCCCCACCAGGTGGCCATTTGGGATGTCCCCCCTGGCAAATAACTGATACAGCTGTGAAGCATGCCAGATGTGGGAGTCGTGATAACTTCCAGGGCTTGATAATGCCCTGGGTATTTCACACAACCTGGCAGTTGATGTAGGGGTATCCCATGCTGTTTATGTAGAGCCTACCCTGCTCACCTGGTGGTGACTTGATGTGTATGAGCATGCAGTCTATTGCACCCAGTACCTCCAGGTATTCTGCCACACGGTGTAAGAGACGCATATTGCTGGCCAACTCCTCCTGCATTTGGGGGAAGCATATGTGCTCATTGGCATTTGTTAACATGGCATCCAGGAACTGGTATAGTACCCTGGATGCTGATGCCTGTGAGATCCCCATGATATCTCCAGTTGGTCTTTGAAAGGTGCCTGTAGCTAGTATTCTCAGGCTAACACATACCTTTGTATCCACTGGGATGGGTTCCCCTCTGTTTCTTCTGGCTCTGAGGTGTGGCCGGCACACCTCCACAAGTTGCTGTAGGATGTCCCTGTCCACCCTGTAACGCTCTACTATCTCCAGATCATGTAGCCCCTGGTAGGTTACCCTGGGTCTGAACACTCTCCTCCTCCTCTGGTGCCAGAGGTGTTCTTGTGCATCATCCTCCATACCACCTTCAGTTTCCAACACATGCTGGTGTATCAAAGCTATGGCAGCCCCTAACATGTACATAATAAAAGTTCCCAGTCTGTATACACCACTGGTGCAGAGTGTATGGGAATACACAAATGTGTGTGAGGTGCTTTCACACTTTATAGTATTGTGCTATGGATGCTGCTGATGTCAGTGGGTGTGAATAAGCTATTCCAGCTGCAGCGTGTCTTAATTATGGGTTTTGCAATGAGTACTGCAAGTGTGGGGCCTTTACTGTGGAGATCTACTTGCCTGCCTTGATTAATCTGTTGCCTTTTAATTCACTTTTAGACCTGGATCCCCTCCCATTATCAGGCATGCATCCAACTGCCATCTTTCGTGTTTTGTACTTTCCCTACCCAGTCATGGAAAAATGTGCCTTGTAGATGATATACTGCAAATCGGCTTTGTTCTGCTTTGACACTTTACTGTTTTCTTTGCAGTACAGCCCCTCCCCTTTCCTGTACTGCAGGTAGCTGCTTGCAGCCTTGTTAGCTGTTGTCAATGGCCCACTGTAGGCTCCTAGGTGTTAATTAGTCATTTGTACTCCAATTTCACTGCTGCAGCATTTCCTAATTTCTTTCCTATATCCTTCCTGTTTCAGCTGCAGTGCATGCCGCGCATACCCGTTTACCGGGTTTATGCACGTTTTCATCTCCATTCACATGCATAATCGGTTACCTTGTGTACTGTCAGCTAAGCATAGCTATGGCCAATTCAACACATCTCCTTTCCTGCAGATTTGCCTAGCTAGAGGCAAACCAGTTTAGGAATGCTCCAATGTGCTTACAGCAATGGCGACACACCCCTATCTTGATGTCATTTTTATCTCAAGGGCACACCTCGGTGTTATAATGCTCCACTGTGAGGTGCATCCTTACACCAGTGGGGAATCTGCAATTCACTATTACTCCTCTCATTTGCATGGCATTGCCTACTAATTCCTAGCTACTGCGCATAACACTGTCACTGCCCCTTAGCAACTCTTGCACCATAGTATGGTGTAGAATGCCTGCCATTGACTATTATGGGGAAATTGTGATATGTGTTTCATTGCGGTTTTATTCTATATTTTTATATATTCCTTGCAATCCGCTTTGCGCACCGCTGCCCTGCGCTTCCATGTCACGATAGTGCGACTATATATATTAAATGTTAATTTTATATTTTGTCCATTTTTTTATGCCAATGGCTATATATTTAGCCATTGGCATATATTAACAATATAATACATGTGTTTGGTCAGCTGTCATGGCTCCGATTTTATGTTTGCAAAAATGTAAACCATTTTCTGCGGTTTACATTTCTGCATGCTTACACTATGCCTGCACCACTTCCTGAATTGCTATATACCATCATTTGCATGGTACACTGCTGCACATGGGCTAATTAGCATACAAGGCTCGGGAGGTCTGTAGGTGTAGCGTACGCAGGTAGTGCACGTGGAAACAGCTTGTTCCTGAATCGCTTGGCGGCCATATTTGGTGTTAGAACACTGATGCTACGCCTGCATCTAGCGCAAGCTTCATGAATCCCGGGGAGAATATTTCTTGCAAGCACTAAATTTACAAGAGAACACAAAAATATACCTAAGCATGTGAGACAAGCTTTATTATGTTTGAGAAGAAGTGTGTAGGTGGAACTATGTTGTAAGTTTTACATCAAAAGGTTGAAACTCTTAAATAGCAATCCCTCCCTTGTTAGTGTTTAAGGCCTGCAGCTTTGACACCTTTCAAATGGTTACTTCAGATTTATTATATACACATTTCTTGCCCATCCTTCATGCAATAAAGTAGTACAAACTAGCAAATCCAAATGGGAATGCAATGAAATACAATATATACCTAGATGCAAACTGCCAATAGAAAGAAACAGTCTGCCTGCCTGGCCTACCACTGGTTTACAGCTAGCAGATGGCTCCAGCCTCACTCAATTTCTACCCTTTCTTCCATTTGTCCAACTCCCTATTCAAAGGATCCTTTGAGTTACAGTTTGCTCTCCATTCTGGATACCCAGTGAGTAAATCCAGCAGTGTTTCTACAAAGTTAAGCTTCATTAAATTTAAACTAAAGTTGGTTTCTTCCAACTTTCACTAAAGTCCTCTGTGTCCTGGCTTGACTGTCATCTGAACTTACTTTTCACCACAGTCCTTTTCAAAAATGTATGGATCTAGATCATATTTCTTTCATCTGTCTTGGTCTCTCACAGGAGCAGTTCCAGTCATGTTAGCCTCTGCTGTAGTGTAGTCCTTTCATGCCCTTAATTATCCTTTCTGCCTGTCCTTCTACTCTTTTCAGTGTTGCTTCATTCCTGTGCTTGCAGGGTCTCTAGAAATGTATGCAATACTCCAGATATGTCCTGGCCAGTGGATGGTAGCATAGGACAATGTCATCCTTGTCTGTGGAGCCTATTCCTCTAAGGATGCATCAAATGTCCTGTTTCCCATTGCTGGAACTTTGCTCCTCTTTACTTGATGGCATAGTGATGCAGTTGCCATGACCTTTAGCCTTTCTCTTGGTTGGTATAAGTGAGTTCTTCACCATACACTGTATTTTATATTCATGATGCTGTGCAGAGGCAACACATTACTTTTGTTTGTAATGAATTTTTTTCCACCACTTCTCTGCACATTTTTCCAATTTACCTTGATTTCTCTGTATGCTTCAACTGCCATCTTCTACTGTAGCCTTGTCCTGGTGTCATCTGCTGACATATTGATGCTTCTCTCAGTTCCTTTTGTTATGTCAGAGACAAGCTTACTAAATGTCATCAGATCCAGGACTGATGCATTTGGAACACTGGTTCTTTTCACATCTACCCTCTGCATCTTCCCTTCTATTTACCTTTGTAATGATGTAATCATTCTCAGAATAATCTTTAGTCCTGTGAACATACTAAATATAGATGATTATGATTGGGTTGCCGATCATTACCTGCTTATTTTGAGTTCAAGACACATATGCCAAGAAATTCACATCGAACAAAAGCTTGACAGATGAATTTCTTGGCATTTATTTTGAGATTCTTTGTAGTACATGCAGCTTTATCTGTTCCATGTAATACTAGTTACAGGGGAAAAATTGATAATTGTTTTTCTGGCTTTCAAATGACTAAGTCCAGCTAGCCCACTTCCTTCCCAAATACCACATTCAGACAAATCCTGCCACAATGGATGGACAGTTTCCCATCATTTCTTCTGACAGCTTGATTGATATGGGCATCATGAGGCAATGTAGCAATTGCTTCATGTATACTGACAACCATTTACTCCTATAGCAAACTAATGCCCTATGTGAGAGATGAAAATACAATGTGGAAATGGAGTCAATTCTCTCATGTCAAAACAAACTAGACATTAAGGAGGCTGTCAGCACACTTGCTTCACCTCTCACACAAAATAAGGTCACAGCACATAAACCCACATCCATGGAAGTACTCACTAAAAGCCTACCAAAAGAACAGAGACCTCCCAAACGCACACCACCCACACTCACCACTAAGCAAAAAGAAACCACTACATACACCCATGTCTCAGCAAATAAGCCCCTAAGACAAAACACATCAAATATCTTGGTCATAGGTGACTCCATAGTGAGACACACATACGTCCCCCTCACCAGACTGGACAAGAAGAAGGTCACCATCAGCTGCCTATCAGGTGCATGGATTCAACAAATCATGCATGCACTCATGTCACTCAACAAGTACCATTATGACTCTGTCATAGTCCATGTTGGAGTGAATGACTTGAGACTTACCTCTCTGGACTATATGAAGAGATACTTAATGGAATTCCCTGTTTATGTGTCCCAGACAGGTATGTCCCTAGCCCTAAGCAGTTTCCTACCCTCACCCAGGATGATGCCACAATATAAACAAAAATGGTTAACTTCAACAATTGGCTCAGCTTCTGGTGTCACTCCAGGGGGTCCAGTATCTGTCAGCCTAGGAGGATATGATGGAGAGACCTCACTGGTTTGCTAGAGATTTTCTGCACCTGTCCCCACTAGGCCTTCAGATGCTGGCAAAGGCTCTAACCTCCTCCATAGTGACTTTTTTAGACAATGTCATAACAACAAATGTTCTAATGTAACAAAATCTAATTGAGACAAACTCAGGGTCATGCTGCTTAATGCTAGGAGTTTAAACATGAAACTGCAGCCCCTAGAAGCACTCCTCACTTTAGAGGATGCTGCTGTCTGTGCACTTACCAAGACATGGTTCAAGGCCACTGAGAGCACCCCGGCCGTGTAAGGTTACAATGCCTTCCACACATTCAGACCTCAAAGTGAGCATGAAGGAACCAAAGGTGGAGGTGTATCCATCTTCATTAAACCAAATACACCTTGGGACTGGTCAAAGAGTACGACTCTCTCAAACTACTCCATGTCCAATTAACTATTTGGAAAGTACCATACCATATCATTGTTAGCCATAGCGGGTCTATATTACATTATCAAAAGTTGATTTCAGCGAAAACGCTGAAAATCAAACTTCTTATTGTGGGGGGCTGCATCCCCCATACCCCCCGCTAACTATATATTCCAACTCCAAGATCACATTACAGTGAGGAAAGGCCAAATATCCCACTCCTCACTGTACCACGACCCCACAAACACCCTTTGATTTTCAGCATTTTAGCTCATGTGAGGGTTTGCTGAAATCAACTTTTGATAATGTGGGGGCACCATGAATCAGGATAAGCACATCGCCTACCTCTATTCACTGGAGTTCCTCGCCATACAGCCCAGCACCTTAGTAATGGGAGATTTCAACTATCCTTCCATAGACTGGGGGACAAACATGAGAAAAAACATACTTGCCCAGGGGTTCCTAGACTTTGTTAACACAAATGCTCTGTAACAGATAGTCTGAACCCCCACTATGGTCTCTAATGTTCTGGACATAGTACTTACCAACATGGGGGGATCACTGTATTTCCCCATGTGTGATGCCCTCTCTGGTTAGTTCAGACCACAAATCAGTCTTGCTTGAAGTAACTACTGGAACTGACACCCTCACAGGCACAAAAATTATAAAAAACTTTACCAAAGCTAACTATAACCTAGTAAGTGATGGTATAAAAAGCTCCATACCACCACTTCAATGACCACTATGCAGAAGTGTAAGCAAAAGCCCTGTACAAACACTTAAGCGACTGCATAAACTCTGCTGCAACTGACTGGATCAAAACAAGGTCTTCCTGTAAAACAAAAAAAAAAGCCACCATGGTAGACTTCAAGTATAAACAGATTATATAACAAGAGGAAGAAACTGTTGTCCAAAACCAAGATGGATACCATGCTGCAGAGGAAGAGTTCCCTCTTAAGCCTGAACAAGGAAATCAGAAACCTTGTATAGTCTTCTAAAGCAAATTACAAAACTAAAATTGCATTTCTAGCCAAGGATAATCATAAGGCATTCTTTCACTTTGTCTGAAGTCTAAAAGGGAATGCCCAGCTATGTGTTGAACTGGTTGTAGATGGGTTCACTCATACTACACTGGAAGATATCACCAACTTGCTAGCTGACAGATTCAGCGCAAACTTCACCCCCTATCCCCACCTACCATATCCCAAAGAATACCTGACACCAGCCCTCTGCCTAGTATCTTTAGACAACAGGTCATCTCTGCACACGTCAAGGCTAAAAACATGGCCTCAGTGGGATAATATTCCAGGTTGTTCACTAAACAATCTAAAACAGTACCTAGTGGGCCCACTTGGCATTCTCTTTAATCATGGATTGAGAACTTGCCATGTTCCTGCAGAATGGAGAACAGCAACAGTAATTCCCCTGCACAAAGGGGACCATCAACTGACCCTTGGAACTACAGACCCATAAGCCTAACTAGTCTCATTTGCAAGGCCATGGAAAGAATTATTATGGACCTTATCAACAAGGACATAGGTGACTTACAAACACTGGACCCAACCCACTTTGGTTTTGTTAAGGGTAGATAATTCTTATTAAACCTGGTGGAATTCTTTGAGAATGTCACCAAGGCCATGAATGAAGGTAAGACAGTACACACAGCCTATCTTGACCTTGCCAAGGCTTTCAACACAATTCTCCTGTCTGGCAGCTCTCCCAGATACAGATCTAAACCTTGTCATCACAATAAACAAAACATGCTGGAGGGATAGGTTCCTGACCAAGAGACTCCCCAGACTTTGGACTAGACTGCCCATACATGTCAAGCAGAGCACCTCTTTAGCCCTCTTCAAAAGGAACCTTGATGACTGGATGGGAGAAAGGAAATTCACCCCAGGGATCACGTCAGTTGCCCTGCTAGACAGGGGTCCAGGGAAGTAAACAGTGTGGGAAGAAATAGCCAGGGAATTGTTATGGCTAGGCTAGGGCCGATAGCCTAGTACCAACCTATGAACCTATGAAACTATTAACCCCTACATTACTAGATGGGTAGCCAACTGGCTCACCAACAAAACACACACTGTTAAAACTGGTGACGCTACCTCCACCAGTAGACTCCTCAACAGTGGAGTGCCACAGGGGTCTGTGCTGGGCCCCTTACTGTTTGGTATCTGTTTCTCAGAAGTCCAAGCCAAAGTAGATGTCCTTTGGCTCACTAAGTTAGCTGATGACTGCAAACTGTGAGCAATCATTGCCATGGTCTAAAAGTAAATGCAAAAACTGCATTATTATTCCCTTTTGCATAACAGAATTCCCTGCAAATTGCAGTACTGACAGCACCCCCCTCTCCGAATTCCAACCCAGTGGTGTGAGAGTCAAGACACAGGTTGAGAGCAATCTGAACTTTGACCACCAAGTTTCCACAGTGGTAAGGAAAGCCTTCTATGTAGCGCACCTCATAAACAAGGACATAGCACCCAGGTCACGGGATGTTATAACTCCACTGTCCTTGACTCTCATCAGATCACTAATATATACAGTAAAATACACACTTTTGCAAGTACCTCATCAGACACCTGCAGCAGCAGGAGAGACCTCAGAGGTTTCTTACTAAGAAAATACAGGGACTCCAAACCATGACCTACATGGACAGGCTGAAAGCCCTGTCACTTTACTCTGTATCTTATAGGCTGGTGAGAGCTGACTTGTACCTGGCCTATAGGGCAATCTCCAAGTATGTTCTAATGGAAATGTTGCACATTCATAAGTAAAATGGCACAAGATTCATTTGCTCTAGGGATCTCAACCTAGCTTGTGACATTAACAAAACATACTGGAGAGATCGACATGTCTCCAAGAGACTGCTACTTCTTTGAAATAGACTTCCTATTCACATAAAATAGAGCTCCTCACTGAACCTATTCAAATGCAACCTAGATAATTGGATGGGAGACTGAAAATTCTCCTCTGGGGTAGCACCCATGTCCCTCATGGACAGGGGTAGCCAGGGTTGATCACAGACCTGCTCTGTTCATAAATTCATTCTGTGAACTACCCAAAAAGAAAAAAAAAATGGGGATCTATGGATTAACATGGCAAGGCATGTAAGGACTCTAAGGCCACTAGCCTAGTAACCTCCTATGAACCTATGAACCTATTAAACACTTAGTGAGCACTGTCAAGAGAAGTAACATATTGCAGTCTGTTTCATTTAAAGATACTTTATCGTACCTCTCAACTGTCTAGATTTTCACAGGACATCCAGATTATTGCTTCATATTTTTGGTGTGTTCCTCATAAAATCTTTGGTTTTCAGATAAATCACTAAACATTAAAGCCACTAAATAATGGTATACATTTGAGTTTCAGAGTTTGTATCCCTCAGAAAATGGATGGTAACACATCCTGTTATTCTAGCAACTAAATTTGCTTGAGGAAGTTGGGGACATGTTACCTGTATGGACAGCAAGCAGAAAGAAGTCTTTTGTTCTGCTGCTGTCATTTGCTGGACAGTACCAGCAGATTTTACTGCCTGCCACTACACCCAACCTTAACAACTTTAGCTGGGGGTGATTAACAATTGTTAAGGCTGGCTCGCACAAGGTGTGTAACTGGTTGGTCTTTTTCCAAATATCAGAGAGTAATCACTGCACTCCATGCATCACAATATTTTTAATTGACCTAATGAAGCATTTTATACACCAATGTATCTTTATACTGGCATTATAGCTGCAAAACTTATACCTTTAAAGGTAGTCATTTGCAATGGGAGTTTTACTGGCACTTTCATGGATTGTGCAATGAAGTCTCATATGTTGCATTTTGAAACTATAAGCCCAATTGGAAGCCATGTAGAAATAGATTACAGTACTTATTCAATTCATAGTCTGTTCCTACAGGATCAGGCTGTTACTGCAGAAAGTCTGTTGGATTGATAGGAATTTGAGTAAGTTTTTTTGAGTTCACTTTCAAATCAGATTTGTGCTATGCAGATAGCTGTGCAGATAAAAGATGTAGAGGGCTGATAACTCAAATATTTCAGTTAGCACATTAGAATTCTGAATCCATCTGTCTTGGAATAAGCTTTGTCTCATAGTTTTTTGAACCAGTACCCCGCGTAAACCTATAGGAGGAATCAGTGGAAAAGTGATTTATATTTTAGTGAAATCGTTTAATTACTTGCTAACGTAGTGATAACCATGCACATATACCAAGACAGTACTAATGAGTGTTTGGGTTTAGGTTATGCAGCATGGTAAAACACTGATAATTAGATCTACTTAGGTGAAAAATCACATAGGTGAAGGTGAACTTTAAGTGTACTACTGTTAGGAAGAGTAGAATTCCATGACTGGTATAACATTACTATGTCAATAAGCAGGGATAAGGAGAAAGATGCCACAGGAAGAGAAAAGACCAGTGAGATGTTAAAATTATGGAGATATGTCATGGATTAGAGGCTTGGAGAATTATGGAAAGGATAAGGTCTGGGGTTTGTAGGGCATTGCACTTGCTTCATAGTGAAGTCAAATAAGTTTGGAGAATTACAGGGCTATGGAACTGGTAAAGGGACATGGTGGAAATCTGGAGCAAGTTAAAATACCGGCAGGAGTACAGCAGCTCACTGGCTCACTGTGTGGAGTTGATGCTATTTGTAGCATTAAGCAAAATGGGTATAATGCAGAGAAACATGAGGCATGAAGGACAGCACATAATGGATGGGCTGAATAAATAAACACGAGACACAGAAGAAAGACTTTTAAATAAAGCAGAAGACTGGAATACTGGAGTAACAGAAAGAGGGAACCAATGCTTTTAGGAGAAGGAAAGCACTTTCCATTATAAATACAAGCGAAGAAAAATTCTTAAGTGATTAGATAAGGAAGGACCAGTCATGGTAAGCACACAAATCATGAGTTTACAAGTGATGGCAAGGAGAGGACTATGACTGTTAAGCTACCTGTAAAGGTATTTTGAGCAGTTCTGAAGCAATGCTGAGTCTGCTATAATTCCATTTTGCTTGTTTTTTGCTAAAAGTTACAATACAGAAAGAAAGATTTAATTTATATTTCCTGAATGGTATGGTAAAGATGCTTTATGAGAAACTAAGTTGTGGTCAGGTGACAGTGTTTCCTCCAATATTTTGTTTTGTATATTTACATCTATGTAGCTAGAACTGTATCTATATCTATAGTTATATCTAAATCTGTTTGTCTAGTTATAGTTTTATATATATATATATATATATATATATATATATATATATATATACACACATATATATATATATATATGTGTGTGTGTGTGTGTGTGTGTGTGTATATATGTGTGTATATATATATATATATATATATATATATATATATATATATATATATATATATGGTTCTGTTGTGTATGACTGAGCTGATTTAATTGTGAATGGAAAACAAGAAAAACATTTTTCAACATACACAATATCAAAAAAATATACCAAATGAAATAATATCAAGAAAGAAAAACATTTTCCTCTCCTGATATTAACAGTAAAACCACCCATAAAACTAGTCTTAAATTCATCTGAATAGTAACAGTGTTATGGGAAGGATTTTATGAAGGTAAGGTGTAGAGTTAGGGATGAGGGAAGGGGCAGCATTAAGGTTAGTGTTAGGATTAGCACCCATTACTAAAGAGGGCGGGGGGGGGTAGGAGAAGCCCTCATCTCTTGTTTTAACTTAATAAATCATGGTTTAAACAAGCTATACCAGCTTGAATCCTGTTTTTTTTATTTTTAATAAGAATGCAAAGTCATCTTTGACAAGGACCTTACATAAGAAGTTTTGTCAATGGTCTGACTCTATTTTAATAATTTGTGTACCTATATCAGGAGTAATTGTTCCTGTGCAACCTGATTTCTCCAATTTTTGTTCTATGCATGTACCCCCCCCACACACACACATATATATATATATATATAAATACACCCCAAGTAGGTGCTTGAAAAAAAAACAATAGAGTGCATGGATTGAATAGATATTTAAGCCCTCCCCCAAAAAACAGCACTCAAATATAGAATGAAGACATATCCATTTATTTTCACCAATGAAAGTGGCTTTGCCCTACAACAGACCAAGGACCTAGGTTGTATCAAAAGCTTTCTCTATGCTGTGGGAACATTAATTACCTTTGTTTATGGAAACAACACTAATGGTAACCACCAATTAAAGCCAGAACTCAATCATGAAAGAGTGATGTATTGTAATGAAAAAAATACTTCTCTGTAATTTAAAATACAAAAGCAGCACCGAGTGACTGTGAAAATATTGCAAAGGAAAATAAATAGCCGGTCAAAAATATATATATTGAAAATCAAATCTATTATATTTAAAATTCTTCATTTAATCCATATCTCAATGAAGCTCATAAAGAAGCAATCCACCTTTTTCCTTGTGGTTTGAAGTATTGTGTTTAAACTTTTAGATTGAACAAGTGACACCCGATCAATGCCAATAAAGGAAGAACATGCAGTTGGATGTTGCCCCAATTTTTTCATAATGGACTTTTCTCCCTCTTACATCATAAATTATTTAAATGAGTAGTAATTCTCTGTTTCCAAGGGAGGGAAATCCGTCCAACATAAAAACAACCACACTGTCATATTACCAAATAAACCACCCAAGAAGTTGTACAAATGATAAGATTCCTGATCTTAAAAAAATTTATTGGCATTGACTGAAGTAAAATGTCTGGTTTTAAGTACGTGTCTGGTTTTAACAACATGTGTACAAGAGACACAACTGCAACAAGGAGAATAACCTCAGAGGAGCTGATCAGTAATCTGTTTTTGGTATTTACTCTTAAGGTTATAAAGTTACTTCTTCAAAGCTTTACCTCTCCTGTAACCAAACTGACATTCGTGACCTACTCTACATTCAAAAAAATCTACCGTGTGCTATTTAGATGCCACTGCTTATTAATGCTTGTCTTAACTGGAGAATGAGAACTATAAGTAAAAATAAATCTATCTGCCAGTTGATTGGATTCCCTCTCTATATACTGTAATATTTCTTCTCTAGACTGAGAACCAACTTTCATCTGTTTGCACAGTGTTCTGATCATATCTCCTCCGTACAAATCCAGTGTTATCACTACATTTTCTTCTCAGGTGTAAAAATTATGACTTAAAAATATTTTTAACCACATGTTTTAGAGTGGCAACTATAAGCTTGCAGCAGTGCATTTCTGTGAAATGGATTCCTGAATAGATCAGTTTTTAATGTTCCATTCAGTTTAGTGACTAACACATCTAAAAATTCCATGTTAAACAAATCAAACCAAATAGTAAAGTTGATAACACATTATTCAAATATCTTAGAAATTCATGTAATGCTTCTAGATGTCCACCCTGAATCATCTAAGTAGCACTAACACAAATGAATTAATTTTAAACCTTCATTTACTTTAGCATTCCCCAAAGCAATTTGACTTCACCATGAAGCAAGTGCAATATTCTACAAACCCAAGGCCTCATGTATATTTTTATTCAAGGAAACCCATAATAATTTCAGCAGAAGCAGGTGCAAAATTAGCCCCCATAGCTTACTGCTAATCCGGAGGTAGCATGAACCCTGAATCCATACTCAGAAAGCATATTGCCTTCAATCAGTTAGACCCTCAATAAGTGGGACCTGTTTGAAGTTTACAAGATGTACAAGCATTAATCTTTGCAAATAGCTCCCTGTAAAGAGCTACAAATCTGGGAGCTCACTGCTGAGGTTTAGCAATCTGCATCCGGACTGAAACTTGCTTTGCAGTGCACTCTCATGCTCATAATATGTTATCATTATTGACCATTCATCTTCTGTTTTACAAGTTTTCAGTATGATCTTTTTATAGATTGGTGTTCGCAGCAAATGTGTAGAACAAGTCAACTGTGGTAATTAGATTATAACCATGACTGATTCTGGGAGATATACTCCACATTTTATGACTGGACAGCTAACATTACAAGGAGATAATCATTATATGCACGTCCATAGGTCAGAGACACTTGTCAGGCTTGACCTTTTAATTTAATTTTCTTGACATCATTTATTTATTTATTTTGCATAAGTAAATATTTAATTACATCTGAAGAATGAAGGTACAGCATATCTAAAAGAATACCAGAAGAGTATATTAAAATTGTTTGGACATTAAAAGCATGATGGATAAAGAGTATTGTCACCACTAACAGGGGCTAGGGTGAACTAGGTGGGGGGCATTGTTACCACTGCTGTGAGTGTGTGACTCCTGACACTGTAGATGTGTGTGTGTGTGTGTGTGTGTGTGTGTGTGTGTGTGTGTGTGTGTGTGTGTGTGTGTGTGTGTGTGTGTGTGTGTGTGAGTATGTGCATATGCTGAGATTTATGTTGCAGTGTTATGATTACCTCCTATAGACAAGTACAGGCCACCCACGGGAGTTGTGTTTGCAATCTGTGCACTCTCTCTCCACAGGACTGCCTTCTTCTTGGAGAGCCACAGGTACCATCCAGCTCTTGTCTAGAGGAAGGAATGTTGTGTGAACATGAGTGATGGTCTGTACCATGTATCTCTTCAGCCTGAGCTCCACATCCTTGTGGGTGTCTATGTCTCACACTACCCATCTTCAAACTGGAACTATGTGTGCCTGACCTTGACCTCCCCCTTCCAAGTGGCCCTAAATACTGGTGACAGAGGGGAAGCAGCTATGAAAGTATGTCTGGCACACTGCCTGTGTGCATGTACTCCCTAAGGTTATCACACACACCCTGTAAAAAGTGCACCATCTGAGTAACAACTAAGACGTTGTTAGCCTATCCCTGTATAATGGCCCTAGATATTTGCTGGGTTGTGGACACAGAGACAGTTAGCTCAGGCAGGGACTAGTACCTATATTATCTATGGACACTGGAATGGAATCCACCTCTGTCTTTCTTACCCTGAGTGGAGCAAATGGCAACCAAGGAGGACAGCATCACAGGGGGAAACATTTTATGCTTGATAGACCTGGCCATGACTACCTGTCCTTCAGTGTCTTGCTGTGTTTCTTGGATGGGTTCCACAGGTATGGAGGCCATGTCCACTGACTGGAGTGGGGACCTGGACTCCACATTACTTGTATCTACCCCTGACATTATGATCTCTGGCCTTGTCAAGTTCTGACTGCCATCATTGTCAGATTCTGGCATCAGTTAGCTCTATATCCATGTTGAAGTAACCCAATAAAATGTCACCTTTGAAGACACCAAAGGGGAATACCATGATAAATAAGATGCATCACCATTATTTTAATTACAGTGACTGAATGATAACTACCAAGTATAGTTTTAGTATGTAATAATAATGACCTTACCTTGTACTGGTGTTCTTGAAGTCTGAAACCCTAATGTTCCTACGTAGAGAATTGAAGTACATGTAATATGCTGTTCAGTTCATATTTACCTGGTAGGTAGTTACCTAATAATAGTTGCAATCTAGCATCTGGGACTTCACTGTGGCCTCTTCAAGACATGTGCAGGGAGGCAAGGAACTCCTTCTTCAATATTAATGGTAGATTGGCTGATGGCCCACTTCCCATTAACCTAAGCTCCTGTGTCAGATGGGCAGCATGCTGTTTGGCAGGACGTATTGTATCAGTGGCCTGGAGTATGACCTATTTATAGCTTTTGCCTTGGCCTCCAACAGCATTATTTATTTACTATAACCCACTAGGCACTGTCATGAGAGGGATAGTCAGATTTATCATGTCTGCTTATTCTCCAACCTTGAAGATGGACGACATGCAGTAAGATCCCCTTCTCTGCATGAAAGAACTTACATTTTCTTAGCTTGTGTTGCAAATCTCCTTCTGTGTAAAGAAGAAGTTTACATGAAGATCAGCATATCAGTACATTTCATACACACATACCCTCACAGAATCTAGTGCCCTGTGTGCTGCAGGTAGGTACTCCTAATACGTATTTCCGGTCTGTGACACACAGACCTGCATAACCATGAACACTTTTCATATAGCTGTAGTATACTGTGTCTCCCTCAAGGAAGACAAATGATGCGGTTTACTTCTGCTGCATAATGTTGATGTTCCCAACAGTACTACATACTGTTAGGGATCCACCCAAGCAAAACTTCTACACACTCTGCCAGTATAGCTTGCATATGATAAGAGTCATGACTGGAATTAACTGAATCCTGTTCTGTCTGTACTGAGGGCTTAACAACAAGTTGTACACAGCTGCACACAAAAACAGCTGATATCTGTATAACTGCATTTGTACCATGCTTAAAATTGGTGAGGCAACATATTAACAAAATATATGATGTGGAACTATGAGATATTGCACTGAGGCTCCCATCTGTTTTAGTTGGTGGTAGCTCACATGGATGTAAAAGATCCAACTGCATATAATGAAAAGAGGTGGGGAAGTTCCTTGTTGTCCTGGTCAAGTTTTCCTTAGGCATTAGGAATGCCACCTTGAATTTTCCCCGAAGAGAGGCAATTGGCCTAATGGGAATAACTCAGTCAACAAAGTGCAAATAAATAAAATAAAATAAAATAAAATAAAAAAATGTATTGTTAAAGTGCTCGTGGACTTGAAATCATTTGCCCCAAGGTAGCCCCCTTTTGCATAACACACCTTACAGCACTCCACTTGAATGAGACTGTAACATACAAACATTAGCAAACACTTCAGTTAGCACTTTGCCTGTGCAGTTTTACATAAACATTATAGGTGGAGGCAGTAAGTAAGTAAAACTTTTGAAGATCAGACTTAACTCATAGGTACTGTGGCTAATACTAATGAAAGTTTCTGTACCTATGACTGCAGACTGGGAGACTGACACACTAGAATTTTCTAAAGAGCAGTGAGGCTCATGGCAGCTGCTGAGGTTTATACTGTGTAAATTAGAGTCATTGAGTACAGCCCTTATGGTAACCGAGCACCACTTAATGAAATTTACTGAGTAACTCTTTCTTCGATTCATGCCTGTGTGCAGAATCATGCTAATAGTCTCTCTCAGTCTCATGGATCAGTGTCCCTGACAAGGATGTGCTAAAACACATATTACTTTTACAGCCAATGGAGGCACTAAAAGAGAATAACTGCTGTCATAGTTAGGTAAGTTGCACCTACTACACACACTTCATACCATTTTTTACACCTTTACACCACCCCACCACACAAACATTTTCTGTGCTCAATTACAGACACACTGCAACAGGTTGTGTTACTAAGATGTCCTATGCTGTGTGGCATGAGCTGCAAAAGACAACATGTATGACCAATAGAGGCCTTCCAGAGTTCTCTGGAATGAGATCTAGTGAATGTCCATGGCTTCCAAGGGCACTGAGGGTAGTGGGGCTCCCCAGTGGTGCAGCAAGGAAAGCAAGATCATCCTTTATCTGCTGCATCGGCACATTTGGGAGTGCCTGACTGGGTACTCATATGAGGGCTCTGTTAAGAGAAAAAGTTTTAAAACATACTGTTATTTGTCTTTTTCCTCTTCTTGCAAAGTAAACATGTTATTTGTTGGGATATGCCTATCAAAGATGGGCCTCATCTGTGAACAAAATGCAGCATTGCTTATGAACCTGAATAATAACTGTTTTCTGCTTTTCAGAATAAAGAGATTTGGTTATAGCTTAGTGAAGCATGGGATAAGGACGCACGGCTGAGTAAGAGTTAATTTACTGAAGCAGGCTGTGTGTCCTGGAAAATTTGAGCTACCATTGTTGAACTGAACATTCTGTACTTCTTGAACATACTGTACTAACTGTTGGTTTGAGGTGATTTGTGATAAACATGTTTACCACAGGTGTTTTTTATAGTCAACTGTCAATGGTCAGAAATGTAACAAAAAGTTGTTTTGCTTGCAGTATAAAAGTTGATGTCAGTAAACAAGTTGACCAGAGGAGGAGATCATCTTGGCCAACATGCTCTGTAATCTGGTTAGATGTTAATAAAGACGTTTTTTCATCACCTGAGGCAGATGTGACTCGTTTGAATTTTTCTTCTGACAATTTGGTCCTTCGGACCAGAAACCTCTACGAAGATACAGATCAGGCCGACAGAGAGACCGAAAAACCTGTGCAGGTGATGGTTTCTCATCTTAAGATTCCCTCGACTGAAAGCCCTCCGACTGACTTGTCGTTGAGAGGAGGCCAGCCGCTCTCTGATCCCTATCTGAGAGACGGTTTCTGAACGAAAAGGGGAAACGGAGTCTCATCTGGTTCAGGTAGGATGAAAAATAAATTTTCTTTTAATTTAATTTAACCTTGTCGACAAGGGTTTTATTTTTAGTTAAGGGTGGGTAGGATTACTTGTTAAGATTCTTTTGTTAGGATCACCCATTAAGATGGCCCCATTTTATAATAAGCCCTGTAAAATAACTTTGATACAGTCCTAAAATAAGAAATCTAGGGGAAACATGGGTTCGAGTTGCTGCAAGTGTGAGAGTGATGTCTGTTTAAATGTTGATGCTAAGTATATGAAAGGTTTAAACAAAAACAATGTTAAATATTTGAAAAAGTGGAAGTTGAAATATAACTTTGATGGTACCCTGAATAGGAATGCCTGTGCAAAATTGGTTAGAGATTTGAAAAGAGATGCAGGAACTAGAACTAAAAAGCAAAGACAATTGGGATTTTCCCAAGCACAAAAATGGTTAGAAGAAGCAAATAAACGAGCTATAAGAGAAAAACAGTGCCAGGAAAAAGAAAAAAATAAATCAAAAGGGATCACTGGTGCCAAGTGGAAAAGTAGCTTTATTTTTAGATAAGGAGGATGAGCATACAGTTTGTGCGGTACAAAGGCAGGCAACTGCCCCACCTTATGGAGAAATTGCTGCTGCTGTACCGGCGGAACCTCCTCAATATCAGTCTGAAGATGTGGGATCAGTACAGCAGGGTGGGTTATTGGCTGCTCAAGGAAGCGTTGTGACCCCTCCAATTTACCCACAAATTCCCGTAGTACCCAAGGTTGCCTTGCAACAGGTAGACCAACATATGCAGTTAAGGTCAGGACCAGCAGGGCAAGGACGTTGGGCCATTAAACTTTCTGACTACTCAGAAGCTCTTCCCTTAATACAAGTTGCAAACCTACAAGCAGGGGATGTTGGACAAGAGCCAACTATTTTAGTTTGTCGTCCCTGGGCTAGATAGGATATAAAATGAGCTACAGATGGTATTCCTCATCCCAAGGTTAATTTTCAAAAGTTTTCTGAGGACGTAGTTGGTATGCATTTAAGTTATCATCTAAATGGTTTAGAAGTAGAACATGTAGACTGCAACCTTTGTTTGAATATGCACGGCATGCTGAGCGACATTTCAATTTAAAAAAGAAAAAGAAAGTACAATTGTTAGCAATAGGGGATGATGGCGGTATATTCTTGGTACAGGACCAAAGGGGGCAAGGGCACCGTGGTGGCATAAAAAAACGTGGGGGCCTGAAATGGGACACGTTAAATAAACCGGGTAGACATTCAGAGGAATATGAGGAGAGGTTAAAACGGGGAGAATGTTTTAAGTGCGGTAGACGTGGGCACTTTGCTGCCGACTGTGAAGAGTGGCAACATCCCCCACAGCTTACGAACAAGGGCTCTGCATGACTATATAATTGTAAAGGAAGACGCCAAATTCATTACTGTGATGATGATGAGGCAGACACTCTCTGCGATGAATGTCAGAACACTCAGAAGGAAGGGCGGGATTGTGACTGTGAAGTCATAAACCTGGCAAATTTGGGTATTGCTATGCATCTAGATCAAAAACCCATGATAGAGTTTTTGGTTGAGGGACAGAAAGTGGAGTTTTTATGTGATTCAGGTGCATCGCGTACACTTTTGGGTCCAGCACTTCTGCCTCCGAACTGCAAAACAGATAAGTTTGTCCTTGTGAAAGCGGCAAACGGGCAAATCTATAAGGAACCACTGTCCCATCCTCTATTGTTCACAGATCTGCAAACAAACCAAACTGTTAGGTGTAGGGTAATTATATCGAAAGTTTGTCCAGTTAATTTGCTGGGAAGAGATTTGATGCATTCATTTGGAATAGCGGCAATTCCCACACCTAAAGGCATTGAGGCGAAAAGGTTAGCGGATGGCTTGGTGGTACAAGGAGTACAAGACTTGTTTTACTGGTATAGCCAGGACTTGATTTCAAACGGGCTAGGGAGGGTTGATACAGATTTGATCAACCTAGCTTTAAGTAAATCTAGGAGCAGGTCACCGCAGGTTGTGGCACACTTACATTGTACAATGTTCTACAGAAAGGCCCCTGGACCGGATAAAGAATTTGAAAAAGAATTCTTTAAGCACAAACGTGCAAGGATAAGTTTGAATGATATGTTTTGGGATACGCAAGGTAATACAGTAGTGACCTGTACTTTAACCAAGGAAAGGAGTTCTTTATATCGCTCAGGTTATAGCCCACATATTTCAATTACTAAAGCGGTGGGGACACATTGGGTAGATTTGGCGAAAAAGGTTATGATTTGGGACACAATGTCCGAAAGTCAATTGAAAGATCAACAGATCCAGGTACAAAGATTAAAATGGGTGACCTAGGCACAACCAAGTGTGCATCTCAGGGATGACAAAACAGAAATGGCATGACAAATCCTCCTAACTCAAGAGGAAGATAGTGCGTTAAGTGCCTTACCTGTAGATTTATGGTCAAAAGGTAAAGGGAATGTAGGACTGATGAAAACAGCAGGTGAAGTTTGTATAACTCCAAAGTCAGGTTATAGACCTCATAAGCACCAATGCCCGCTAAGTAAACAAGCAGAGGAAGGAATTAAGCCAGTCATTGAGCAGCTAAAACAGGTAGGAATTCTTGTTGAATGCCCAGATTCACCCTGCAATACTCCGTTGTTTCCTGTAAAGAAACCGGATGGGTCATGGAGGTTGGTTCAGGATTTACAAGCAGTTAATTCAGCTGTGATCCCAATAGCACCAGTGGTCCCTGACCCCTATACATTACTTAATGATTTACTACCTCAGAACAGATATTTTTCTGTCATAGATATAAGCAATGCTTTATTTTCCATACCACTACATAAGGAGAGTAGATTTTGGTTTGCATTCACTTATCAAGGTAAAAGATACACCTACACCAGATTGCCACAGGGTTATTGTGAGAGTCTGACAATATTCACACAAGAAATGGCTGCGAATTTAGCTCAGTTTGTTCCCCCAGAGGAAAGCCAGGTTCTGTTGTATGTAGATGATATTTTGTTGGCCTCACCCACACAGGAAAGTTGTAGAAAGGATACCCTTGCCCTTCTTAGTTTTTTAGCTGAGCAAGGACATAAGGTAAATAAAGAAAAGTTACAATTGTGGAAAGCACAAGTAAAGTACTTGGGTTATTTAATTTCGCAGGCAGGTAGACAATTGGAGAACAAAAGAAAACAAGCAATTCTTGAGGCACCTATGCCTACAACTAAGTGGGAGATGATGTCCTTTTTAGGTGTAACTAATTTTTGTAGAAGTTGGATCCCTAACTATGCTGAGGAAGTAGGGCCATTGACCGCACTAATCTATGACACTTCCCATGGCAGCTAAAAATGATATACAGTGGACAAATAAGGCAATACAGGCATTTAATAGAATTAAGCAATTGATAGCAGGATCCTCTGTTTTGGGTTTTCCGAACTATTCTAAGCCGTTTATACAAATGGTTGATTATAAGGGAGGATATATGACTTCGGTTCTGGTACAAGTACATGGGGATAAACAGAGACCGATAGCTTTCTACTCCTCCAGATTAGATCCTGTTGCAAGAACATTGCCGCATTGTGTTCAAGCTGTAGTGGTGGCCGCCATGGCAGTACAAGCCTCAGCATCATTAGTTTTGTTTCACCCATTACAATTGCGGGTTCCACATTCAGTAGCTACTATACTTTTGCAAGATATGATAACCTTCTTATCTCCTAGTCGACATTTGTCATGTATGACAGTGCTGCTAACACAGCCTCATATGACCATAGAAAGATGTACTCCTCTTAATCCGGCGACACTTTTGCTGACTCCAGAAGAAGGTACTCCACACGTTTGTTTAGAGAGCATTCATGACAAAGTGCTTCCCCAACCAGATTTAACGGATATTCCATTGATAGATTCTGATCTCATTTTGTTTGTAGATGGATCAGCGAAGAAGGACACTGTAGGAAAAACACTAGTAGGGTATGCTGTCACCACAGAAACTGAAGTTTTGGAGGCAAAAAGATTGTTAAAGATTTATTCTGCACAAGCAGCTGAGTTGGTGGCTTTGACTCGAGCTTGTACCTTAGGGGAGGGTAAAAAAGTGACAATTTATACAGATAGTCGATATGCTTTCTCCACTGTACATGTTTTCGCTCAACAATGGAAGAATAGGGGAATGGTTACTGCGACAGACAAACCAATAAATCACAGAGATTTAATTTTTCAGTTGTTAGATGCAGTGCAACTACCACTTCAGATAGCGATATGTAAATGTTCTGCACATACCAACAGAAAAGATCCTGTCTACAGGGGAAATGCCCTTGCTGATATGGCTGCAAAAAAGGCAGCTCAAGAAAATGATTTGCTTTTACATGACAATGATTTAGAGCCCGGACACCTCTTAGACTTAGAGACACTAAATAGTGTCTAAGGTGTTTTTGTGTAAGGGGTTTTCAACTTATGCAAAGCAATTCTGTTTATCTTGTTTATTATGTGCAAAGTATCATGCTCAGGGGGGAGTTAAAAAGTCTCAGCAGGCATTCCCCACCCCTCCATATCCATTCCACACACTCTGTATGGACTTTATTGAATTGACACCCTCAGAGGGAAAAAGGTTCTGTTTAGTCATTATTGATGCTTTTTCTAAATGGGTAGAAGCTTTTCCAGTAAAGCACCCGAATGCACAAACAGTAGCAAAGCTTTTGACTACAGAAATAATTCCCCGATTTGGTTTACCAAGACGCATTTACAGTGATAATGGGTCTCATTTTGTTAACCAGATTGTTCAGAAGTTGGGTCAAGTGTTTCAAATTGATCTTAAGTATCATTGTGCTTACCATCCCCAATCAGCTGGACTGGTGGAAAGACACAACGGTGTCTTGAAGAGTAAGCTCTGCAAACTGATGGCAGAAACACATAGATCATGGACTGTGTGCCTTCCTTTGGCACTCCTGTATATGCAAATCTCACCTTCCTACAAAGGACTTACACCATATGAACTTTTGTTTGGGAGACCATATTACGTCCTGCAGTGGCAAGGATTGTTGCCAGCGGAACATGAGGGGGGTGAGGATCTAACGGATTATATGAAGAAGCTGCTAAATGTCAAATCTCTTGTAAGCAATGACTCCTTTGCAGATTCCAGAAATGAAACCTTGTTAAGCGTGGCACCCGGGGACTGGGTGTGGATCCGAATTGTGAAGAGAAAGAATTGGTCATCCCCCAGGTGGGAAGGCCCATACCAAGTACTTATCTCGACACCTACGGCTGTAAAGATCGCTGAGAGGACTTTGTGGATTCATATCACCCACTGTAAAAAAGGCTCTTCCTTCTGCCATTGATATTGGTAAAACTCCACCGGACCTCTGAGCGCAAAGTCTGGCTACAAAGGGGGATTAGCCCAATAGGGGTTAGTTCGTCTCAAACCCAGTGAAGAAACCAATGGCGCGAGGTAGTCCTTAGGGAGGATGGCCATGTTCAACTGGTACTTGAACTGTCACATGATGATGATTTTGGTGGCAAAAGTAAATAAGTCCATACGAGAAGGAACAGTTGTAAGAGAAAAAGGAATGATGGTGCTGCAAGCGCAAACAGGTGTTATTACTGTGTTTAAGGTGAAACTTTGTGAAGGAATTTTGGACTGTTCTAAATGAAACAATGATAATTTCTTGACTCGTGCAAAATACTTGTGCAATAGAGACTGTACATCCTGGTCAAATGTTTGGTGGTCAACAGATGTGAATGGATGGGAAACAAGTGGTGCAGTGATACCAGAGAAAGATAAAAGCAGGCAACAAAGAATAAAAATTGCGCATTTCCAAGGTACCGAAGTAATTACTATAACCATTGTGTCACCACAAGAAAGTGATTCAGGAGTTTATGGAATCGGAGTGTCTCTTCCAATTGGAACTGATCCTTTGGGGACCCTCCAACTTAAAGTACAAAGCCTTAAAAATGCTACAAGTAAAGCAGATTTTGCCTTCACAGAAGAAGAACAATTGTTACTTGAGACTGGATTCGTACACCATAACGAATGGTTGTCTTGGGTTAGATATAGTACCCGAGAAGCACATTGTGAAAACTGTATTTCTTGTGCTGAAGGTAAACAGCAACTAGCGACAGTCCCATTGATGTGAGATGAAGGTATATGTGCATTTCCAGAGATGGCACAGGGAAAAATTATGGCAATATGGGACAGAACTATTGCAATGTTACTGTGAATGGCAATGAGAATCCATTTCTGGAGAACCAAACTCATAGTTTAGCAGACGTATGGTGGTCAGGTGGAGACAACAAACTCAGATCAAGGCTTACGATTCCCTGGAAGGGAACTTGTGCACTTGTAAAGTTAATTCTGCCATTCTACATTTTCCCAGTTCCAGCAAGCAATTTTGTAAGAAAACTCGAAATAAAGCCAAAGTGGTTGAGTAGGAGAAAAAGAGAGGCACCGAAGCAATCTTTCGATAACAGTGTCTACATCGATAGCATTGGTGTACCAAGAGGCGTACCTGATGAATACAAAGCAATAAACCAAATAGTAGCTGGTGTTACATCCATCTTTGTCTGGATTCAACCTAATAAGAATGTGGACTGGATCAACTATATTTACTATAACCAGCAGCGTTTTGTGAACTATACCAAAGATGCATTGAAAGGAATTGCTGAACAACTGGAGGCCACTTCACAGGTGGCATGGCAGAATCGAATTGCGTTGGATATGCTCCTGGCCAAAGAAGGAGGAGTTTGCAAGATGTTTGGGACTTTCTGTTGTACATATATTCCAAACAACACTGCGCCTGATGGAAGTATCACCCAAGCTTTGAAAGGTTTGGAGATGTTATCCGAAGAATTGGCAGAGAACTCTGGGGTAAGTAATCCCTTTACAGACTTTCTACAAGCGTGGTTTGGAAAATGGAGTCATCTCATCAGCAGTTTCCTGGTGTCCGTTGGAGTCGCTGTGGCTATCGTGGTGGTATGTGGTTGTTGTTGTATACCCTGTATCAGAGTCTACAAAGACTGGTTGATACTGCTGTTACAAAGACGATGTACCAGCAATTGCAACAGACTGGTGAAAGTGAATACATTGAAATGTGACTTTTTGCAAAAGTTTTTGAAGTTTAAAAGTTTGTCTTGCCAATGAAGTAATGTATGCAAAGAAAAACTTAGTTTTTACCATATATTGCTGAAATAAAAAGACAAATAAAAAGTGTTTTCAGGGGGGAAATGTTAAGAGAAAAAGTTTTAAAAGATACTGTTATTTGTCTTTTTCCTCTTCTTGCAAAGTAAACATGTTATTTGTTGGGATATGCCTATCAAAGATGGGCCTCATCTGTGAACAAAATGCAGCATTGCTTATGAACCTGAATAATAACTGTTTTCTGCTTTTCAGAATAAAGAGATTTGGTTATAGCTTAGTGAAGCCTGGGATAAGGACGCACGGCCGAGTAAGAGTCAATTTACTGAAGCAGGCTGTGTGTCCTGGAAAATTTGAGATACCATTGTTGAACTGAACATTCTGTACTTCTTGAACATTCTGTACTAACTGTTGGTTTGAGGTGATTTGTGATAAACATGTTTACCACAGGTGTTTTTCATAGCCAACTGTCAACAGTCAGAAATGTAATAAAAAGTTGTTTTGCTTGCAGTATAAAAGTTGATGTCAGTAAACAAGTTGACCAGAGGAGGAGATCATCTTGGCCAACATGCTCTGTAATCTGGTTAGCTGCTAATAAAGAAGTTTTTCATCACCTGAGGCAGATGTGACTCATTTGAAATTTTCTTCTGACAGGCTCCCAGTATAAACTTAGTGCCTGGCACAGTCTTTACAGAGCAATGTCTGATGCCACTGACATATCCCACTCTGGTGAATAGTGACTGCACCCTTATAGTGAACTGAGAAAGCGTCATCCTGACCTTCATAGCTGGTGGGTAGAAAGTGAAAGAGTAAGTGCACCAAAATGTATTGTAGGCAGCTGTCCAGCTGTCTGCACCAACACTGGTCGCCTTCTTAATAAATGTATGTACCTGTATATATATTTTTTTCCTAGCCTGTGTGGCTGTACAGGTAAATAGTCTTCTGTGCTGGAGGAAAATGGAAAGATGGGTACCTATATCATTTCAATTTTTTGTAATTACAGTTGTCATAAGAGTGTATTACTGCCTTAGCTAGCTTAAGACATGCATGTGTATGACGTTATACATGTAAGACTGCCTATGTTAGCTTGTATTTTATGGTATTATGAATGAAGAGAGTGTCTGATAGAGTGATGTTTATGAAGCTTGTAGTTGATGGTGTAATGATGAATGTTGTTTGTGCATATGCTCCACAAGTTGGGTGTGCGACGGATGAGAAACTAAAATTTTGGAGTAGTTGGATGAAGTGGTGGTGAGTGTACCCAAGGGTGAGAGACTAATGATTGGAGCGGACTTCAATGGGCATGTTGTTGAAGTGAACAGAGGGGATGAGGAAGTGATGGATAGGTATGGTGTTAAGGAGAGGAATGCAGAAGGTCAGATGATTGTGGATTTTGCGAAAAGGATGGACATGGCTGTGGTGAATACGTATTTTAAGAAGAGGGAGGAGCATAGGGTGATGTACAAGAGTGGAGGAAGATGCACACAGGTGGATTATATCCTATGTAGGAGGGCCAGTCTGAAGGAGATTGGAGACTATAAAGTGGTGACTGGGGAAAGTGTAGTTAAGCAGCATAGAATGGTGGTCTGCAGGATGATGTTGGTGATCAAGAAGCGGAGGAGTGTGAAAGCAGTGCCAAGGATTAAATGATGGAAGTTAAAAAAGGGTGATTGTGAGGTGGAGTTCGGGGAAGAGTTGAGACAGGCACTGGGAGGCAATGAAGAGTTACCGAATAGCTGGGTAACTACAGCAGAGCTAGTAAGGGAGACTGCTAGGAAGGTGCTTGGTGTGACATCTTTACAGAGGAAGGAGGACAAGGAGACATGGTGGTGGAATGAGGATGTACATGAGAGTATACAGAGGAAGAGGCTGGTGAAGAAGAAGTGGGATTGTCAAAGAGATGAAGAAAGTAGACATGAATATAAGGAGATGAGGCACATGGCAAAGAGAGGGGTGGCAAAGGCTAAGGATAAGGCATATAGAGAGTTGTATGAGAGATTGGACATTAAAGAGGGAGAAAAGGACCTGTACCAACTGGCTAGACAGAGGGACAGAGCTGGGAAAGATGTGCAGCAGGTAAGGGTGATAAAGGACAGTGAGGGAAATGTACTCTCAAGTGAGGAGAGTGTGTTGAGTAGATGGAAAGAGTACTTTGAAGGGCTGATGAATGAAGAGAATGAAAGAGAGAGAAGGTTGGATGATGTAGGGATAGTGAATCAGGAAGTAAAGCAGATTAGCAAGGAGGAAGTAAGGACAGCTATGAAGAGGATGAAGAATGGAAAGGCTGTTGGCCCAAATGACATACCAGTGGAAGCATGGAGGTGCTTAGGAGAAATGGCAGTGGAATTTTTAATCGGATTGTTTAATGAAATTTTGGAAAGTTAGAGGATGCCTGAGGAGTGGAGAAAAAGGGTTTTGGTACCTATCTTTAAGAATAAGGGTGATGTGCAGAGCTGCAGTAACTACAGAGGGATAAAAGTGATCAGTCACAGCTTGAAGTTATGGGAAAGAGTAGTGGAAGCTAGGTTAAGAAGGGAGGTAATGATTAGTGATCAGCAGTATGGTTTTATGCCAAGAAAGAGCACTACAGATGCAACATTTGCTCTGAGAGTGTTGTTGGAGAAATACAGAGAAGGTCAGAAGGAGTTGTATTGGGTCTTTGTGGACTTAGAGAAAGCATATGACAGGGTGCCTAGAGAGGAGTTGTGGTATTGTATGAGGAATTCAGGAGTGGCAGAGAAGTATGTAAGAGTGGTACAGGATATGTACAAGGGTAGTGTGACATTGGTGAGGACTGTGGTGGGAGTGACAGATACGTTTAAGGTGGAGGTGGGATTACATCAAGGATCAGCTCTGAGCCCTTTCATATTTGCAGTGGTGATGGACAGGTTGACAGATGAGATTAGACAGGAGGCCCCATGGACTATGATGTTTGCAGATGACATTGTGATATGTAGTGAGAGTAAGGACCAGGTTGAGGAGACCCTGGAGAGGTGGAGATATGCTTTAGAGAGGAGAGGAATGAAGGTCAGCAGGGCTAAAACAGAATATATGTGTGTAAATGAGAGGGAGGGAGGGTAGAGGAATGGTGAGGATGCAGGGAGTAGAGTTGGTAAAGGTGGATGAGTTTAAGTACTTGGGATCAACAGTTCAGAGTAATGGTGAGTGTGGAAGAGAGGTGAAGAAGAGAGTACAGGCAGGGTGGAATGGGTGGAGAAGAGTGTCAGGAGTGATTTGTGACAGACAGGTACCAATAAGACTGAAAGTGAAGGTCTACAAGAGGGTAGTGAGACCAGCTATGTTATATTGGTTGGAGACGGTAGCATTGTCAAAAAGGCAGGAGTCAGAGCTGGATGTGGCAGAGTTAAAGATGTTAAGATTTGCACTGGGTGTGACTAGGATGGACAGGATTAGGAATCAGTATATTAGAGGGTCAGCTCAGGTTGGACAGTTTGGAGGCAAAGCAAGAGAGGCGAGATTGCTTTGTTTTGGACATGTGCTGAGGAGGGATGATGGGTATAGGATGGAGCTTCCAGGTAAGAGGAAAAGAGGAAGGCCTAAGATAAGGTTTATGGATGTGGTGAGAAAGGACATGCAGGTGGTTGGTGTGAATGAGCATGATGCAGAGGACAGGAAGAAATGGAAACAGATGATCCGCTGTGGCAACCCCTAACGGGAACAGCCGAAAGATGATGATGATGATGATGATGAATGTGAACAATGAGGTCTACAGGTCATTGTGAGTGTGATCTTTGAAGTTTACTTGCTGTATACCTGCTACACTTGAACAGCAGAGCAGGTATAGAATTGAAGAGGTAGATAGGCTGAGCATCTTATAGCTGCAGTCTGTATTATTTTCTACAGGTTTTACAGCCCCATTTCCACAAGACAGAACTGTTACATTGGTCCCCTGTTTTTAAATAGCACATACTAGCATACAGACATTTATATTATGCATTTAGGCAGTTAATCAGATTGCACCAATATATAGCTGTAATGATGTAATAGAATGTAGTGATTCTGTAAATATGTTTCATACATTACATATGTATATTATTTGGAGTTCTTTTCTCTATCCCATCTCTTTCTTTGTTGCTAACCTTTTTGTAATAATTATTTTCTGTTTGTCATTTTATTTCTTTTCATTTCTGTTTTCACTTTGTACAGCAACTATCACAGCAGTAGCAGTGGCAAGGACACTCCATTCCCCAGGCAGGTCCAGCCACTCCCTGCATGTAATCCATATTTATTCTGGCCCGTCTCCCTGGTAGGTGCAATGAGGGACAGATAGGATTCTACTTCTGGTGGTGCTTCAATATTTCTCCCTCTGGTGGCACTGCCAGGGGTCAGGGATATGTCACATTCAGGGAGCTGGTGAAAATAATGGAGGATGTGATACACATGCTACTGAAAGCCTGCAACAGATGCTAAAAAAAACGTCTGTTATGGTTAGCAGAGTGACAGCATCATATAATCACAGGAAATTAAATACAAAGCAACTGGGCCCTGTGACCACTTATGCCTTGCCAGTACCCCCCCCCCCCGACGTAACCTCCTTTTTCAAGGCCATTTATACCAAAGGTGAATTTCTGAATACCCATCTAGTTGTCTAACTCCTTTTTGAAGGAAGAAAGTGTCTTGCATTGCTTAATGATACCAAGAGTATCACTATTAGACCTAACCAAAAGCCATGGCTCATCCCTAAGGTATATGAGCTTCTGAAGGAGAGAAACGCAGCTTACAGGGCTAAGGACAAACAGTCATAAATGCAGCAAGAGGTAATCTAAGGAGAGGTATAAAGGAGGCTAAGAGGGAGTATGGCAGAAAGGTACAGAGCCACTTTGAAGACATGAAGGATGCAAGGAGACTATGGCAAGACATATAGGAGATCACTGACTACAAAATCAGGTCAGAACAGTGTGAGGACAGCATCGTATTCCTAGACAGTTTGAAAATCTTCTTTGGTAGAGGTGAGGAAAGAAACAACAGGTTGGCACTAAAGCTCCCCACTGATGAGAAGGGTGCAGTATTCAGCCTCAGCACAGAGGGGGTAAGAAGAGAGGTAAGGAGAGTGAACCCCAGGAAGGCTGCTGGCCCACACAACATACTGGGCAAGGTGTTAAAAGGCTGTGCTGATCAACTATGTGCAGTGCTCAAGGAAATATTTAACACCTCTCTTGCCATGGCAAAAGTACCCTCATGCTACAAGGAAACTAACATCATCCCACTACCTAAGAAAATCAGTCCCTCCAGCCCTAATGACTAGAGACCAGTCAGTCTAACATCCATTCTTATGAAATGTTTTGAGCGGCTGATCAAAAAGCATCTTTCATCATGCCTACCTCCTGATTTTGACCCTCTGCAGTTTGCGTACAGAGCTAACAAACAGATCCACAGCTGATGCCATATCAGTAGCACTACACATCTCCCTTGAGCATTTTGAGGGTAAACACAACTGTGTGAGGATGCTGTTCATAAACTTCAGCTCTGCATTTAATATGGTGGTACCAATTCAGCTGATAGAAAAACTGGCACATTTATGAATCAGTAAACATCTCTGTAACATCACAGAGGGTGTGTTCAGGTAAGCATATATCAAAGTGCTTCAGAATTAACACCAGGTTCCACAGGGATGTGTTCTCAGCCGACTGCTATTCACTATCCTGACCCACGACTGCTATGCTAAACACAAGTCCAACCATATCATCAAGTTTGCTGTCACTGGGTTCATCACAAAGGAGGATGAAAGGGCATACAGAGATGAGCTGTCATCTCTGATCAGTTGGTGTGAGGGTAACAACATTGACCTGAATGTAAGCAAGACCAAAGAGATTATCATTGACTTCAGGAAAAGGAGAACAAACAACCCAGTGCTCAGAATCAATGGTGAGAGTGTGGAGAGGGTTAAGAGTATGAAATTCCTGGGTGTGCACATATCAGAGGATCTCTCGTGGTAAGGAAATACCAGCCAACTGGTCAGAAAAGTGCACCAATGCCTCCACTTTTTAAGAAGGCTTAAAAGAGCTAAGCTTTCTCCTCATATTCACTCCACTTTCTATAGAGGTGCAATAGAGTCCATCCTCACCTGGAACTTCACAGTGTGGCTTGGAAGCTGCACAGTTACAGAAAGGAAGGTGTACAAAGAGTGGTGAGGGTTGCAGAGATGGTAACACATTGCAGTCTTCCATTGAAACAGTATCTTTATTCTGCAAGAAGCATCTGAAAAGCCACAAAAATAATACAGGACAACACGCATCCTGCTCATGGACTGTTTAAGCATCTGGCATCAGGCAGGCGATATCACAGCATCTGCTGTAGGACTACAAGATTCAGTAACAGTTTATAACCTACAGTGATTAGTCTTCTGAACTCACACACTAGTCCCAGGGGTCTGGACACATAATAAGTCGATTTTTATTTATTTGTGCAATATATACATACATATATTTCAAGTAAGTGCAGTATTTATTTGTTATATCCATAGTCAGAATTATTTAACTCACTGAAGTGCAATATTAAACAAATAACTTAGGCATTTCAATCCATAGTGTGTTTTGTATTTCTTTAAATAGGATAGTTAATTTAACTGAGGGGAGGGTATTCTTTTCATATATGAGTGTTGGTAAATTTTTCTGCTCTTTCTTGCATGTATTGGGAATAATATTGTATTTGTTAATTATGTTTATTCCTCCATTTGTTTGTGTTATTTCATTTTCTTTTGAAATCTCAATAATTGAGCTGATGCACGAAATTTCATTTAGGCAACAGGTGTAATTCTAAATGACAGTAAAGTATACTTTCACTTTCAGTTTTACTAACGTGGACAGGATGTTTGTGACAGAGAAGGATAAGTGTTGTGTGTTAAATGTGTCTCTCCACCATGTTTTGTTATTTGCTGAATCAGGTTTTGATCCACTGACCTGTTGTCAGTGAGACTCTGATTTGTGGAAATATAAGAGGACTAAGAGTACTACATCCCTTATGGCTTAAAAAGCATGACAGAGATCACCCCCTAAGGAGTCTATGGAACACCGACAAAAAGGATGGAACCTCCATCCTCTCCTCGTAGCGCTTGTTGTTTAAGGCTGTGATCTTTTAACTTAGGAACCCCTGGATCTTTCTATTTGCTTGATATGCCTAGTAAGATAGATCCCCAAAACGGGCATTGTATTCAATAAACGTGCAATATAGAGGGGTTAAAACTTTCTTGGATTTAGATGAAGTACATTTTGCAATCAAGTGCCAGATAAAACAATTCCTAAACACTATTGCAATTTGATGGGCAGAGGCAAGGGAATTATCTACTTATGTTTCAAAGTCTCTCACTCCACTTTAACCTTTAAGTGAGGTGTTGTGTATACTGTAAGATGTTTATCAAATGCAATGACATTGCACTTTTTAAGATTTTGTTTTAACCTATTTTTTGAGCACCAGTTGTTGACATATGTGAGTTCCCATTTGGAACTTTTGCATATCTGAGAGGGGGGACTTGAGGATGACACCAAGTGTGCAGTCATCTGCAAACTTGATTAGCCAGAGATCTCCATTTGTAATCTGGGCACCTGCAAAGTATATACTGAACAGTAGGGGTCCATCACAGAGCAGAACACCACTTGTCACCTTCATATTTACTGAGGATGCATGTGCTACTCACTACATGAGTTTTAGCTCTTAACCAGTTTACTATGCATTTATCTAAAATAAGCTCATTCAGCTTATTTATTAAGCTAGCATGTGATATAATGTCAAAAACCTTAGGATGAGGTCTTGTATGTTGTAAGGGCAGCATGTCTACTGTTCACAGCTTATGTTACTCTCTCAAAGATGGCTGGATTCATTCGTCATGATCTACCCTTAACAGAGATAAACTGCAGGGGATCGAGCCTTTTAAGACTTTTAATATCATAGTTAATTAGGTCAGTTATGATACTTTCCATGGCTTTGCAGAAGAGACTATTCAGGCTGACAGGTCAGTAGTTTCTATGGTAGATGCTGGGTCCACCTTTGTGAAGCGGATTCACAGCAACTGTGTGTACCGTACTTCAGGGACAAAACCAGTGGCTAAGCTCAGGTCGAATAGCAAGTCAACTAGGGGATATTTTGTACTCTTTATTAGGCAATCAGGTACTTTATCAGGCCCAATGGCTAATGTATTTTGTTAATTTTGGAGTGTACCTTTATCAAGTGTTCTTTGGTTATAATGTGGGGTTTGAGATTCCATGGGAGATACAGGCTTTGAGTAGTTGCTTTGGTGTGAAATGTGCACTGATTTTTTTTGCTTCTATTTTGGATAACTGTACTGGATTGAAGTAGGTAGCCTCATTCTTGCTTGGTTCTGAGCTATATTGGGTGTGTTATTTATTAGTTTTCTAACATAACTAAAGAAGAATTTGTAATTTCCTTTAGTGTGTGATGCTAGTCTAACATCATGTGATGTCTACACTGTGCATCTACTGTTTTTTAGTTTGTTTGATAGCTTTTTAATACTAACCTTCATTTGAAAGTCTTTTGTTTTGCTTTACAGTTTATGATACATTTCTCTTTTATTGTATTCTTTACTTATACATGTGGACCATCATGCTGGTTTACTTTAAACTTCCATTTTTAGATCTTTTAGGGATTGCCAGTCACTGCATTTATCTAGGTGTACTTAGAGTTTGTTTACATAACTACTTGCTGTGCTTGGTATCCTGGGTAATATAGTTAAACTTGACTTTTGAGACTTCAGCATAAAATTGTGGAAGATTTTTACATTTGAAGTCTTTGAACTTTGTGATATTTTAATCTAACTGGAGATTTTTAAGTAAAATGTTATCAGTTTGTCATCGGATTTAAATGGAGAAGGGAGAACCAGGGAAGATAGTTGATACTGGTGCCATGTTGGTAAGAACAAAATGAAGAATATTAAGGATATTTTGTTCTGCGGTGGATTCAGTGACAGGTTTATCTAGGTACTTTTTGTGTATGAGCTCAAGAAACTTTTGTGTACAAACTACAGCTGAGGTATAAGTATCCTAATTTATCACTGGGTAGTTAAAGCCTACTAGGATAATGGAATTCCTATTGATATGGAGTTTATCCAGCAAATTTAGTAAACTAAAATGGTTTCCAGGGAGCATAGAAGGGTCCCTGTAACTAACATGATCAAATAGTTGTTCCTTTTTAGTGAGATTTCAATCTCAATCAGTTAGGGATCTAGCTAGAATTCATGTGGTACTAACAGATATGGATAGTCTGCCACAGTTAGACATGGTAGATACAAAACACTGGGATGGAGGAAGTGTTTTCTGTACTTTTAAACTAAGTTTCTGTAATAACACACACATGTATGGACTCCAAATGCAGCATAGCCTCAAGATCAGGCAATTTGTTATTTAGACTCTTGATGTCTTGATCACACTATGGGGCCATCAAAGTCTTTAGCCAGTATGTGAAAGACGTAGAGACAGAAATGCAAGCCATCCCTGGCAAAGTAAGAGTGATTGTCTAACATCTCCTCCCATGATGGCACATACTGGATTTCCCTAGAATGACTCCAGCTATGCAGCCATTTGTTGAAGCCAATTATCTTTTCCATGTACTTTGACATCATTTGAAGAGAAAGAAAGAGTCCATTTAAAACCAGGGTCTTATCTGCATTTGTAAAGTATGTGGAGAGCATTGTCATGTCTGTCTGCATACCCCTCAGGATTCAACATGCCAGGGTATTCCCAATGTCATAATCATATTTTTTGTCTTAAGGGGCTTTAGGACCCTTGATATGTTAAGAGATTTTTGTTCCTGAAAGGCAACTCACTGTCACACTCCCTTTGTCCAGCCTCATGAGAGTTGAATCTGTGTGTCTAATGATGGTGACAATCGATTGCCAGTATATTTTTGCCAGAAGGGTGTCTAGGTACATTATGTGTGGAATAGTTAATGACCAAGCGACCCTTTACTGTATTTGTGCTCATAGGTTTTGTAGTGTTTGCTTTATGCTGCACATTAGATTTACTACATTTTGGAGGCTTAGTCAGGGATTTTTTAAGAGCATCAGTACATGATAGTTTACTGCGCATTTGTGTGTAATGCAGTAGTGGTGTGTGCTGCTCACAAGTTTTGTTTGCTTGAGAGAGCGGGTCCGCCCATTAGGCTAAGTACTTGCATCTCTCACATATAGAAAGTGATGACCTAAGCAATAATTCATTGTTTGTGAACATTAGCCAATTGTTACACTGTCTAAATATGCCAAGTGCTATCAGACTGGCAACTGAGGGTATACAAGATGGCTGACCTTCCCCTGTAGTCCAGGAATATTATAATTTATTAATTAGTGGCTTGTATTTATAGTGTAAGAACAAAGAGAAGAGGACATACCATAGTAAAAGGAAGTCATGCTTGAGGACAGATAATATAATTGTGGTAGAGTAAGGCAGGGGTGGGAAGGATGCTTACTGAAGTAACAAACAGCAACATTAGTGGGAGGGCATGAAATTGGTCAGATGGAGAAGAAGGAAGTGAAGTTAGAAGCACTGGGTCAGGAAAAAAAAAAGAAGAATGATGCAGAAAAAAGAAGAGGTTAAGTTTTTCAGGAGAAATAGAAAAAAATAATCTGTAGTATAAAGGCAGTGTTAAACAGAGAAAAGTCATATGGAGAAGAAGGAAGGAGAAGGTAGGCAGGAATGGAGGGTGGGCTGGGATATGGGAAACACTGTTTAATCTCAGGAAAAGACTGCATTAATTGAAGTTTAGTGTAATTTACAATGTTCAGAAGTATAACTCAGAATCCCATTGGACAATATCCAGCAGTCAAATGTGAAAAAAGGGGGCATCAGCTAATGAGTGTATTCAAGAAGGTTGAATTTCCATTTTGCTGACACTCAAATCTTCATTGCTAATCTTGCTGACACTCAAATGGTCAGTGAAACGTTGAGTGTACGACACATTAAACCTTTCATAAACTGAAATGAAATAACATCAGTTGCACAAATTGCTGGTAAATAAACACTGATGTAAAATTTATTAGCAAAAATGGTGTCCAGTAAAAAATGTACTTTTAAAAATAATTTAATTACCCCCACAATATAAATACAGATGATGTAGATGTGAGTGACACTCTAAACAAAAACAAAAATGGGTTAGGGCTGGAGGCTGTCAGCAATGTATCAATTTTTACATTTCAGGAAAAATATTGCAAAGAAGAATAGGATTTGTGCAGGTTTTCAAAACCAGAGCTTATGGTTACTGACTAGCATTCAACACAGAAAAGTGGCATTGGGAGAGGTAGAGACCACATTTCTGTGAGTACAAGTGGATAACATGTTAGTGCAGATGAAAGAAGGGGAAGGAAAAAGTCACCTTATTTAAGACTGATTGTCAGAGTGAAAATATTATTTCAAACCATTGCCTGTCAGTTCAGTGACTGAGTCTTTATTCAAAAATTGTCACTGTGAAAGTTTATATCCTACGTCAAGGTTGTGCAGCCTTAGAGTAGGCATTATCAAGTAAAGGATTACAGAGGCTTTTGGTGCTT
The DNA here is from genome assembly GCF_019279795.1 of Protopterus annectens. Classification (NCBI taxonomy): domain Eukaryota; kingdom Metazoa; phylum Chordata; order Ceratodontiformes; family Protopteridae; genus Protopterus; species Protopterus annectens. The sequence goes on from NC_056731.1 coordinate 1,766,758,746, forward strand.
TGGGAGCCTTTTCAGTTACTTCATCCAGCACCGTAGATGGAACCATAACAACTAGTGGTCCCATCATAGACTGAATACTAGTCTCACATCCAAGCAAAGTAGCTTCAGCAGGGACTCATCCTCAAACCATAAGAGATCACTTCCTCACATGCATAATATGTAAATCCACCCTAGCTCCCAGCCAACACCAGTAAAGACTAACTAGAAATATCTCCAGTTTTGACCAAACTCTAAATGACACCCTAGCACAAGTAAACCGAGCATTCTCAAAGTCCTTCCACTAGATGAAGCTGATGAATTCTTTAATTCAGCCTTCTTAGATATCCTAAACAATCTAGCCCCCATAAGACAAAAAATAATTAAAAATAACAATACTATCTGGCATACTCATCCTACAAAACAACCAATGTCTAAAAGAGACAAATGTTGGAACCTCTGGGGAAAAAAAACAAAGACTCCCAATACCTCCTACAATACAAACAACTTGATAATCAAGCAAAATATGCAGTAGAAAAAGACAAAAAACAATTCTATCTAACCAAAAATACCATAAACAAAACCCTAAGAAATTCTGGAATACAATCTCAACCCTACTTAACTCAGGATTCAATAACATCTCCTGTCCTGACCCAGACAAATCCTCCACAGAAATTCCCACAATATTCAACTCACATTTTATAGACTCCATTGCTAAACTTACAGAAAACTTCCCTCAAATTAATATCACAGCACACTCACCAAATATAAACTCCACACCACATTTCATCTTCTCCACCATCCCTACCTATCTTGAAACTACTCCTTAATCTCAAACCATGTACTAATCCACCTGATAACCTACCCCCAAAATACCTACAGATGTCAGCAAGGTCTTTAGCTTATCCAGTTAGCATACTTATCAACAGATCTCTCCAAGAACAGCAAGTACCCACTATCTGGAAAAAAGCTTATATTCTCCCACTGCATAAAGGTGGTCAAAACATAGATTTCACCAATTTCCGACCTATAGCAATCCTTTCCCCTCTATCCAGAATTCTTGAAAAATGTGTCCACAATCAACTCCTAAAGCAACTTGTAGACAATAAAATCTTGTCCCCCATCCAACATGGTTTCAGACTTGGACACAGTACCACCACTGCCCTTATGTCATTATTGGACACTGTAAACCATGCAAGAGAGACAGGGAAAATTGTGTCCTCTTTATTCCTTGAACTATCAAAGGCATTTGATACCATCTCACATCCCCTACTACTCATTGAACTATCTAACCTAGGAATCTCACCCCCTAAGATAGATTTATTACTTGGTACCATCTCTATTCCTATTACTACTATCTAATCTCACCCCCTACCTTAGATTGGTACTTGGTACCATCTCACATCCCTTACTACTCACTAAACTATCTAACCTAGGAATTTCATCCCCTACCTTAGATTGGTTCTCTAACTACCTTACAAATAGACAACAAACAACAAAAGGGAACAGTACTTCTCACCTTATCTCCCGATATCAACAAGAGTTCCCCAAGGCTCTATACTTGGGTCCTTTAGTTTTAGTATATTTGTTAATTACTTCCACTCTTCTCTGTCCCAACCCTCACTTATTCAATATACAGATGATTCCACCATCATCTGCTCTGCCTACTCCACCCGTGAACTCCAAATACTAACTCAAATTGCCTTCTCATTCACAGAAACATGGATGAACAGCAATCACCTAGCCCTGCATACTAACAAAACCAAACTCCTTCTATTCACCCCTAAAAGATCCACCCCCATAAACAGGTCAGAATTTACTATTCAGTCTCAGAACAGCTCTGTCATCACAGTAGTGCCTCACAGTAAACTCCTTGGAGTTACTATCAATGAAAATCTTTCCTTTGACCTTCATATCCTAAACAACATCAGAAAGACCCACCAAAAGTTAGGTCTGCTTTACAGACACATAACGTACCTCAACCACTCAGCCAAAAAAAACCAGCATCCTCTCTTCTTTTACCATGTCTACTGTTTGGTGCCACCCTGCTCATAGGCATTCAACTCTCTCTAAGAAACAAACTCGAATCTTGTTACAATAAAGTAGCAAAGTTTGCCAACAATGCTACACATACCTCCTATCACTATATATCACTTCAAAAACTAAATTGGCTCAAACTACCTAATTTCCTAACTTACCTACAACTCACCTCTGCACATAAAATTATACCTAAACCAGAACACTGCACATCCCTAGCCTCACTATTGTCCCCCTACATCCCAGGTAGATACCTCAGATCAGAATATAAATGTCTTCTAAAGGTAGAATGACCCAACCTTACAGTTGGTTGAGCGCTTTACTCCGTTGCTATAACCACAGTGTGGAATTCCTTACCCACCACCATCAGAATGACGTCTAACCACACCACTTTCAAGAAGTCTCTGCAAGAATACCTCTCCAAACTATGGCTCTGTACATGCTCAAATAATTGTTCCAGCATTACTTGAAAGTAGAAACCTTAGAAACCTCCTCTAACAACTTTTAACACTTTGAAATATATCTTCACTTAATTTAACTCTTCTTCCTCTCAGTTTTATGCATCCTCAGCTACAAGATGAATTTTAAAGAAAAGAAAGCCTAATTGTATATCAAGATGTATATATTGTACCTGGATGTAAATCATTGTTATTTTTGTATTTTGTATGATGTTGCTTACTAGTAACTTCAATCTGTTAACAGTCGTTATGCAACTTTATCTCATCAATGTATATGTAATATGTGGAGCTTTTCTCCCCAGGCCTCCACTGAAAATCGCCACTCCCAGGCCCAGTGGACTATCCCGGAAAACAAATGCAAATATATAAATAACATAAATAAATAAATAAATAAAATAGATAAATAAATAAATTAAGTTGTCATTCTTACAGTTTCACATAAGAGGTCTTCTGACATTAAGAGTTACTTAATTGTTTTATAACCTTTCAAACTGATACATGTAATATGCTTACTAAATAAGAATGATGCATATGAGAAATTACCCTTATGAAATAAAATTGTAGTACTGTTCCACTGTAGATATCCTCGTGTGCCATGCGTTTATCTAGTGTATGCTGATTTTCACTACAGCTCACACTTTACAAAAGCCACAGTGAAAGCAATTCAGCTTAACCGGACTATAAAGAAAGTAAAAAAACACCAAGTAATATCCCTGCATTAAAACAAACCACTCACATACGCAGTCATGGCTTAGAATGGTATCATTATTCATATTTAAGACAAGATAACTTGTTTCTGCACTGTGGAGTTCTTTGGTGTGTAGATTTAATTCTAATATCTTATATTACCCACCAGAAATATGAGCCTAGTTTGACATAGCATTGATTTTGGTGTAATATGATTTATTTGTTCATTTGCTGGATTTTTTTATTAGACATGCATGACTTTTTAGGTAAAGATTTGCTTGTTGCTGGTGACCCAGAAGCACTGTCCTTCTTCTATAACTTTGTAAGAGTTATGCTTTAAGCTTATGGTTTGGACAGAAAGCAGATGTCTGGGAAGTTACCTAATGTGAAAAAATAAAAATTCCACTTTGAACTAATTATCCTACTGGGTCACTTTGGTCCTTTGAAATAATGGGAAGAATATTCCTAGCATGTCATAATATTACAGAGCGGTAATTTGTAGGTTGATGTTGAGAGACACCTGCTTTGGGGATGCAGTATGAGGTAATACTTGCATTTTCCTGTC